>NC_086098.1:239518073-239818073 GCF_963921235.1 Mobula hypostoma
TCTGTCCCTTACTATTTCTGGAAGATTATTTATGTCCTCCTTAGTGAAGACAGAACCAAAGTAATTATTCAATTGGTCTGCCATGTCCTTGCTCCCCATAATCAATTCACCTGTTTCTGTTTGCAGGGGACCTACATTTGTCTTTATCAGTCTTTTCCTTTTTACATATCTATAAAAGCTTTTACAGTCCGTTTTTATGTTCTCTGCCAGTTTTCTCTCATAATCTTTTTTCCCCTTCCTAATTAAGCCCTTTGTCCTCCTCTGCTGAACTCTGAATTTCTCCCAGTCCTCAGGTGAGCCACTTTCTCTGGCTAATTTGTATGCTACTTCTTTGGAATTGATACTATCCCTAATTTCTCTTGTCAGCCAGGGGTGCACTACCTTCCTTGATTTATTCTTTTGCCAAACTGGGATGAACAATTGTTGTAGTTCATCCATGCAACCTTTAAATGCCTGCCATTGCATATCCACCGTCAATCCTTGAAGTGTCATTTGCCAGTCTATCTTAGCTAATTCATGTCTCATACCTTCAAAGTTACCCCTCTTTAAGTTCAGAACCTTTGTTTCTGAATTAACTACGTCACTCTCCATGTTAATGAAGAATTCCACCATATTATGGTCACTCTTACCCAAGGGGCCTCTCACGACAAGATCGCTAATTAACCCTTCCTCATTGCTCAAAACCCAGTCCAGAATAGCCTGCTCTCTAGTCGGTTCCTCGACATGTTGGTTCAAAAAACCATCCCGCATACATTCCAAGAAATCCTCTTCCTCAGCACCTTTACCAATTTGGTTCACCCAGTCTACATGTAGATTGAAGTCACCCATTATAACTGCTGTTCCTTTATTGCACACATTTCTAATTTCCTGTTTAATACCATCTCCGACCTCACTACTACTGTTAGGTGGCCTGTACACAACTCCCACCAGCGTCTTCTGCCCCTTAGTGTTACGCAGCTCTACCCATATCGATTCCACATCTTCCCGGCTTATGTCCTTCCTTTCTATTGCGTTAATCTCTTTTCACCATTATCCGGTGATAATAAATACAACGAGTGTACAACAACAGACTGACGGGAAAGATAGTGGCGGTGGTTGTCATTGTGCCCAACGATGGCAGGGAACCCGTGCGGGAGAGTTCTGGACACGACCAGCCCCTTCACCAGAGGGGCTACCCATAAGACCATAAGACAAAGGAGCAGAAGTAGGCCATTCGGCCCATCGAGTCTGCTCCGAGTCTACCCCTCCCTGGGCACTCCGTACACCCCTGTAAAGATCATAAAGCAACACAAAATGGTAAACTTCTGTAAGACCTACAACTGAGCGAGTTAGAATTAGCAGTGAATTCACGTGTTAGGATGAGAATGAGGAGTCAAAATGAAATGGGAAATTCAGAGTGAAGGCGTTCCAGTCCCCCAATTTATGTCAAATCTCCTCGATTTAGGGGAGAAGGGCACCACATAAAACGTGTTGTGGATGTCAGCAGGTATTATCCCCGGCTTTGTAATTCTTCCAGAACTCATATGTACGTACATACAATCTATCTGTGTATATAAGCTATCTTATGTATTTATATTTATTGTGTTTTTTGTTATCGTGTTCTTTATCTGATTATGTTTTTTTGTGCTGCATCAGATTCGGAGTAACAATTATTTTGTTCTCCTTTACGCTTGTGCACTGAAATGACATTAAACAACCTTGAATCTTGAAGATGTTGAAGGAGGGAAGGAGATGGCCAATATTTCACTTTCAGTCAACCCTTATCATGAAATTAGACGTTCCGAGCATTTGTGGGAGCTTTTTCTCCGTGTGTTTCTTACACTGAAACTGTATACACACCCCAAGGTGCGATTGAAACTCCTGCTTTTGTACTCCAGCGACTACACCCAGGGACAAATTCTCAGCTAAAGAGCTGTGGTTAGGCGTGTTGTGTTTCAAGGTTAGCTGACCGAGGGGGAGGTCGGGCGCAGAGTGATTCCAGCTTTCGATCTGCAGGGCGATGCAGGGTATGTGTGTGTGTGTGTGTGTGTGTGTGTGTGTGTGTGTGTGTGTGTGTGTGTGTGTGTGTGTGTGTGTGTGTGTGTATCATCTGGGCACGACTGGATCACATCTACTGTCCATTCATCTCTGACTGACGCAGAACCCTCTGTGTGCCTGCCCTTTGAAAGGAAATCCTTTCATCCTAACCTGGTTCCCCTCACACTAAAATTACCACTGTGCTTGATAGTAATCACGTTAAAGACTCTGTTGTGTTCTGCTCCTCATGCAGGTTTCAGAGTCCTGATGAAAGGTCTCCGCCCGAAACATTGTCTGTTTATTCCTCTCTCTAGATGCAGCCTTTGTGTGTGTTGCTAGGATTTCCAGCATCAGCAGAATCTCTAGAGTTTCTTGTCACACAGACCAGGGCGCAAGGAAATTCCTTGCTCATGTGAACACATAAAGCAAATGGTATAGATTATAACAAACACATCAACAGATACAGCAAGCACAAAGAAAGAGAGTACGGCCATAACGTATCGGAGCAGAATTGGGCCATTCAGCCCATCAAATCTTCTGTCAGTCGATCATGTCTGATTTAATCCCTCTCAACCCCACTTTTCTGCCGTCTCCCCATAAACTAACCATGAATTTATCAACCTCCACATTAAATGTACTCAATAACTTGGCCTCCACAGCTGTCTGTGGCAATGAATTCCACAGGTTCACAATCTTCCGGCCAAAGAAATTCCTCCTCTCCTCTGTTCTAAAGGGACACCCCTCTATTCTGAGGCTGCGTCCACTCCATCTGGGCCTTTCAATTTTCATTAGGTTTTAATGAGACCCACCCTCTTCCCCCCCGCCCCCATCCTTCTAAACTCCAGCGAGTTCAGGCCCAGAGTCTTTAAATGATCCTTGAATATTAACCCTGGGATTTTTCCCGTAAGCCTTTTCAATCACAGCATGTCCTTCCTTGGGGCTCAAATCTGCTCGCCGTACTTCAGATGGAGTCTGACCAACGCCTGATAAAGCCTTGGCGTTACACAGGGGAGGGTGCAGCGTGTAACGGTGCAAACTGGAATGTGAAATTGACAATCAGAGGTGGTTCTCTAAAGAATACTAGACAACAGTAACAGCTGAGGAAGAATAAAGGGCTTTTTGGATCGATATTTTATGTTTTTGTGTAATTGTTTTTTCTTTGCTACTGGAATTGGTTTATTATTCTCACATGTACGAGATTCAGTGAAAAGCTCAAGCTACATATTGTTCCCACAGATCAGTTCTTTAGACACAATGAAATAGATTGTGAGGCCAAGAGTCCATCTTATCATACCGGAGATCTGTTCAAGAGTGGTATGACAGAAACTGTCCTCGAGCCTGGTCTCTGTGCTTTCGGGCTCTAGTATCTTCTGCCTGATGGGAGAGGGGAGAAGAGAGAACATCTGGGATGGGTGGGGTCTTTGATTATGCAGGCTGCTTTACTGACACAGTGAGAAGTATAGACAGATTCTATAGGGGGAGTTGTATAGATGGATTCTATGGAGGGAGCAGTGTAGACAGATTCTATAGAGGGAGCAGTATAGACAGGTTTTATAGAGGGAGCAGTGTAGTCAGATTCTATAGAGGGAGAAATATAGATTCTATAGAGGGAGAAATATAGACAGATTCTATAGAGGGAGAAGTATAGACAGGTTTTATAGAGGGAGTTGTATAGACAGATTCTATAGAGGGAGCAATATAGACTGTTTCTATAGAGGGAGAAATGTAGACAGATTCTATAGAGGGAGAAATGTAGACAGATTCTATAGAGGGAGAAGTATAGACAGATTCTATAGAGGGACCAGTATAGACAGATTTCATGGGGGGGGGGGGAACATGATATGCTGAGCTGTGTGCACACCTCTCTGCAGTTTCTTGTGGTCACGGGCTGAGCAGTTTCCGTACTGAGCTGTGATGAAATCCAGACAGAATGCTCCCTGTGGTACATCAGTAAGATTAGTGAGAGCCGACAAGGGCTTGCTGTGCTTCCTGAGAAAATAGAGGCGTTGGTGAGCTTGCTTGGGCATGACATCAACATAGTTGGAGCAGGACCAAGTCTGTGTCTGTAAGTGTGAAGGGATGGTTGGTGTGTATTAGTTTGTATAAATGTGTGTGTGTGTGTGTGCCCATGTCTGTACAATGGACCCAAAACCTACTTTCTTTTTAAGTTATTTAGAGGCACCGCATGGTAACAGGGCCCTTTGGCCCTACGAGCCCACACGCCCAATTGCACCCATGTGGCCGATTGACCAGCGAACCTGTACTTTGGAATGTAGCTCGGAAGCACCCGGAGGAAACCCACACAGTCACGGCAGAACATACAAACTCCTTACAGCAGTGAATGGAACCTGGGTCACTGGCCCTGCAGTAGGGTTACATTAGCCACCCCGCCACCTTGCCTATTTGGCCTGAACCTCCTTCTCCAATGAATAATAGCCTCTGTCTGTCAAAACTGTGAGAGCTTGTTGGTGCATAATGGTTATCCCAGACCATAATAGTTATCCTAGATGGTGTCATGGTCCAGTCTGTGAAGTCCGCGTTCCGGTTCATGGTCTGGTCCGTGAACTCCGGACTCCGGGTCTTCCGGCTGTCCCTTGTTTCAGTTGGGCTTAATCATAGGCACCTGATGCTCGTCTTGGGGCTGGGAATATAAGTGGCCCTGGGTTCGAGTGTGGGTGCTGGTTTGTCTTGTCAATATCCTGTCCTCGCCTCCGTGGGGTAAGTCAGGCTGTCCTTGCTGATACCCTGCGGTTGGGTCTGTCCTTTCCTGTCCTTGCCTCCACTGGGTAAGCCAGGCCATCTTTGCCATTACCCTGAGGCTGGACTGTTCCCTTCCCTTCCCCTTCCTTCTGTAGCCCTTGGCTGAAGCCTCACCTGCTACCCTTCGCCTGAAGCCTCGCCTATTCTCGCCATCAAGTTCTCCTGCCGAAGCAAGACCAGAGCCTTGCTGTGTCTAGATAAGGAACTGTCTTTCATTGTTTGGAACTGTCTCTTTTTGTCTTCATCTTCACTAGGTAGGTCTGGCCGTTTGCCGCTACCTTGTGTTGGGAACCGTCTTGCCATGTTCGGCATTCTGTGTATGAGCCCCGACACTATGTCCTGTTCCCAAGGAGGGGTCCCGGCTCTGTGTTCCATGTTCTTGTTCTGCCAAGACCAAGTCTCTGTGTCCTGTTCTGCCAAGACCAAGTCAAGGCTTCGGGGTCTCGTCCTGTCCTTGTGCCTCGCCCAGCCCAGGAGTACCTTGTCCTGTCCAGGAAAGCCTCGAAGTACCCAAGCCTCGAAAGAACCCAAACCTTGTCATGTCCTCGCCTAGTTCCGGGGTCCGAGCCCAAGTCAAGACCCAGGTTCTGGGTCCTTGTCCAGTCTCTGGCTCGGAGTCCAAGCCCGGGCTCCTAGTTCCCAGTTCCTTGTCCTGGTCCCACTTTCCCTAGCCAAAGTCTGTGTTCTTGTCCCAGCTCCTAGTCTGTGTCCTGTCCCATCCCTAAGCCCAGTCCAGTTCAGTTCCTAGTACTTCAGTGTCTGTGTCTTGCATTTGGGTCCACCACCAGCTATGACAAACGGGCAACTTCAATTGCTTGGGTTGAAGCAAGTTGCCCTCAGTTGTGAAGAAGAGGGTGGTGTGCCAATAATATTAATGGAACAAACCTCCTGTACTTTTTGATTTCTCCTTCAGCAGATGTTTCAATGTCCATGTGGTAAATAAATGAATCTTAATCTGAATAGAATACGTTTTATAGAGTCAAACCCCATAGTCACTGAGTCAGAATCAGGTTTATTATTAAGACCCTAAGACAGTCAGTGGCCATTCGTTAGGTTCCACCTGTACATCATAAAGTGGTCACTGAGTTTATGTTCATGGTTTTCTGCTGTTGTGGCCCATCCACTTCAAGGTTCAATGAGTTGTGTGTTCAGAGATGCTCTTCTGCACACCACTGTTGTAACGCCTGGTTATTTCAGTTATTGTCGCCTTCCCTTCAGCTTGAACCAGACTGGCCATTCGCCTCTGACCTCCCTCATTAACAAGGCATTTTCACCCACAGAACTGGATGTTTTTTTTTTGTTTTTCCCACCATTCTCTGTAAACGCTAGAGACTGTTGTGTGTGAAAATCCCCAGGAGATCAGTAGTTTCTGAGATACTCAAACCACCCCATCTGGCACCAACAATCATTCCACAGTCAAAGTCACTTAGATCACATTCCTTTCCCAATCTGATCTTTGGTCTGAACAAAAACTGAACCTCTTGACCATGTCTGCATGCTTTTATGCATTGATTTGCAGCCACATGATTGACTGATTAGATTAAAAAATATATATAAATTAATTAAATAAGTGGTGCAAAAAAGATAGTGAGGTAGCCATGGGTTCACTGTCCATTCAGAAATCTGATGGCCGAGGGGAAGGAGCTGTCCCTAAAACATTGAGTGTGTGTCTTCAGGCTTCTATACCTCCTCCTTGATGGTAGCAATGTCCTGGGTGATGGGGGACCTTAACGATGGATGCCACCTTTCTGAGGCATCGCTCCGTGAAGATGTCCTCGGTAGTGGAGGGGCTAGTGCCCATGATGGAGTTGGCTGAGTTTACAATTCTCTGCAGCTTCTCCAACCCTGTGCAGTGTACCCCTACTCTCCATATCAGTCCGTGATGCAGCCAGTCAGAATGCTGTCCACGGTACATCTGTACAAATCTGATAGAGTCTTTGGTGACTCCTCCTACTCCTAATGAGGTCGAGCCCCTGTCGTGATTTAAAACCCAGCATTACTGTTTAGGGTCCTTAAAGTTGTCATAGCCGGGGATGAGTGAGGGGCGGTTATGGGGACAAGCTCCCACCACCTACTAAATGCTCCCAAAGGCGTGCAAGCCACATAGCCTCTGATAACCAAGTCCAGCTCCTGGCCTTCACGTGTGGTTTAGCTACTAAGCCCAGTGGAACCGTATCTACTGACAGGAGAGGGGGCAAAGGCGGGTTACTGGCGCATTAAAACCAGTCACATGGGCAAATGGGACTTATCAGCCGTTGGCAGCTCATCTAGCAGAAGGAAAACTCTGATCTCAAACCTCCGCTGTCTTGTGGCTGTATCCACTCATGGGGAAGGCTTCGGGAGTGAACCCCGAGGGAAAAATCCGGAGCCGGAGTCCCAAAGACAGTCCTACGGTGAGTTCAACGCTGACCGGCAGCTCCTGCGATGCCGCTGGTACCAAACTGTATCGGTCTCTGCCGTTCCTTTGGGTTCATCAGCTGTGTGGTGAGGGGGAGCCTGCTGTATGGGTGACATCTTGTACTGCCCTGACCCGCGAATCACGTAGAGAATTACGCAACATCCATGGTCGACCCTGACCAACAGAGGCCGCAGAGAGATTACTGTTTAGTATTCTGGCTGCGTGTGTTTTACAATTTATTTGACCATCCAAGTATCAGTACCACACCAGCCCATGTTACCGAACAGCATAGGAGCCAATTCACCCCACCAACTCACATACCCCCTGTGATGTGGGTTGAAACCACAACTCCCATGTACACACACACTCACACAGAGACAGACACACACAGAGACACACACACTCCCTCTCACACACACACACACTCACTCTCAGACACACACCCACTCACACACACACTCTCTCTCTCACACATACTCAGACACACTCACTCTCACACACACTCAGACACACCCACTCACACACACACACTCACTCTCTCTCACACACACACTCAGACACACACCCACTCACACACACACTCTCTCTCTCACACATACTCAGACACACTCACACACACACACACACACACTTTCTGACCCTGTGAGGTAGCCGCTGATCTTTGGTGCTTCTGCCGTGGTACAGTTGGACATTTGTCTCTAAGCAACTAGATTCAAAACTACCCAACGTCAGATGAGATAATGCAAATTTTAAAAAACTCTGTAGATGCTGAATATCTAGAACAAAAGTATGGGAAATTTTACTCGCTCAATAGATGTGCACGCCGCTGGCATTTGTATCTTTCCCTCATTAGGGATAGGTCGGGGACTTTACTCAGAGTTTGCTGCCGCCTGCATCGAGTTAATCTGACCGAAGCGAATTCCAAGGCCGGCAGGTACGGAGGGAAAGTTGAGCGCCGTGTGATTGGCTGCGGCTCGCAATGTGGAGCGTTTCGCGGCCCGTGATTGGGCGGCCCATAAATCCATCAACGCGGCTTGTCAATTGCTCCGTGCTCACTGGGCGCGGGTTGACCCTCGGATCTCTCCTGCCGTGACTTTACTTTTGCCACTTTCAAACTTCGCGACTATGAGCGGGTCCAGGGTTTTGTCCATCGCTGATGTTCAGATGGCGCGCGAGAGAATTGTAAGTTTGGGAAATGGGGGAAGGGACGGGACGGGAAAGCGTTCCGAGGAAAGGTCACCGACGTGTCATCGTCTTTTCACGACCGCGTTAGTTCCTCTTCCAAAGTATTCAGTCTGATCCGAGTTTTTCCAGCGCTTCGTTTATAAGTGTGCATGTTGCGAGACTGTCGTCGGTAGCATTGGGGGAATTTTGACATTAATGCTATTGGAGTTATATATTAACATATTAGTTTGATAAATATTGCTTTTAAATTGTGTGCGTATTCCTCTAGAATAATTTATTTCAAATAAGAGGTCGCGAGATGGGAAAGGCTGAACAATATTCAGACTGACACGGGAATATGAGATGTTCCCCACAACCCAGGGCCACATTCTTCTCAGTGTGAGTCCGCGTTCTTTGTTGATACAGGGTGTGGATGTGCGTGAGACAGAGATCGGTACAACCTGGTAACTGCACTTGGAATCGGTTTTCTTGTACTGTCATGGCAAGTATATTCCACCCATTGGTAAAGCGAACCCACCAACGTCATTAGAATTCTTACCCCGCGGCGCAGAGCTGCTCCAGGATGGTATTTAATTACAGATGATGCGCCGAACAGGCTGGTCCAACGAGCTCAGCAATTTAACCCTAGCCTAATCAAAGAACAATTTATAATAAGCAATTAACCTACTAACTGTGAGAGGAAACCGGAGCACCAGGAGGAAGCCCACGGGGTACATACTTCCTGCAGAGGAAGCTGGAATTGAACTCGGAACCCCGACGCCCGGAGCTGTAATAGCGTCGCGCTGACCGCTTGCGTTACTCTGGCTTTCTAGCACTGTATCAGAACAATCTCTTGTTTTTATGCGTATCCTTGTGTCATTCTTCATTAACCTTCACAATAAGGGGTGGTTTACGGCAGTGGGTTACCCTGCCAGCTGTGTGAACGACACAGACACAGACACACACACACCCGCTCTGGTCTCCTGGAATGCCTTGGACTCCGGAGCAAACTTTCCAGACTGCTAGAAGTTTTCAAAATGTATTTATTTATATAGAATACAGCCCAACAAGACCACGTGACCCAATTACACCCAATTAACCAGTATATCTTTGGAATTTGGAATCAGCAGCACCCACACGGGTCACTGGGAGGATGTACAAAACTCCTGACAGACAGAGGCAGGACTTGAACCCAGGTCACTCAGCAGGCTTGGGTTTGTTTGTACATGCTGGATTGAGTTACTCCAGGGCAAATGTGTGAGATCAAGATCCCACACGGAACGCTCTCGGCACAGTGACGGGCAAAATACCTCACTCTCCTGGAATGATTCAACCTGGCTGGCTCCATGGCAACAGGGTTAAATGGTCACGGAATTACACTTCAGTTTCCCTGCCAACTCCCACATTATCCCCGAGGACGAGGCAGGAATCTCTCAACACTTTGTCCAGCTCTGCTGAAACTGCCCCCCTCTCCCCCCTCTCCCCCCTCCTCCCCCTCTCCCCCCCTCTCCCCCCTCTCCCCCCCTCTCCCCCCCCCTCCCTCCCCCCTCTCCTCCCCCCTCTCCCCCCTCTCCCCCTCTCCTCCCCCTCTCCTCCCCCTCCCCCCCTCTCCCCCTTCCCCCCCTCTTTCCCCACACCCCCTCTCTCCTTTCCTTCCACACACCCTCCCCTCCCACTCCCTCCCCCCATCTCCCCCACACCCCTCTCCAACTCTTCACTCTCCTCTCCCTCTTACCCTCCTCCCTCTCTTCACCTTCCCTCCTTGTCCTCTCCCCCGCCTCCCCCCTCTCTCCTCGTCCCCCCCGCTCTTGGTCAGTTTCTGTGTCTTTCTCCTCCCATCACCCCCTGCCAGACTACCTGTCTCTAGACAAACAGACAACTAACCGAAACTAGGGAGGGGGACTATTTGTTCTTTGTCCTTTGCTTTGTTTTCCTGTTAATGTTTATCGGAATTCATGATCCTTCCAGAGAATTTCACGAGAACACAAGGGCACCACGACAGGTTAGATACTGACCCCTGGTGCTGCCCTTCGAGATAGAATCTATAGTCATAGTCATACTTTATTGATCCCGGGGGAAATTGGTTTTCGTTACAGTTGCTCCATAAAATATGAATAGTAATAGAACCATAAATAGTTAAATAGTAATATGTAAATTATGCCAGTAAATTATGAAATGTCCAGGACCCGCCTAAAGGCTCAGGGTGTCTGACCCTCCAAGGGAGGAGTTGTAAAGTTTGATGGCCACAGGCAGGAATGACTTCCTATGACGCTCTGTGTTGCATCTCGGTGGAATGAGTCTCTGGCTGAATGTACTCCTGTGCCCACCCAGTACATTACGTAGTGGATAGGAGACATTGACCCCTGCATCTCAGGGGTATTGACGGAAGTTTTGATATACAATATGATTTGATGGCATAAATGGTTAGCACAGACTCGCTGGACAGAAGGGAATTTTTGGGGCACTGTGAAAGAGCACACAGAAGCTGTATTTAATGTCAGTGACTCCAGCACAACACTACAGCTTTTTGTGCTTAGATCCTTCAGGAAGGATGTTCCTGTTAATGTTTGTCAGACTTCATAACCCTCAGGGAGAAGTCCACCCAAACATGCTAGTGCACCATGGCTAGAAATTCCCTGGATACTAGCTGAAAGATGATTTGGGTTCTTGGACCAAGGTGTAGAAACTGCCGGAACTCACCAAATTTTGTTGATGAACCACAGAATGTATCCTATTCGGCATCACGGTTTGATGTGGCAACCGCTCTGCCCGTGAGCACAGGGGTTGTGGACACAGTACAGCACGCCGCAGGAACTGGGGTCCCCTCGGTGACGTACCTCTCACTGCCTCAGGAAAGCAGCTGGCAGAGTCAACAATCCCTCCCACCCCAGACATTCTCTTCCCTCCTCTCCCATCGGGCAGGAGATACGAAAGCCCGCAAGCTCGTCACACCAAGCTCGAGGGCAGGTTCGTTCCCCACTCCGGGGGATTGTGATGCAATGTGGAGGGGGAGGTATCCTAATGATGTGTTTTTCTGCAGGATGTACCCAGGCTGAGACTGACGTTGCAGACTGAAGAGGACCCAACGTGGAGGGACCAAGCCAAAAGAAAGGTGGGTGGTTCATTCCCCGACCTCCTCGGTTCCCTGTCCTGGGACAGTAGATGTAGTGTGAGGATGGGGCTTGGCTTAAGGGCTAGTTTTAGTAACAGCGTCAAAGGATACGGGGGGAGAAGATTCAAGATTGTTTAATGTCATTTTCAGTACACATTTCTTCGGCTGTCCATCGATTTCGATGTTGACTGAGGCCTGGGCAAGGTTGTATGGAAGACCGGCAGTTGCCCACGCTGCAAGTCTCCCCTCTCCACGACACCGATGTTGTCCAAGGGAAGGGCACTAGGGCCGATACAGCTTGGCACCAGTGTCGTCGCAGAGCAATGTGTGGTTAAGTGCCTTGCTCAAGGACACAACACGCTG
Source organism: Mobula hypostoma (assembly GCF_963921235.1). Classification (NCBI taxonomy): domain Eukaryota; kingdom Metazoa; phylum Chordata; class Chondrichthyes; order Myliobatiformes; family Myliobatidae; genus Mobula; species Mobula hypostoma. The sequence goes on from NC_086098.1 coordinate 239,529,887, forward strand.
CCTCAGCTGAGGCTCGAACTGGAGACCTTCAGATCACTAGGCCGATGCCTTAACCACTTGGCCACACGCCAACTTGTGTTCCAGTACACAAGTGTAAAGGGGAACAAAATAATTTTTACTCTGGATCTGGTACAGCACAAAAAAACACAATCAGATAAAGAACACAATAATAGGAAAACACAATAAATATAAACCCATAAGACAGGTTCTATACATTGATTGTGTGTCCATAAAGTGACACTAGCACAGGAATGCCTGTCCATTGGGCTGAAGAGTATTTCTGTGAAATACAACTCTGGGGCTCTGTGTTGAGGGGCAGTCGCTCTCTGTGAGAGCGCTACTCGTTTAGAACTCTAACCTGGTTATTTTGAGACTTCTGCCGTTCCTACTTTCAGCCTGTGGGAAGAGCTTATGCCGTTGTCTCATCCCGGAACGGCGGAGATGAACCGTGGGACTGGGAGCAGGATCGACCTGCCAACGAAGCCAGCAAAGTACGTACAACGTCTGTGCACCTTTCCCTTTTCCTTAAGGCGCTCTTTAAACACTCCCTCGCTGAGCGTTACGGAGGAGTAGTGCACGTGCTCCTGCCCACGTCAATGGTGTTGAGAGTTTCAAGTTCCCAGGGGTGAGCATCACCAACAGTCTGTCCTAGTCCAACCGCGTAGACGTCATGGCCACGAAAGCTCGCCAGTGCCTCTACTTCCTCTGGTGGTTAAAGGAATTCAGCGTGTCCCAGTGGGCTCTCGCCAGTTTTTATCAAGTGCCATCTTGTCCGAATGTAATATGGCACGTGACTGCCAAAAACCGCAGAGAGTTGTGGACACAGCTCAGTGCGTCACAGAAACCAGCCTCCCCTCCATGGACTCTGTCCACACTTCTCGCTGTGTCAGCAAAGCAGCCATCAGAACCAAAGACCCCCCCCCCCGACCCCAGACATTCTCTCTTCTCCCCTCCCACTTCAGGCAGAACATACAAAAGCCTGAAAGCACGGACCACCAGGATCAAGGCCAGCTTCTATCCCACTGTTATCAGACTCTTGAACAGACCTCCTGTATGATAAGATAGACACCTGGCCTCACAACCTACCTCATTATGATTTTGTACTTTATCATAGAAACATAGAAAATAGATGCAGGAGTAGGTCATTCGGTATGATCATGGCTGATCATCCACAATCAGTATCCAGTTCCAGCCTTATCCCCATAACCTTTGATTCCGCTATCTTTAAGAGCTCTATCCATCTCTTTCTTGAAAGCATCCAGAGACTTGGCCTCCACAGCCTTCTGGGGCAGAGCATTCCTGCCTCCAGCATGTCCAATCCCTTAACAATTTTATATGTTTCAATAAGGTCCCCTCTCAGCCTTCTAAATTCCAGAGTGTACAATCCAACTCAGAACCCTGTACCAGCCTTCCCTCCATACCCCCTGATCCCTTTAGCCACAAGGGCCATATCTAACTCCCTCTTAAATATAGCCAATGAACTGGCCTCAACAGTTTGCTGTGGCAGAGAATTCCACAGATTCACCACTCTCTGTGTGAAGAAGTTTTTCCTCATCTCGGTCCTAAAAGGCTTCCCCTTTATCCTCAAACTGTGACCCCTCGTTCTGGACTTCCCCAACATCGGGAACAATCTTCCTGCATCTAGCCTATCCAATCCCTTTAGGATTTTATATGTTTCAATAAGATCCCCCCTCAATCTTCTAAATTCCAACGAGTATAAGCCTAGTCAATCCAGTCTTTCATCATATGAAAGTCCTGCCATCCCAGGAATCAATTTGGTGAACCTTCTTTGTACTCCCTCTATGGCAAGGATGTCTTTCCTCAGATTAGGGGACACAAACCTGCACACAACTGCAGATCATTTCCCTGCACTGCACTCTCCTTTCAGTTGTTGCACTTTATTCTGTATTGTTACTGTTTGACCTTGTTCTACCTTGATGCACTGTGATCTGATTGGTATGAACAGTACACAAGACAAGCTTTTCACTGTATCTCAGTACATGAGACAATGGTAGACCAATTCCAGTACCTGTCCCACCACCTCCTTATGAGGCTTGGGCCAGATTTGTTGTGGTAACCCCCTGTATAAATGGGACCTTTCGAGAGCGTCACTTATCCTCAATCTTTTTATCCGCAGCAGACCTCTTTGTGGGTTTGCGAAGAAGCTGTGGAGAAAGATGAAAGGGTCTGTGATCTGGTTGTGTGACACAGGACTCTCTGATCTATGGACTGTTCACAGGGACACATGCACATCGAGATGAACATCCAGTGCTGCTGGCCTAGCATCAACTCGGTGAAAGGTGCCCTTTGGCCTGCTGGACATCGAGATGTCCATGGGAAAGTGCTGCAGACGGGCACGTTCCAGTGGGGGACACACCGAGTTCAGTGCAGCCACTCTGAGGGCTGAGTGGGGAAGAACCACAGTGTGGGATTCTTCACTGCAGAACGTGGGTGAAGAATCTCCCCAATTATTGTAATAGTGTACCTCCCCCAGGGTAGACACCTGAGTGGCAACAGTCCCATTGGTTTTTAGGAATGTAATAGGACGCATTGACGATGAATGTACGGACAAAAAGGCTTTGGTCGCTTTATTCTTGTAAATATTTTTATTCTGAATAAAGTTTATTTTGGTTAAGTTACCACCACCCAATGCCATGGGCTGACCATCAGAGTTGGACTGTTCCCATTGTTGTACCAATATTCAAGGAGTTTACCCCATCCTGACCCTACTCCTGTCTTGCTCACACCCTTCCAAACCCCCGACTTCATGACTTGCCTTGGACTGAGACTGAAAGTTGGTTTAGACGAGGCACAGGAGTAGGCCTTTCTGCCCGATATATTTGTGCTAGCCATTATTCCAAATTAAATGAAATCCCTTCCGCCTGCACGTAGTCCATAGCCCTCTATTCATGTGTCTATCTACAAGCCTCCATCAGAAACAATCATATCAGCATCCACCTCCAATCCTACTTGGCTGAGGTCACTTCTTGACCCTCAGTGAACCAGCACAGGCAGGAAAGGGGGACTGCAGACACTGGAAATCCAGAGCAACACACATAAACCTCTGGAGGAACTCAGCAGGTCAGGCAGCATCTATGGATGGAAACGTCTCAGGCTGAGACCCTTCATCAGGGCTCCAAAACGTCAAATGGTTATTGGCGATGCCTGACCTGCTGAGTTCCTGCAGTGTTTCGTCTGGTGTTGCTGTGTTACTAGGTACAGGAGCCTCAGGACCCACTCCACCAGGTTGAGGAACAGTTATTAACCCTCAACCATCAGGCTCTTGAACCAGTGGGGGATAATTTCACTCAATTTCACTTGGCCCATCACAGAACTGTTCCCACAACCTGTGGGCTCACTTCCAAGTTTTCTGTAATAATCGCTTGCTTATTTATCTATTTATCGGCCGGCTGGTGGCGTAGCAGCATCAGTGCCAGTCTCCGGAGCGAAGGCTCCCGAGTTCGAATCCAAGTCGGGCCACCCCCGGAGCACGCTTTCCATCTACTCGGCCTCGTAAAAAAAAAAAGGGTCGAGTCAGGAACGTTCATATCGTGACCCAGTTAGTCCGAAAGGAGACCAATCCTGACAGCACGTGCCAGAAAAGAATGGCTGACTGGTGCGACGTGCTAGGAGGGATCTAGTTATTTCATTTTTTATTTTCTCCTTTGTATTTGCACCGCTTGTTATCTTTTGCACTTTGGTAGTCTGTCCATCCTGTTGGGTGTGGTCTTTCATTGATTCTACTGTGTTTCTTGGATTTACTGTGCATGCCTGCAAGAAAATGAATCTCAGGGTTGTATATGGTGACATATAATAACTTCGATAATAAATTTACCTTGAACTTTGAAACAGTGTCCTTGAGGCTGAAGATGTGTGGGGTAAATCTAGCCGTTGTGCATTCACTAACGGAGTTTCTGTACTCAGCAGGCGTACCTGACGTATGATCCAGGTGTCAAAGGCAAGCCCCCCAGTACCCAGGAGAGCCCCCTCGGGCAGCTTCGGATGGAACTTGCACAGTTTAAAGAGGTTAGTTGGCTTGGAGCTTTGAACAGGGGGCAGGTGTGGATGGTTTGATCGGTTGGGCAGTGAGGTGGCAAGTAGAGTTTAATCCAGAGGAGGGTGAAGGGGATGTGTGTGAGGTACTGGATTGTACAGGAAAGGTGGGACATCAGTGAGGTGTATGGGTGGGGAGGGGTGAAAAATCCACTGATTCCCTTTCACCCAGCACAACAAATTATCACAATGTAGAGGGAGTTTCACTCTGTGTCTGACCCCGGGAGTGTGTGATGGGACAGTGTAGGGGGAGCTTTACTCTGTGTCTAACCCTGGAAGTGTGCAATGGGTCAGTGTAGTGGGAGCTTCACTTGGTATCTGACCCTGGGAGAGTGTGATGGGACGGTGTAGTGGGAGCTTCACTCTGTGTGTGACCCAGGAGTGTGTGATGGGACGGTGTGGAGGGAGCTTCTCTCTGTGTCTGACCCTGGGAGTGTGTGATGGGACGGTGTGGAGGGAGCTTCACTCTGTGTCTGACCCCGGGAGTGTGTGATGGGACGGTGTAGAGGGAGCTTCACTCTGTGTCTGACCCCGGGAGTGTGTGATGGGACAGTGTAGAGGGAGCTTCACTCTGTGTCTGACCCCGGGAGTGTGTGATGGGACAGTGTAGAGGGAGTTTCACTCTGTGTCTGACCCCGGGAGTGTGTGATGGGACGGTGTAGAGGGAGTTTCACTCTGTGTCTGACCCCGGGAGTGTGTGATGGGATGGTGTGGAGGGAGATTCACTCTGTATTTAACCCTTATGAAGAGAGAGGACATGGTGCAGGAAGATGCCATGTTCTGATATCCACTACACTGACATTATTCTGATGTCCGTCTTTAGGTGAGGCATTCCATGGAGATGATCCGACAGAATCTTTCTGCCGGGATGAGTGGATCGCAGTTCAACGTTCTGGATTATTACACCAAGCCCGAGGTAAAAATGTGGGGTCTGCCTGTTCACCAGTGATACCCTTTGGTCACAGGGTCATGGAGACAGGCCCTTCAGTCCATTGAATCTGTGCTGACCCATTGATACCGACCCCACTTTATTCTCCTCACATTGCCCAGCTACCCGTTCCAGATTCTAGCCCTCACCCTCCCAGGGTGGCAAGGTCGCAGCTCCAGTGTGGGATCACTTTGCACCGTTGTTGGTTAGAGGTTTGTCTGGTGTCCCCGTGTCCACAGGGGTTTCCTCCGGGTACTCCGGTTTCCTCACGTTCCAAAGACGTGCGGGTTCGTCGGTCACATGACTGTAATTGGGCTGGCTGGGCCGGGAGGGGAGATCTGATGGAAATTTACAGAGGCACAGAGTGTCTGTTTCCCAGAGTCGAAATCTCAAACACTGGAGAGCGTGCATTTGAGGTGGGAGGGGGCAGAGTTTAAAAGGAGGGGTGGACAGGTGTCAGTGGGCTGAATAGCCTGTTCCCCGCCTACAACCCAACATCGGGTGAAGATGGATTTGAGCTTCTCAGCGGACGAGTAGCTGGCCAGGCGTAGGCAATTGGAAAGATGCACCGTCCATGGTGATAATTGATTGGGCCTATGGAAATGCAATGGTGAGGATCACATTGGCTTCTATTTGTGACCTTCCCCCAAGGTGGAAGAAGAGAGCAATCCCTCCGTTGGGTAGCAGTGGTTAGAGGGAGGGGATTTGTTAATTGCACACTTCCTACCCTAGCCCCTGCTTGGACAATGCAGGCAGAGAGGGCCCAGGGTGACCTTGTCCTCTAGTGCCAGATGAAAGTGTTAATGTTTGATGTCTCTGGGCCTGTACTTGCTGGAGTTTAGAAGAATGGGGGGGGGGGGGCGGAATCTCACTGAAATCTAGCCAACATTGAAAGGCGTAGATAAAGTGGATGTGGAGAGGATGTTTCTATAGTGGTTGAGTCTAGGACCAGAGGGCACAGCCTCAGAATAGATGACATCCATTTAGAACAGAGACGAGAAGGAATTTCTTTAGCCAGAGGGTGGTGAATCTGTGGAATTCATTGCGACAGATGGCTACGGAAGCCAAGTAATTGGATATATTTAAAGTGGAGGTTAACAGGTTCTTGATTAGTCAGATTGTCAAAGGTTAGGAGGAGAAGGTAGGAGAATGGGGTTGAGAGGGATAATATATCAGCCATGATCAAATGGTGGAGAAGACTCGATGGGCTGAATGGCCTAATTCTGTTCCTATGTCTTACTGTGTTGTAATGGGACGTTCTTGTTGAAGTTTGAGTTGATTCAGTGTCTACCTGACTGACCCTCCTTTGGTTCACTAGAGTGTTTCCCGGCTGAGCCGTGAGGGAGAGCAGACTCCGCGGAGTGGGTTGACAGCTGCAAGTACTCAGGTGAGTTTGCAACCCACAGAGGTTGTTGGAGGACAAGTGGGAGGTTCTGCGGTAATGCTGTCACTTAGAACACAACACTAAAGCACAGGTATACAAGGAACACCATAAAAATCATGGCCTCCTCCACTGCCACAATGAGGCCTCTCTCAGGATGGAGGAGCAACACTTGGTAGCCTCCAACCAGATAGCATGAACATCAAGTTCTCCAACTTCCAGTAATTTCCCCCCCTCCCTCTTCTCTTCTCACCCCCTCAACTGCTCATCACTTCCCTCCAGTGCCCCTGTTCCTTCCCTTTCTCCATGGCTCACTCCCCTCCCCTATTAGATTCCTCTTTCTTCAGCCATTTACCTCTTCCATCTATCACCTCCCACCCTCTACCAACCTTCTAGCTTGTCCTCCTACCCCTCTCCCCACCACCTTATTCTAGCATCTGTCCCCTTCCTTTCCAGTCCTGAAGACGGGTCTTGGCTTGAAATGTTGACTGTTAATTCATTTCCATAGATTCTACCCACCCTGCTGAGTTCCTCCAGCATTTTGTGTGTTTCCAAAATCTACAAAATCTCTTGTGTTTCAACGAGATCCCTCTGCCTGCACGTGATCCAGATTTCCATAAGACTATAAGGTATAGGGGCAGAAATAGGCCGTTCAGCCCATCAGGTCTGCTCTGCCATTTGATTTATTTTCCCTCTCAACCCCATTTTCCTGCCTTCTCGCTGTAACCTTTGACACCCTGACTAATCAAGTGACTGATTAGTTACCACTTGAAATGTACTCTAACGACTTGGCCTCCACGGCTGTCTGCCCAGTTCCTTATAAAGCCTCAGCTTTACATCTTTGCTCATATTCAGTCCTCGCGAAATGAACGCTAACATTGTATTTGCCTTCCTTACCATCGACTCTACTTGCAAGTTAATCTTTAACCTGCACAAGCTCTCCCAAGTCCCTTTCACCTCAGATTTCTGAATTTTCTCACTGTTCAGAAAACAGTCTGAAAACACCTTTATTCCTTCTACCAAAGTGCATGGCCATACACTTCGCTACCCTTAGAAATAAGATCCTCACCATTCACCTTATCTCAGCCTTTCCTGACCCTGTGTAGGGTCGCCCCTTAGCCTCCTACACTCGAAGGGAAGAGGAAAAACCCATCAGCCTCTCCTTGTAACGCAAGCCGTCGGCTCCTGGTAGTTTTACCTACCTCTCCCACTTCCTCTGGCAGCTTGTCCCACGTCCCCATGAGCGCAGTTGATTTTTAAAAAAAATTTGGGCCAAGACTAATGCTGATTATTATTATTATTTTGTGGTGGATACCCCGTAGTCCTTATGTTTCCTGCAAATCCTAAAATATTACATTTACTGCTACTGGTTTTGCTTAGACTTCCAAGCGATGATTCTGTTGATTTTAGTTTTAAATTCAGTAGCCGAATTAATTGAGGTATTGCATGGTCAAAGTACGGTTTGTCCAACTCCTGGTAAAGCCTTGCATCTGTTGTTTGCCTTATTTGACTTTAATAACGGTGTATCTTCTGGTGTTGTCTGTCTATGTAATGTGGATAGCAGTGGACATTGTGGGTTAGTGTTGTGTTTTTCAGTTGAAAAGCACGCATTTGGCACTAATTGCGGGGTTGGTGTGTGAGTCACATTGTGTGCTGTGATTCGGATGCTCTGTTGGTTTGTTTGTTTATGCTCTGTGTAGCCCGGGTTGTCTCCAATGCTGTTGACACTGTCACAGTTCACTTCTATATTAGATCTATCAATTGCTGTTGCTTCTGAATCAACAGAGGCATTTATAGTAGACACATAATGCTTGAAACTGACTTTTGAATGCCACGCGTCTGGCCTTGCGAATACTGTACATATTACCACACAGTACATCCCTCAGCACCATCACTGAATCATTCAGCCCCACTGTAGCACCAGCAAGAAAAAATCTCTGGCGCCTCCACTGCCCACCACCCTCTGTTTCCCTTTAAACCTCCCCCCCCACCCCCAATGAGCCCGTGCCATCCAGTTACACCCATGTGACCAATTAGCACGCTAACACGGACGTCTCTGCAACGTAGGAAAAAACCCACGCGGTCACTGGGAGAACGTACAAACTCTACAGTCAGCAACGGGAGTTGAACCCAGGGTGCCGATGCTGTATCTGCTACACTATCCTGCTCTCCCTGCCCAGGCCTTATCCACGTCCCTCGGGATTTTATAAACCTGTTTTCAAAGGGGGTGGAGAAGGGGAACGAGGTGGAGGACTCTCAGGGTCGGAGGAACTTTATTCGAGGGGGGTTAACCATCTCTCCCTCTTGGCAGATGGACACCTGGGAGCAGGAGACGGAGCAGATGCGGGAGGCCACACGGAGGCTCTACAGGAAGCTGATGGAGGCCGAGGGGAGACACGAGAGGGAGACCAAACTCTTGGAGGTGAGTGGGACAGACCTCAAAACAGGCCCATCCACTTTGGGGCATCTCCTTTGTCAAAGACAATTGGAGGGCTCCATCAAAAATGTTCTAAGTAAATTTGTTATCAAAGTTGACATGATGCATGTTAGGATGTGCTGGGACACATCAACGGTGACGTAACCTGGTATCATCAGGTGTTTCGGGTCTTTCAACAGCAGACACCCTTGCCCAGGCGACCCAGCCAGGTTTGATCTGTCCCCGGCTTGTGTCCCAGCAGCAATGGGCCCACGGGTCACAGCTCTTGATCCATAGCCATCCAGAGGTCGCTCAGCAGTCTCTGTGACGGTCCTGATGGCTCTTTTCTTTGCAGCCCCTGTAATACCAAGGAGAGCAGGCAATGCGATTACCTTGAGATTAATTTTCCTACAGGGGGAAAAAAAAGAAATTGTGTTGGTTGTTGATGCAAGTACATTTGATAAATAAAGCTAATCCCCGTTAAAAAGGGTGAAGCAGAGGACGGGTGGGAATGACTCTCTGCACAATGGAGCCTTGCCTTGCTGGGGGAGGGGTTGGGATTGAATGACTGACTGACTGACTGAGCTTGTGTACGGGAGGTTGATGTCAGGAACTTTTACAGTTGGTAACACAGTCTGTGGGTTTAAGGAGAAGGTGGCTGGTAATTGCCAGGCAGAAGAGACTCACGTCTGGCTCTGTGGCTCATCTCTGCTCTGCCATTCATGAAGGTTTTATTTTACGTCTGTCCCATTTTCTTGTTCTAGCCCCACAATTCTTCAATTTCTTCAGTAACAAAAGCTGTCCATTGACCTGCCTTGAATACACTAGGGGACTGAGCCTCTACTGCCCTCCTGGGTAGAGACTTCCAAGCATTTTCTGCCTATTTTTGGCTGAACAGTTCTTCTTTTGTCTCCCCTGAATGTAGAAACAGTGACCCCTGATTTGAGACACCCTGGCCAAACGTGTCCCCACTCTCTCAAGTTTCGTAAGAATTTTGTGTGTGATTGGTGTACAGGGACATTTCAAATTCTCCCCATGTTTAAAAAAACCTCTTCTATACTTAAAAATCTCACACTATCCCAACTTATCATCTCACCCCTCCACTTAAGCTGTCTATATGCCCCCTCCAAATCCTCCCCTAATGTTTACCACTCTGAACCCTTGACACAGCACACTCTGCCGCATAGCTTTGTATCAACAGCAAGCTTCGATATTATACAGAATATGCCCTCTTCTCATTACTACCATCAGGGAGGAGGTACTGGGACCTGAAGTGTGTTAGGAACAGCTTCTTCCCCTCTGCCATCTGGTTAAGGCTGAAAGGTGTCAATTTTATGGGGAAAAACTTACAGGAGTGTTGCCAGGACTTGACCTGAATTATATGGAGATATTGAATTGGTTAGGACTTTATTTCCTACAGCGTAGGAGAGTGAATGGAGATAATACACAAAATTATGAGGGATATAGATATGGAAAATGCAAGATGGCTTTTTCCACTGAGGTTGGATGAGACTAGAACTACAGGTTATAGGTCAAGGGTGAAAGGTGAAAAGTTTAAGGGGAAGTTGAGGAGGAACATCTTCACTCACAAGATGGTGAGAGTGTGGAACAAGCTACCAGTGGAAGTGGTGAATGTGTCTTTGATTTCAATATTTAAGACAAATTTGGATAGTACGTGTACGGGAGGGATTTGGTCAATGGGACTGGTCAGAATAATAGTTTGGCATTGATTAGATGGGCTGAAGTGCCTGATTTTTGTGCTGTAATGCCCTGTGAAACTATTTCTGAACTATTATTTCACTAGTCCTTTTTTGTTTTTGCACCTTGTTTTTGTAGCTTACAGTAATTTTTGTCTAGCATTGTACTGCTGCCGCCAAACAAGACATTTCATGACATACGGCAGTGATATTAAACCTAATTCTGATTTTCTCACAGATTGCTGGGCCACTTGTGGGCCTGTGACGTGTGTGATGAAACTGTGCCCCACGCAACAGGGGTTGTGTTTAGAAATTGCACAGCATCTGACTGCGAGTCCAAGTCACTGCAGAGGACTGCTGAGAGGATCATGGGGGTCTCTCTTTCTCCTATCCGAGATCCTTATCAGGAGCTTGCATAGGCAGGGCTCTTAGCATTGTCAATGATCCTGTCCATCTGTCCAACAACCACTTTGACCCTCTAACAACAGGCTGGAAGTACTCTGGCATTAGGGCAAGAATTTAAGATAGGGAACAGCTTCTTCCCGCAGGCCCATAAGACTACTAAGCTCCCTGCCACCACCCAGGCCTCCTCACGTTTACAGTTTACTTTTTGTGTTATAAATGCACCTCATTATTTGTTAATTTATTTGTGGTAATATTACTTTGCGTGTGTACTTGTGTACAGCTGAATAATAAAACTGACTTGTACTTGTCCTCTCTCTGCTGTAGGATCAGGCCAGCCTGTACAAAAGGCAGCTGGGAGAGACCAGGCAATTGCTGCAGAGTTCGGAGGAGAGGGTGGTCCAGCAGGATGGGCGGATTGAGGAACTCCAGCGGTTGATGGCCGGAATGGAACAGGTGGGGGTGGGGAGCACGTCTGCGGCTCGGTGGTGAGGGTGGGGTGGCGACCTGAGTGCTGACAGTGTCTCGTTGATCTCTCACCAGGAGCACCGGATTCTGGTCGCCAAGATGGAGGAGGGCGAGAGGCAGCTGGGGGAGATGAGGACACGGAGGCAGGATGCCGAGGCTCATCAGCACAGGTACAGCCGAGGCGGGTTGGTGCCCCCACTCCCTCTCAGAGCCGTGGGGCAAAGCGGGCAGCCCCTCTCTCCATCCATGGTTGCAACTTGGGACAGAACACAATGGGTCGAGGAGTTTCAGTGGGCGATGAAGGAGGAACTGTCAACACTGCGTCAACAGTTCCACCCTGTCCCAGATACTCACTGACCTGTTGTACATTGCTCCAAGTTGCAGCATCTGCAATCTCCAGAGACTAAAGCTAAAGGACAAAGCTTCAAGGATTGGGACAATAGATTTATGATCTAGTAAGACAAAGGAGCAGAATTAGGCCATTCAGCCCATCGAATCTGCTCTGCCATTTCATCCAGGCTGATTTATTATCCCTCTCAAACCAATTCTCTCGCCTTCTCCCCATAACCTTTGACACCCTGATTAATCCAGAAACTGTCAAATTCTGCCTTAATATACCCAATGTCCTGCCCTACACAGCCATCTGTAGCAATGAGTTCCATATGTTCACCGCCCTCTGGCTGGAGAAACTTCTTCTCATCTGTTTTAAATAGATGTCTCTCAATTCTGAGGCTGTGCCCTCTGGCCCTAGACGCCCCCGTTACAGGAAACATCCTCTCCGTCCACTCCATTTAGGCCTTTCAATATTCGATGGGTTTCAATGAGACCTCCCCCACCATTCTCTAAACTCCAGTGAATACTATCATAGAACCATCAAATGCCCTTCATACATTAAGCCTTTCATTCCTGGAATCATTCTTGTGAACCTCCTCTGGCCCCTCTCCAGTGCCAGCACATCCTTTCTTAGACAAGGGACCCAAAACTACTCACAGTACGCTATGAGTGCGGTCTGACCAGTGCCTTAAGGCCTCAACGTTACATTCCTGCTCTTCAATTGAATGCTAACATTGCATTTGCCTTCTTTACCACCGGCTCAACCTGCAAGTTAACCTTTATGAATCCCCACTCCCCTTGCACCTCCAATTTTTGAATTTTCTCCCCAGTTAGAAAATAGTCTATATTCCATCTAGCAAAGTGCATGACCATACACTTCCCTACACTATATTCCATCTGCTACTTTTTTGTCAGGCAAAATTTCCCACGATGAAAACTATGCTGACTTTAGCTTATTTTATCACGTGCCTCCAAGTACCCCAAAATCTCATCCTTAATAATGGACTCCAACATCTTCCCAACCATTGATGTCAGGCTAACTGGCATACTATTTCCTTTCTTCTGCCTCGCTCTCTTCTTGAAGAATGGAGTGACAATTGCAATTTTCCAGTCCTCCAGAACTATTCTAGAATCTAGTGATTCTTGAAACATCATTACTAATGCTTCCAGTCTCTTTAGCTACCTCTTTCACCTACAGGCTTTTCATCTTCCCAAGCACCTTCTCATTAGTAATAGCAACAACACTCCCTTCTGCCCCAACACGCTCACATTTCTGGCAGATTGTTCTTATCTTCCACAGTGAAGACTGGCACAAAATACTTAAATTCGTCTGCAATTTTTTAAATCCCCCATTACTACCTCTTCCTCTCCAGCATCATTTTCCAGTGGTCCGATATCGACTCTCATCTCTTTTACTCTCTCTCTCTCATATATACACACGTATATTAAAAAATCTGAAAAAACTTTTTATATCATTTTATCTCATTGGCCAGCTTTTTTCATATTTAATCTTTTCTCTCTTTATGGCTTTTTGAGTTGCTTCCGTTGGCTTTTAAAAACTTCCCAATCCTCTAACTTCCCACTAATATTTGCTTTATTCTATGCCCTCTCCTTTGCTTTTATGCTGTCTTTGACTTCCTCGTCATCCACAGCTTCCTCAACATCCCTGTAGAATATGTTTCATGTTTGGGATGGTCTTACCTGCACTTACCTAATTGCTCCCAAAAACTCCAGCCATTGCTGCACTGTCGTCATCTCTGCTGCTGTCCCCTGGCAACTAGATTTGGCCACCTCCTCTCTTATGGCTCTGTAATTCCATTAATTACTCCATTGTAATATTGATACTTTAGATACATCCAATTTTGGCGGCTACTTCTCAAATTACAGGATGAATTCTGTCATATTATGATCACAGACTCTTGAGGGTTTCTTTATCTTAAGCTTACTAATCAAGTCTGGGTCATAGCATAACACCCAGGCCTCAACCACAAGCTGTTCTAAAAAGCCATTTCATAGACATTCTACAATTTTTGTAGAATGCAGTAGCACACTACAGGCCTTTTGAACCAAGATGCTGACCTTTAAACCTACTCTAAGATCAGTCTAACCTTTCCTTTCTACATTGTCCTCTATTTCATTGAAAAAGTCTCTTAAATAAGAACATAAGAAATAAGAGCAGGTGTAGGCCAACCAGCCCATCGAGACTGCCCCACCATGTACTAAGATCTGTCTGTAAACTCAGCTCCATCTACCTGCCTTTTCCCCATAACCCTTAATTCCCTTACTATGTAAAAAATTATCTAACTGTATCTTAAATATATTTAGTTAAGAAGCCTCAACTGCTTCCCTGGGCAGAGAATTCCACAGATTTACCACTCTCTGGGGGGGGGGGGGGGGATAGTTTTTCCTCATCTCAGTCCTAAATCTTCTCCCATGAATCTTGAGGCAATGTCCCCTAGTTCTAGTCTCACCTGCCAATGGAAACAACTTTCCTATCCCTTAGCATCTTATCTATCCCTTTCAAAATTTTGCATGTTTCTATAAGATCCCCTCTCATTCTTTTGAATTCCAGAGAGTACAGTCCCAGGTGACTCTCCTCATAGGTTAACCCCTTCATCTCTGGAATCAACCTGGTGAACCTCCTCTGCACTGCCTCCAAAGCCAGTACATCCTTCCTCAAGTATGGAGACCAGAACTGCACACAGTACTCCAGGTGCGGCCTCACCAGTACCCTGCATAGTTGCAGCATGACCTCCTGCTCTTGAATTCAATCCCTCTAGCAATGAAGGGCAACATTCCGTTTGCCTTCTTAATAACCTGTTGTACCTCCAAGCCTTTGCGATTCATGCACGAGCACTCCCAAGTCTCTCTGCACAACAGCATGCTGCAATCTTTCACTATTTAAATAATAATCTGCTCTTCTATTATTCCTTCCAAAGTGGATGATCTCGCATTTATCAATGTCATATTCCATCTGCCAGACCTTGGCCCACTCATTTAACCTATCTATATCCCTCTGCAGACTCTCCACATCCTCTGTAGTTTGCTTCTCCACTCAGTTTAGTGTCATCAGCAAATTTTGCTACGCTACACTCAGTCCCCTCTTCCAAATCATCAATATAAATGGTAAACAGCTGCAGGCCCAGCACCGACCCCTGCGGCACCCCACTCACCACTGACTGCCAACCGGAGCAACACCCATTTATACCAACTCTCTGCCTTCTATTGGTTAACCAATCCACTATCCATGCCAATACACTTCCTCCGACTCTATGCATCCCTATCTTAAATAAGTCTCTTGTGTGGCACCTTATCGAATGCCTTCTGGAAATCCAAGTATACGACATCCACCTGTTCCCCTCTATCCACTGCAGTCATTATGTCCTCAAAGAACTCCAGTAAGTTTGTCAAACAGGACCAGCCCTTTCTGAATCTATGCTGCATCTGTCTAACGGAACCACTCCTTTCTAAATGTTTCGCTATTTCTTCCTTAATGACAGCTTCAAGCATTTTCCCACCAACAGATGTTAAGCTAACTGGTCTATAGTTGCCTGCCTTTTGCCTACATCCTTTTTAAAAAAAAGTGGCGTGACATTTGCTGTCTTCCAATCCGCCAGGACCTGCCCAGAGTCTAGAGAATTTTGGTAAATGATTACCAACGCGTCTACTGTAACCTCCGCCAATTCCCTCAGCACCCTGAGATGCATCCCATCAGGACCAGGGGACTTATCCACCTTCAGGCCCTCTAGTTTGCTCATCACTATCTCTTTAGTGACAGTGATTTTATTGAGGTCCTCACCTCCCATTTCATCCATAACATCATTCTTTGGCATATTAGACGTGTTCTCCACCGTGACCCTAATGTATCTGCCTCTACCAACACCCCTGGCAGATTGGATAGCCCTGCCTCTAACATTCCCCTCTATATGTTCCTCAAATCACCTTAAAATTATGGCCCCTTATATTAGTCATTTCCACCCTGGGGAAGAAAGTCTGGCTGTTCACTTCACCTATCCTCCTTCACTCCATAGAGAAGAGCCCAAGGTCTCTCAAGCAATCCTCATAAGACATGCTCTCTCATCCAGACATTTTGGTAAATTGCCTCTGTACCCTCTCTAAAGCTTCCACATCCTTCCTATAATGAGGCAGCCAGAACTGAACATCAATTCTCCCAAGTGTGGTTTAGTTGGAGATTTATGCATATGCATGCATGCATGGAGACAGAGACAGAGACACACACACAGCGCTGGAGGTTGGAACTGAACTCACATCTCTGGATCTGTGGGGCAGTGACCTTACTCACTGTACAGTGTGAAAGCATTTCAGCTCCTAGCAGGGATCAGACCCGGTTGGCTGGATATAGCGGGAGCCGGATGGAGTGGACAGGAGCGGATGGTCCCTGCGGCCCTTGTGGTCCAGGGATCAGTCAGACTCTGATACCCCATTTTACCCCTCCAGCGTGAGCCTGGTGCACTGGCGCCACAGAAGCCTTCTCCACCTACCGGTCTTGTGGACAGCTCCCAGGGTTTAACCATCTCTCCGCCTCTCGGTCTGTTTCCCACAGGTCGGAGCAGCTGGAGAAGGAGGTAAAGACCCTGCGGGAGAAGATCTCCCACCTCAGCGACATGTTGCAGAGCCAACAGAGGAAAGTCCGGCAGATGATTGAACAGGTGGGTGCATGGATACCCGTATCTCTTTTGTGTTTGTTCTGCTCCGTGACCTGGGTTGTGGAAATTCTCTGCAGGAGGGGGCGGGCAAATGTGACCAGCTCAGATACCCTGGTTGGCATGGACAAGTTGGGCCGAAAGGCCTGTATTACTCTGACAATCCCAGCCATCCTGGGGCAGATAGATGCACATGGCATCTGCCCCAGGATGGCTGGGGGCTGCATATTTCAGATTCAGATTCATTTATTTACCATGTATACATCAAAACATGAAATGTCTCATTTGCATTAACAAGCTAATAATGTGCTGGGGCAGCCCACCAAGTAATCTGGCACCAACATAACATGTTCACAAAGCTTGAGAGAACACAACAAACAACAGCAAAGCCTGCCCCGTTCCTCCCTTCCCCACCCACCCACACACCCACACACAGATGGTCCTGCAACCCTAAACTCCAGGCTTCCAGTTTTTGGCCAATGGATTTCAGCTTCTGGACTTCAATTTGGGCTTTGATCATCGGTATCAAGCCCCTGGACTAGGCAGCAATGGGACTCTAAACTCCAGGCCCACTGACTCTCCAACCTTTGTGCTTCCGGGTCATACAGACATTCGATCCCGGGCCAGGGACCCACCAACCTGGGACAGCTCGACATCCTGAGAAGGTTGGGGTCAAGGGGTAAGAGCGCAGAAAGCCCCCTACCCCCCCCATGGGTGTGGGAGTTGTTGCAACATTCCTGTTAATGGAGAGAATCCTATTTTATTCCCATCGACTTCCCCACTGGATTCCACCCCTCACCTATGGTCTAGGAGTAACTTACCTTCTACAATCCACACATTCAGAGGAATGACGTGCCAATACAGAAAGCACCCGAGGTGAGGATTGAAGCTGTATCTGCTGTGCAGTGAGGTAGCTGCTTTACCAGTTGCGCCACACTGCATCCTGGATTACTAAGTACACTGAAATCAAGTCCAAGGATGTCTGTTTCTCCCTCCACAGCTTCAGTCTTCCAGAGGTCAGATTGAGGAGAAGGACCTGTTGATCCAGCAGCTGCGGGAGAGAGTTGAGCATCTGGAGTCTGAGGTAACAGACTGAGGGCAGCACCCAAAGGTGCATTTCATTAGTGTTCTTTGGGCTGAGGGGCTTCGGAGTGCCGGGGAGATCAGTGAAGGTGTGTTTGCTCTTCTTTGAGCAGAGCAGATTAAGAGGAAATTCAACTGAGCTGTTTAAACTTGGCAAGGGTTTCGGAACCACAGCACAGAAACAGGCCCTTCAGCCCATCCAATCCATATCAGACGGTTATTCTGCCTAGTTCCATCGATCCACACCTGAACCAAGCTCCCATCCACATACTTATCCAAACTTCTCTTAAATGTTGCAATCAAACACACATCCATCACTTCTGGTAACTTGTTCCACACTCACATCATCTTCTAGAGTGAAATTGTTCTCCTTAGACATTCCACCTTTCACCCTGAACCCATGACCTTTAGTTGTAATCTCATCAAACCTCAGTGGAGAAAGCCCGCTTGCAATTACCCTTCATAATTTTGTCTATCACTATCAAATCTCTCCTTATTTTCTTACACTCTACAGAATAAAGTCCAAACCTTTCCCTATAATCAGACTGAGTCCTGGCAACATCCTCGTAAACTTTCTGTCTTTTAATCTTACTGACATCTTACTTGGTAGGTAGGTGAACAGAGCTGCACACAATACTCCAAATTAGGTCTCACCAACGTCTCATACAATTTCAACATACCATCCCAACTCCTGTACTCAATACATTGATCTATGAAGGTCAATGTGCAAAAAGCTCTCTTTACGACCCTACTGACCCGTGACTCCAATTTTAATGAATTAGGTTCTCATTTCTCCATGAATTTCCATGAAGGAATTCTGAATATTTAATTATCTTGTAATGCTGTGGGATGGGGGTAAAGGAGAGGGTACGAGGGTGCAGGGACAGGAGTGAGCTGAGTGGGGGAGGGGTGACCTGAGAGATGTAAGTGTAATTGTATCTTGTTCAAAAAAACATAGCAAGTCACTGCTAAGAGGATGCAGAGTGACTTGGATAGGTTGGGTGAGTGGGCAAATTCATGGCAGATGCAATTTAATGTGGATAAATGTGAAGTTATCCACTTTGGTGGGAAAAACAGGAAAACAGATTATTATCTGAATGGTGGCCGATTAGGAAAAGGGGAGGTGCAACGAGACCTGGGTGTCATTATACACCAGTCACTGAAAGTGGGCATGCAGGTACAGCAGGCGGTGAAAAAGGCGAATGGTATGCTGGCATTTATAGCGAGAGGATTCGAGTACAGGAGCAGGGAGGTACTACTGCAGTTGTACAAGGCCTTGGTGAGACCACACCTGGAGTATTGTGTGCAGTTTTGGTCCCCTAATCTGAGGAAAGACATCCTTGCCATAGAGGGAGTACAAAGAAGGTTCACCAGATTGATTCCTGGGATGGCAGGACTTTCATATGAAGAAAGACTGGATGAACTGGGCTTGTACTCGTTGGAATTTAGAAGATTGAGGGGGGATCTGATTGAAATGTATAAAATCCTAAAGGGATTGGACAGGCTAGATGCAGGAAGATTGTTCCTGATGTTGGGGAAGTCCAGAACAAGGGGTCACAGTTTGAGGATAGAGGGGAAGCCTTTTAGGACCGAGATTAGGAAAAACTTCACACAGAGCGTGGTGAATCTGTGGAATTCTCTGCCACAGGAAACAGTTGAGGCCAGTTCATTGGCTATATTTAAGAGGGAGTTAGATATGGCCCTTGTGGCTATGGGGATCAGGGGGTATGGAGGGAAGGCTGGGGCGGGGTTCTGAGTTGGATGATCAGCCATGATCATAATAAATGGCGGTGCAGGCTCGAAGGGCCAAATGGCCTACTCCTGCACCTATTTTCTATGCTTCTATCTGGGGCGGGAACTTTCACAATGGAATGAGATGAGGTAGAACAATTAGACAGTAGAGATTTTTTTTGTGAAACAGTGCAGGACAGGGCCTTCCAGCCACTTGAGCCACACCGCCCAGCAAACCTGACTAACCCTAACTGAACTGCAGACAATTAACAATGACCAATTAACCTGCTGCTGTGTCTTTGGACTGTGGGAGGAACTGGAGCATCAAAGGAAAACCCAGCAGTCCTTGGCAAGGACATACAGAGACTCCTAACAGATGGCGCCATAACTGAGTTCCAAACTCCAGCACCCCAAACTGTAATAGTGTCGCACTAACTGCTATGCTACTGTGGCGCCGGTTAACAGAAGGTGTTGTTCATGGGCTGAGGCTCTTGCAAGCTACAGTAGGTGTTTACTCCCTCTGCAGGTCTCTGCCACCAAATCTCCATTACCCCCAGACGTTCCATTGTAGATCTGATGCACTCAGCCCTTCCCTTTGTGTTCTGTTTGGCAGAATCGGGAGTTGCAGGATCGAGCGGAGTACCTCAGCTCCAGCAAGGGCATACCCCATCGCAACCTGTCCAAGAGTGGTGCCCAGGCACTTCCGGACCAGCACAGCCTCAGGTAATCACGGCATCGTCGCGGGGTGGGGGTCGGGGGGAGAGAGATGGTCAGTAACACTCCATCACAGCCTGTTTGAGAGCCGTGCCTAACTGGTCGCCGGACCAGCAGATAATCGGCAGGGAGTGACCATTTGTGGAGGGGTGATTGGGAGCCTTTATTCAGGCTCAGCCTTTAGCCTGCTGTTATCAGACCCCTCATGCTAAAACATGAACTCTTGATCTCACAATCCACCTTGCATGTGCACCTTTCCTCAAAGCTCAAAGTAAATGTATTATCAAAGTTATCATATACTAGCCTGATTCACTCACCTGCAGGAGAAAAAGTAGAATATTACAGAACAGTACAGGTGCTTTGGCCCACAATATTGTAGCAACATTTTAACCTCTTCCAAAATCAACATAACCCTTCCCTCCATGTTGCATTCTGCCACGTGCCTATCTAAAAATTTCTTAAAAGCTCTTTACATATCTGCCTCTATCACCACCCCTGGCAGTGCATTCCACACTATAAGACAAACACCCCCCCCCCTCCCACCACCTCTCAGGCATTTCTTCCAATCACCTTAAAATTATGCCCCTTAGATTTAATCAATTCCACCCCGGAAAAAAAGTCTGCATATCCACGTGATCAATGCCTCTCATCCTCCTTTGCTCCCAAGAGAAAAGTCCTAGCTCGCTCATCCTATCCTCATAAGACATACTTTCTAATCCGGGCCGTAATAGTAAATCTCCTCTGCGCCTTCTCTAAAGCTTCCACATCCTTCCTATGATGAGGCCACCAGAACTGAGCACAGTACTCCCAAGTGTGATCTAACCAGAGTTTTATAGAGCTGCAACATTACCTTGCAGTTCTTGGACTCACTCCCCTGAGTAATGAAGGGTAACACACCATATGCTTTATTAACCACCCCATTAACTTGTACAGCAACTTTGAGGGATCTATGGACACAGACCTCTAATCCTCCACACTGCCAAGAGTCCTGACGTTAACCCTGTACTGTCTTCAAAGTTCAAAGTAAATTTATTATCAAACTACAATACCCATTTTCTACCCTGAAATTAATTTTCTTCTGGGCATTCACAGTAAATACAAAGAAACTCAGTAGAACCAATGAAAAAAATGCACAAAGACAGACAAACAACCAATGTACAAAAGACAACAAACTGTGCAAATGAAAAGCAAGAAAAACATAAATATCAAGAACATGAACTGGAGCGTTCTTGAAAGTGAGTCCATAGGTTGTGGAATCATTTCCGTGTTGGGTCAAATCCAAAGTGAATCACTTCAGTTTTGCAGGTTGAACTCCATTACCATAATTGTTTTCTATAAAACCTCTTGCGACTCAAGCCATTTTTCCTTCTCTTAGTAACAGACTTATCCTGGAACCAAAGAAACCCAGAGCGTTGATGCGGGTGTTGGAAAGGCAGTGATATTCTTCTCAGCTCTCAACCACGAGGAACCTCTGGCTGCAAGTTGAGATTGGTGGAAAGCCACAGCTCCTGAGTCAAGCATGGCATCTGGAGGAGGCAGACTTTAGTAAATGGCACTGGTTCGACACCCAATGAAGCTCCTTCAACACAGTTCCCTCACGTTCTCAGGGCAGCATGGTTGAAGGAGCAACTCCAAGTGTTGCCTGATCTTTGGGCATCCAGTGCAGAGTGAGAGAGAGAAGAGTCAGACAGAGGATTTCCTCCTGAGCCTGAATGCCTGCCCTTGTTCTGAAGATACATTCATCCCTGGTGTTTCTGGAGGAGGAGCACTCAGTGTCTGCTGGCTCTCTGGTGGCCTTATGGGACCTCGGGCTGGGGTTTATGCTGGATAGGGATGAGGTCATTTTAATTTTAAAAAGAATGAATTTTGTAAACACTTAAATATAAGTTTGTGAATAAACTTTATTTTAAAGAAAAACAAATTAGAAACAGTAAGTTGGCCTTAACCTAATACTGTATTGGGTCACACTCCACATTGGTTAGAAGTTCCATACTGTGAAATTCAGTGCTTAAGCCCAAACAGCATGGATCAACACTGCAGCTCCCAGATAGCAACAGTTGGTATTGGTAACCAACCTCCATGGTTCTGGTTGAAGGGCACCACAGTGACATAGCAATTAACATGATACTATTACAGCTTGGGGCGTTGGGAGTTCAGAGTTCTGTTCCAACCTCATGTAGAAGGACCCTGTGGAGTACATGGGTTTTCTCCAGGTGGTCCAGTTTCCTCTCACTGTCCAAAGACATACTGGTTAATAGGTGAATTGGTCATTGTAAACTGCCCTGTGATGAGGCTAGGATTAAGTCAGGGGTTGCTCGGCAGTGTGGGTCTAAGGGCTGGAAGGGTCTGTTCCACACTGTATCTCAATAAATAAATACCCATAATCGCCCTCATGTGGAATGTAAGGAGGAGAAGCCCCCTCCTCCCAGAATCTGTGCTGACTTTTGCCACAAAGTTTTGGATTTAACCACCAACCTTGTTTCTTTACTGAGATGGGGGGGGGGGGGTGGGGGGGAAGAGACACCCTTTCTGGAGAACGGTGTATGCAATCACAACAAGTATTAACATTACACTAAATACCAGTCAATTACTATTTATTTACATTATTTACAGAATTTACCATTTCAGACTATTTTTGTACATTTTGTTTTGAGCATTTTGCTTAAATACATTTTCCAGGTTGCACACAGTCTTAGTTCAAATTTACAACTAAAGAGAAGGTTGACAGTTCAATATCATACAGATTGATGGAGGGTCCTCTCTTCTCAACCCCTCTCAAAATGTTGACTGTTTATTCCCCTCCAAAAATGCTGCCTGACTTGCTGAGTTCTTGCAGCATTTTCTGTGTTGGTAAGACTTTTGGGTTTTGTCTACACGCATGGCATCATAGGCCTGCAGTCTGTAAAGCAGCTCCACCTCAAAGGAAGGAAGCAAGCAGCAGAGTAACTATAGTTTGACCCTGATGATAGACAAATTGTTGGAAAATATTGAGTACTGGCACAAATCGACAGCACACCTTTAGCAAAGGAGAAAACAATAAATCTGACCAACGACTCTTCTGAGAAAAAACACTCCACGTTAGTCTTAGCACTTTGTTGGACAAACCATGGGAAGTGGCAAGATGCACTAATCATTGTGACAAAGTTCTGGATAATGGCTGACAGGGGTTTTCAGGTATTAGTGGAAAGTCACTATGAGATCAGTCCAGATACAAAACTAAACTTGCCAGGAATGCCCTGTCCCAGGTGGTGGTAGAGACAGATACAGTAGGGACATGCAAGTGACTCTTAGGTAGGCACATGGATGAAAGAAAAATGTAGGGTGATGGATGTGGGAGGGAAGGGTTAGATTGATCTTAGAGTAGATTAAAAGTTCGGCACAACATTGTGGGCCAAAGGATGTGTACTGGGCTGTACTGTTCTGTTCCAAACCCTGACATGACCACGGCTATCTTAGAACTTCTTTTGATAGCTGCTCAAACCCATCACACTGCCCTCTCAGGAGGAATGCCTGGCACCGAATCCTAATGGCTCTAAGCAGTCAGAGATGAACAACAGCCTGGAAGTGTTGCAGTCCCTGTGTGGTAGAAGTGCCCCCACCGCACTGTAAAGAGGGAGTTGACCGTTGATGTCCTTCCGACCTTTTAGCAAGTTCTTCCCATTCTTTGAGTGCAGGAGGTTTAATCCACAGGAACGTGGGCCATAAGTATCGGGAGGATATTAAAGATCGATGGAGAGAGTACTTTCAAGAACTTCTTAACCGCAAAAGCACTGCTAATCAAATCCTCCAGAGACCTTACAGAGAAGACATGGGGGGAGGCGGGGAGAGAGAGAGAACCACCCAGTTTGAAAGAGATCATGATGCCATCAGGAGCCGAAAAGCAACAAGCCTCTGGTCCCTACAGAGATCCTCAAGGAAGGAGAACGAGTACTCATGCACCACATGCATGCCTTGCTCCTGCAGGTCTGGGAATAGGAACAATTACTCTGAGCTCAGGGATGCTCAAATAGTGAACATATCCTAAACAGATTGTGGCAATACCAGACATCTCCCTACTGTCAACAACAGGCAAAGTGCTTGCACACATAATTGTCAACTGAATCCTTCCACTTTCCATAGTACTGCTCCCAGAATCAGTGTGGTTTCTACCCATCTAGAGGTGCCACTGTAGACATGATCTTCACAGCATGCCAATTACAGGAAAAATGTCACCAGTACTTGGCTTTCATAAATTTAACAAAGTCATTTGATACAGTGGACTGCCAAGCTCCCTGGTGCATGGCTGTCCTGACAAGCACTTACAAATACTGAGCCTACTGCATGGTGGCATACAGTACCCACAGTTCAATAAAAGTTTATCAAAGTACATATACAGTTCTGTGCAGAAGTCATAAGTACCGGACCCACGATTTTTCTTAAATATAAATTGTTCTAGATGTTTGTTTTTTGTCTTCTGCATTAATGTGTCAGTTAAAAAGAGCAAATTTTAGATTTCCAAACATCTACATTACAAAAAATTAAATGTTAAGAGGAATATTTGTATTTCATTAAAGAAAGTAACATTAAGTAATAGCAAACAGGAGAAAAATCTGCAGATTCTTAAGTCCCGATAAAGGGTCTTGGCCCAAAACATCAACTGTTCACTCTTTTCCATAAAGGCTGCATGGCCTGCTGAGTTCTTTCAGCATTTTATGTGTATTAAGTAATAGACCACTTTTCAAATAAAAGCTTGATTAGTTTGTAGATATGTAGCCCAGTGCAAACAGGTGCTAATGATCAATAACATAACGAGTTGAATGAACTAACCTGATTTTAACTAAAACAAAAATGAATGTAGAAGGCATCAAACTGGGTGAAGGACAACCAAACTAAAAGGTAAAAGGTGAGGGTGTGGTAGATGTGACAGTTTAACCAAATCATCAATTCTTACACCATGGGAAGAGTGGGCACAGGAGCAAGACACAAAATGATCATCTTGCATCAGCAAGGTCACCCCCAAGCAGAAACTTCATGGCGGAGTTTCAAGATGTGTGTCCAAGCTCTTCCGAAGAAGCACAAAGAACTGGGCAAGGAAGAGGACCAGAAATGTAGTCAGCCATGGAAACAATACAGCAGATGAGAGATACATCAAACTGACCTCCAATCTAAATTGGAAGAAGTCCAGCACTGCTATCAGCTCTAAGCTCACAGAAACCACTGGAACCCAAGTACACCATTCTACCGACCAGTGCAGGCTTGTCAGAAGTGGCCTTCATGGAAGGAAGAGTTGCTGCCAAAAAGCCATTCCTCTGAAGTGGAAACAAAGTCAAGAGACTCAACTAGGCACAAAAAACACAAGGACTGGGGTGCTGAACAATGGCAGCAGGTGCTCTGGACTGACCAAGTCAAATTTTTAAATTTTTGGCTCAAACAGGACACAGGACGTAGAAGAGCAGGAGAACTCTTCGAAGAAGGAGTCTGAGAGTCTGAGAGGGAGTGCCAAGAAAGACATTTTTGAAATTTTCATTATTTTTCTTCCTCCAACGGCGTTCTGAGAGGCGGGACTGCGCAGGCATGTGACGTCGGGCAGTGCAGCGCGGCAGATTTAAAAGGGCAGACATCCTGCTTCAGGTTTGATTCGAAGAAGGAGTCTGAGAGTCTGAGTGGGAGTGCTGAGAAAGACATTTTTGGGAAATTTTCGTTATTTTTTTTCTCCAACGGCGTTCTGAGAGGCGGGACTGCGCAGGCGTGTGACGTCGGGCAGTGCAGCGCGGCAGATTTAAAAGGAACAGAGCATCAGAGCGGGCAGCATAGTTAGCCGGGAGCAGAGTGAAGACTTAAGGGCTTCGGCTCAATGGGCTTAGCCGGAAACGGGCAAGGCGAGGAAGGTTTGGCATTCATTTTCTGTTGTTATTTGAGGAGAGGGGCAGTATGAGTGAGAGGGCAGTTTGCCGTTCTCGGTGTCGGATGTGGGGGGCCCTGGAGTCTCCAAGCCTCCCGGACGTCCACATCTGCGCCAAGTGCATCGAGATGCAGCTCCTAAGGGACCGCGTTACGGAACTGGAGCTGCAGCTCGATGACCTTCATCTGGTCAGGGAGAGTGAGGAGTTGATAGAGAGGAGTTGCAGGCAGGTGGTCACACCGGGGCCACGGGAGGCAGACAAGTGGGTCACGGTTAGGAGGGGGAAGAGAAAGAGTCAGGTAATAGAGAGTACCCCAGTGGCTGTGCCTCTTGACAATAGGTACTCCTGTTTGAGTACTGTTGGGGGGGGGGGGGAACAGCTTACCCAGGGGAAGCGACAGCGGCCATGCCTCCGGCACAGAGTCTGGCCCTGTAGCTCAGAAGGGTAGGGCAAGGAAGAGGACAGTTGTGATAGGGGACTCGATAGTAAGGGGGTCAGATGGGCGATTCTGTGGACGCAGTCCAGAGACCCGGATGGTAGTTTGCCTCCCTGGTGCCAGGGTCCGGGATATTTCTGATCGTGTCCAAGATATCCTGAAGTGGGAGGGTGAGGAGCCAGAGGTCATGGTACATATAGGTACCAATGACATAGGTAGGAAAAGGGATGAGGTCCTGAAAGGAGAATATAGGGAGCTAGGAAGGGAGTTGAGAAAAAGGACCGCAAAGGTAGTAATCTCGGGATTACTGCCTGTGCCACGCGACAGTGAGAGTAGGAATGTGATGAGGTGGAGGATAAATGCGTGGCCGAGGGATTGGAGCAGGGGGCAAGGATTCAAGTTTTTGGATCATTGGGACTTCTTTTGGCGCAGGCGTGACCTGTACAAAAAGGACGGGTTACACTTGAATCCTAGGGGGACCAATATCCTGGCAGGGAGATTAGCGGGGGCTACTGAGGTGACTTTAAACTAGAATGGTTGGGGGGTGGGAATCAAATTAAAGAGGCTAGGCGTGAGGAGGTTAGTTCACAACAGGGGGATGGGAACCAGTGCAGAGACAGAGGGGTGTAAAGTGAGGGTAGAAGCAAAAAGTACTAAGGAGAAAAGTAAAAGTGGCAGGCCGACAAATCCAGGGCAAGCATTAAAAAGGGCCACTTTTCAACATAATTGTATAAGGGCTAAGAGAGTTGGAAAAAAGTGCCTGAAGGCTTTGTGTGTCAATGCAAGGAGCATTCGTAATAAGGTGGATGAATTGAAAGTGCAGATTGTTATTAATGATTATGATATAGTTGGGATCACAGAGACATGGCTCCAGGGTGACCAGGGATGGGAGCTCAACGTTCAGGGATATTCAATATTCAGGAGGGATAGACATGAAGGAAGGGGAGGTCGGGTGGCGTTGCTGGTTAAAGAAGAGATTAATGCAATAGAAAGGAAGGACATAAGCCGGGAAGAAGTGGAATCGATATGGGTAGAGCTGCGTAACACTAAGGGGCAGAAGACGCTGGTGGGAGTTGTGTACAGGCCACCTAACAGTAGTAGTGAGGTCGGAGATGGTATTAAACAGGAAATTAGAAATGTGTGCAATGAAGGAACAGCAGTTATAATGGGTGACTTCAATCTACATGTAGATTGGGTGAACCAAATTGGTAAAGGTGCTGAGGAAGAGGATTTCTTGGAATGTATGCGGGATGGTTTTTTGAACCAACATGTCGAGGAACCAACTAGAGAGCAGGCTATTCTGGACTGGGTTTTGAGCAATGAGGAAGGGTTAATTAGCGATCTTGTCGTGAGAGGCCCCTTGGGTAAGAGTGACCATAATATGGTGGAATTCTTCATTAAGATGGAGAGTGACATATTTAATTCAGAAACAAAGGTTCTGAACTTAGAGGGGTAACTTTGAAGGTATGAGACGTGAATTAGCTAAGATAGACTGGCAAATGACACTTAAAGGATTGACAGTGGATATGCAATGGCAAGCATTTAAAGGTTGCATGGATGAACTACAACAATTGTTCATCCCAGTTTAGCAAAAGAATAAATCAAGGAAGGTAGTGCACCCGTGGCTGACAAGAGAAATCAGGGATAGTATCAATTCCAAAGAAGCAGCATACAAATTAGCCAGAGAAAGTGGCTCACCTGAGGACTGGGAGAAATTCAGAGTTCAGCAGAGGAGGACAAAGGGCTTAATTAGGAAGGGGAAAAAAGATTATGAGAGAAAACTGACAGGGAACATAAAAACGGACTGTAAAAGCTTTTATAGATATGTAAAAAGGAAAAGACTGGTAAAGACAAATGTAGGTCCCCTGCAGACAGAAATGGGTGAATTGATTATGGGGAGCAAGGACATGGCAGACCAATTGAATAATTACTTTGGTTCTGTCTTCACTAAGGAGGACATAAATAATCTTCCAGAAATAGTAGGGGACAGAGGGTCCAGTGAGATGGAGGAACTGAGCGAAATACATGTTAGTAGGGAAGTGGTGTTAGGTAAATTGAAGGGATTGAAGGCAGATAAATCCCCAGGGCCAGATGGTCTGCATCCTAGAGTGCTTAAGGAAGTAGCCCAAGAAATAGTGGATGCATTAGTGATAATTTTTCAAAACTCGTTAGATTCTGGACTAGTTCCTGAGGATTGGAGGGTGGCTAATGTAACCCCACTTTTTAAAAAAGGAGGGAGAGAGAAACCGGAGAATTATAGATCGGTTAGCCTAACGTCGGTGGTGGGGAAACTGCTGGAGTCAGTTATCAAGGATGTCATAACAGCACATTTGGAAAGCGGTGAAATCATCAAAACAAAGTCAGCATGGATTTGTGAAAGGAAAATCATGTCTGACGAATCTCAGAATTTTTTGAGGATGTAACTAGTAGAGTGGATAGGGGAGAACCAGTGGATGTGGTATATTTGGATTTTCAAAAGGCTTTTGACAAGGTCCCACACAGGAGATTAGTGTGCAAACTTAAAGCACAAGGTATTGGGGGTAAGGTATTGGTGTGGGTGGAGAATTGGTTAGCAGACAGGAAGCAAAGAGTGGGAATAAACAGGACCTTTTCAGAATGGCAGGCGGTGACTAGTGGGGTACCGCAAGGCTCAGTGCTGGGACCCCAGTTGTTTACAATATATATTAATGACTTGGATGAGGGAATTAAATGCAGCATCTCCAAGTTTGTGGATGACACGAAGCTGGGTGGCAGTGTTAGCTGTGAGGAGGATGCTAAGAGGATGCAGACTGACTTGGATAGGTTGGGTGAGTGGGCAAATTCATGGCAGATGCAATTTAATGTGGATAAATGTGAAGTTATCCACTTTGGTGGGAAAAACAGGAAAACAGATTATTATCTGAATGGTGGCCGATTAGGAAAAGGGGAGGTGCAACGAGACCTGGGTGTCATTATACACCAGTCATTGAAAGTGGGCATGCAGGTACAGCAGGCGGTGAAAAAGGCGAATGGTATGCTGGCATTTATAGCGAGAGGATTCGAGTACAGGAGCAGGGAGGTACTACTGCAGTTGTACAAGGCCTTGGTGAGACCACACCTGGAGTATTGTGTGCAGTTTTGGTCCCCTAATCTGAGGAAAGACATCCTTGCCATAGAGGGAGTACAAAGAAGGTTCACCAGATTGATTCCTGGGATGGCAGGACTTTCATATGAAGAAAGACTGGATGAACTGGGCTTGTACTCGTTGGAATTTAGAAGATTGAGGGGGGATCTGATTGAAACGTATAAGATCCTAAAGGGATTGGACAGGCTAGATGCAGGAAGATTGTTCCCGATGTTGGGGAAGTCCAGAACGAGGGGCCACAGTTTGAGGATAGAGGGGAAGCCTTTTAGGACCGAGATTAGGAAAAACTTCTTCACACAGAAAGTGGTGAATCTGTGGAATTCTCTGCCACAGGAAACAGTTGAGGCCAGTTCATTGGCTATATTTAAGAGGGAGTTAGATATGGCCCTTGTGGCTATGGGGGTCAGGGGGTATGGAGGGAAGGCTGGGGCGGGGTTCTGAGTTGGATGATCAGCCATGATCATAATAAATGGCGGTGCAGGCTCGAAGGGCCAAATGGCCTACTCCTGCACCTATTTTCTATGTTTCTATGTTAACTCTACATGGATGAATGTTTACAGCCAAGAGTGAAGCATGGCAAGGTTCCCTGCAGGTTTGGAGCTGCATTTCTGCAAATGGAGTTCGTGATCTGGTCAGAGTTATTAGAATTCTCAATGCTGAGAATTATAAGCAGATTCTTATCCATCACGCACTACCATCAGGGAGGTTGGTCCCAACTTCAGTCTGCAGCAGGACGATAACCTCAAATACACGACCAAGGTCGTAAAGAACGATATTCAGCGAAAAGAACACACATTTGAAATATCTCAGGAATGAACTGCTCCAAGAATATAGCATTTCAGTTGCGATAAGCCACCAGCAACATTGGGGAGAGTACTTTTCAGATTAAAAGAGCGAACCAATGCAGTCCACAAAATCCAATGCAAGGATGGCAGCAAATATTGCGTCGGTCAAACTGGGAGAAAACTATCGACAAGGGTCCATGAACACCAACTGGCTGTAAGTTGGCACAACCAACTCTCCCTGTCTCTAATCATGAAGATCGAGAGGAGCACAAATTCAACTGGGCATCAGTGAAAGTCACGGTGCAAGCAAACACACAGTATGTTAGAGAATTCCTAGAAGCGTGGTTTTCGTGAACAATTCTGTAAACAGACATGTTGACCTCAGTCCTATTTATGAATCAAAGCAGTCAAAATGCTACACAACACACAAAATTCGCCACACAACCAATCAGCTACGAGATTTCCTCCCCACATTCCAATTCTGTAAAGACCAATCAGATGATATACGTAAATAATGGTCAAGCATTAGGAGGACGCACCACAATCCACAGTGCGCTGAAGTCTCTTCGTATGATGATGAAACCTTTGCAAGTAAATTGCCAGGATCGGAGAACAACTCAACCCAACCACCTACCACCCGAGCTCCACATTTTCCGAATTATTTCCAGAAGAATAAGAGTCCTGCAACAGATGGGATAGCCTCCACAGAGCCCTGATCTCAGCATCATCGAGGCTGTCTAGAGGGACAGAAGCAAGCAAGACAGCCAAATTCTGCAGAAAGATGCTTGGAACAACCAACCAGCTGATTTTCTTATAGAACTGCACAACAGTGTACCCAATGGAACTGATGCAGTTTAAAGGCAAATGGTGGACACACCAAATATTAATTTGATTCAGTTTTTTTTAATATATAAACTGTTTGCTGCCCTTTCTAGTAATTTTTTTTTGATATTTAGAAACTTTTCATTTCATTTTGAAAGCTTACTCGCTTTACATTTTTTTTAAAAAACATGAGCCTAAGATTTTTGCACAGTACTGTATGTCACCTGAGGTTTGTTTTCTTGCGGGCATTCACAGCAACTACAAGAAACACAGTAGAATCAATGAAAACCACATCCAACAGGATGGGCAACCAACCAATTCAGCATTAGATGTGCTGAATTCAAATTCCTCTCTGTCAAGACAGGAGTCAAACAGGGGTGTATCATTGTGTCCACATTATTTGCCATCTTTATTGCTGCCACCCTTCACCTTATTGGCCAAGTTTAGTCACAGTGGATCCCAGACTTTTCAACCTCAACCAGTTCTAGGCCAAAACAAGCTCAGCATCACCATTATCATGGAACTTCAGTATGCAGATGAAAAATGCCATCGCAGCACATTCTGAAGAAGACCTCCAAGGTATCTTGAATATCTTTGCCAAGGCAGGTAGAGCCCAATGTTTTGTTTTGAATACAAAAATAGACACAGGTGTTATATCAGCCACTGCCCAACCAGCTCTCCATAAAAGGTGGTGATATCACCCTTGAAAATGTAGACTACTTTCACTACCTTGGCAGTATTCTCTCATCAAAAGCAGACATTGAATCAGAGATCAACCACTGCCTGAGTAGTGGTAGTGCAGCCTATGCAAGGTTAAGGAAGAGTCTTTGAAGACTGATCTACAGGTCCAAATTTTTGGTCTATAGGTCCTTCTTACATTACTGTATGGAGCTGAATCATGGATACCTGAAAGCCCTGGAAAATACCACCACTAAAGATCTCCACGAAAGATTTTGAGGACACAGTGACGTACTGAAGGAGGCTAAGATGAACAGCATCTTCACCATGATAAAGCAACACAAACTCCAATGGATAGGTCATGTCATCCAGATGCTTAGCTCACATCTCCCCAGATCCTTTACTCCCTTGTTGAAGGTCAGTGAGCCCCTGGTGAGCAAAGGAAACGTTTTAAAGATAACATCAAAATCAGCCTGAAGAAATTCAACATTATATCTCAAAAGTGCAAAGACATTGTACTCAATAGATACATCTGGAGGAAATCTATTCAAGAGAGAGCTGTGCTACATGAGAGCAACCTCTGCTGTGTCGCAAAGAACTGAAGTAGCAAAAGGAGAGACTGAACAACCTCAAGGCCCAACCACTAACCACAGCCACCACTTACTCGTGTCTACACTACACCAGAATATGTAGTTCCAGACTGACCTCTACAGCCATCTGAGGACACAACCCCACCCCTCAGAGAATCCCTTGGAGACCATTACACTCAACTCGAGTGACTGCACTACCAGAGAGGGAGTGCTAGGATTCAAATCTGATGCAGAGAATGGCAGATAGCTTTAAGGCAGGATGGTAAAGCTCCCTACAGGAAACACCAAACAGCATTGAAGTACACCTCAGGTTTCCCATTTCTAGATATGAGTGAGGGGATAAAAAGGGCGGTGAGGAATTTGTTCCCGGAGAAACAAAGGTGGATGTACTTGCCCAAGAGCAGCTGATTCCAAGAATAATAGGGCAGTCTGTATCCTCTAAAAAGAATGAGGACTTATAGAGACACAGAATTCATAACCAACATCTTCTAGCCAGTGTCAAAGACATTCAGGTCTCCACTAGCCATAACTAAAACCACCAACTGTGCATATGGAACAAATTAAGCTTGAATTCCATGGTAAACAAGGCAGGAGATGACGCTGTTGATTGATATGACCACTAGATGGTAGTACTCCACACAAACTCCCTGCAGAGCCTTGATGTCTAGCAGTATTATGGAATCTAATACCAGCTAGAAATTAGAAGTGTTCATGTTGGCTGATCTTTTGTTCCTATACTTCTCTAACGCCCATCACATTTCATCAAAAATGTTACAAAGTCCCTTTTTTTTAAAATAAAGAAAATCAAATAATGGAGGATTTTCCTCAAAAGGTATGTGGTTTAGCAATACCACAAACTGTTTAGCACAGAAGCAGGCTCTCATATGCTCAAAGTCCCTTGTCTTTTCCCAGCTTCCCCACCCCCCCCACCAATCATTTGGGTGAGTTCCATATGTCCCTTCAGGACATAGGATTCATTAAATCTGGCAGAGCCCTGATGACCTTCACCAATTTGTACAGATCCTACTTGGATGCACCATGGCTTGGTACGTCCACTGCTCTGCCCAAGGCTGCAAGAAATTTCTGTGGACACAGCCTAGTCAATCAGGAAAACCTGTCTCTCCTCAGTTTAACTCCCTCTGCATTTCCCACTGCCTCAGGAAACATAATCAAGAACCCCCTCCTACTCCAGACGTTTACTTTTCTTCTCCCATGAGGCAGAAGGTTCAAAGGCTTGAAAGCTCATACCACCAGGCTCAAGGACAGTTTCTATCCTGCTGTTATCGACACTCTCATTCATTCAAAGATTAATTCCATCGAGTTAATCCTAATCTACTTTGTTGTGGCCTTTCCACTTTGTTTATCTGCACTGCCTACAACACTATATTCTGCATTGCGATTTTCTTTTTAGTACTTCAAGATACTTACGATCAGCCTGATAGCATGTAAAAGCTTCTCACTGGATCTCCGTACATGACAATAATAAACCGATATAGGCTCCCTTTTAGATCTCTCGTCCAAATGGAAATACGTTCTCTACCTCTCCCCTCAACAGCTTCACTTTCCCAAAGCTTACCTGTACACCCTTCAAGAATGGGTTGTGGTATTGCCCTTTGTAAATTCTCTCAAGGGGTGTGTGTAGAAAGACCAGCTCTATTAGTCTAACCAAAATTTAACGCAGGTGTAAAACCAAATCCACTACCTGAGGAACTGGACCTTGGAGATGGGTTGCAAGGTAACCTGTACTTCTAGTCAAAGGACAATACATTCTCCTCTCACTATAGCGGGGTGACCCGACAGTGATCAACAAAGGCCAATTTCTAACTCCCTCTGCGCAGTTTCAGACATGGAGGAGGGACTGCAGTATTGTGAAACTGCACGGGTCCCTGCTTAACTTAGCTGGGAACAGAGCCTACAAATTCAGAGCTGAACCCCAGCTTGTTCTATGGTTGGGTGGGGGGAGGGGGAGAGAAAATGTAGGGCCTTGACCTGAAGCTTTGACTGACCGTTTCCCCCCACTAACCCATCGAATTCCTCCAGCGCTTTCTGTGTTGCTGCAAGAATGTGGATGGGAATTCTCAGTATCTGAGAATCTCTAGGAAGGCCAGTATTTATTTCCTCAAGAAGTCAGGGCTAGACATCCTACTGAACCGTGGTGAGGGCGTTCCCACTGAATAGAGTCACACAACACAGAAAAAAGGAACTTCAGGCCACCACATTCCCCATGTCCCTCATCCCGTCACCGAGACTGGGAACTAAAAGCAGGTGAACACTTTGCCTTGTTCACACCTGGCATCTTTATTTAAAGCAGACGAGTTAGTCTGTCAGCAAGAGGGCTGCACTGAACAGTCTGTGCAGAAGAGGCAGTGTGACTTTCACCCGGACAAACATGCCCAGGACCCACCCACTTTTATGTTAACGCAGTCACTTCCATTTACACAGCACGAGAGCGGACCACAGGAAAGTAACAGCTGAGGACACCAGACACTCATTCTGGAGAGCTGGATTTCATGGAGTGCCATCCAGGAGGCAGTGGAGATGTTGAGGCCTAAAGCTTTACTGAGACAGGGACGTCGAAACCAAGTGTCTATAAATCACCAGTAGTCTTCAGCATCAGCTCCACCCCCACCAGTACCGTACCCCGGTGTTATACAGTGAGACTTGTCCCCACTGGTATGCTACCCGTGTTATACAGTGACAGGCCCATCCCCACCAGTGCCGTACCCCAGTGTTATACAGTGACAGACCCATCCCCACAGGTACTGTATCCCAGTGTTATACAGTGACAGGCCCATCCCCACCAGTAATGTACCCATGTTACACAGCAACAGACACATCCCAAGTACTGTACCCCAGTATTATACAGTGACAGACCCATCTCCTTGGGTACTGTACCCATTATACAGTGACAAGCCCATCCCCACCGGTACTGTACCCGTTATATGGTGACAGACCCATCTCCTTGGGTACTGTACCCATGTTATAGTGACAGACCCATCTCCATGGGTACTGTACCCGTGTTATACAGTGACAGGCCCATCCCCACAGGTACTGTACCCCAGTGTTATACAGTGACAGACCCATCCCCACCAGTACTGTACCCCAGTGTTATACAGTGACAGACCCATCCCCACAGGTACTGTACCCCAGTGTTATACAGTGAGACCCATCTCCATGGGTACTGTACCCATTAAACAGTGACAGGCCCATCCTAAGTACTGTACCCCAGTATTATACAGTGACAGATCCATCTCCTTGGGTACTGTACCCGTGTTATACAGTGACAGGCCCACCCCCACCAGTACTGTACCCGTGCCCAGGATTATACAGTGACAGACCCATCTCCATGGGTACTGTACCCCAGTGTTATACAGTGACAGACTCATCTCCACCAGTGTGGACTGTGCCAAAATCAGAGAGCTTGCAGCTTGGAAGGTCTCCTTCAGGATGCACTGGCTAACAAAACTCATGACCCTGGCAAAATCTCCGTATCCCTACATTTCTCAGGCAGTGGGTCACCTCGGATGCAGGCTGCAGGATCATCACAGCGTGCTCTCCAGTGTATTGTAGTTGTCCTTGAAGCTCTTCAGCTCGAGAAAATGCTTGCCTCTCTTGTTCTTGGTGGACGGGAGGTAAGTGACCTGGATGGTGCTTGGCGAGGAGGCCTCAGGAGCAGGGGTCAAATCCTTGGCCGCATTCTGGTGCTGGGCCTGGCTCCGTGCACCCCGGGCTTGCAGGCTGTCGGAGGGAACACAGGTTAGCCAGGGCCAAATCAAGACCACCCCAAACCACCCGCCACCACAGGGGTGCTGGGGAGAGCCACAGAAACTGCCTGTCTTGCTGAGTTCCTCCAGCATTTTGTGTATGTTACCCAAAGTCCAGTTCACTGTTTTATGCACAAGTACATATACTCCCTGGCAACTCTAGTAGGTACAAATGCTCGTTAATGCAAATATCCAATCATGTGGCAGCAACTCAATGCATCAGAGCATGCAGACATGGTCAAGAGGTTCAGTTATTCTTCAGTCCAAACATCAGAAATGTGATCTGAGTGACTTTGACCATGGTGCTAGACGGGGTGGTTTGACCATCTCAGAAACTGCTGATCCCCTGGGATTTTCATCTACAACAGTCTTTACAGTTTACATAGAATAGTTCAAAAACCAAAAAAAAGTGGCAGCTCTACAGTGAAAACACCTTTGTTAATTAGAGAGGTCAAAGGAGAATGGCTTGGCTGGTTCAAGCTGACAGGAAGGTGACAGTAACTCAAATAACCATGCATTACAACAGTGGTGTGCAGAAGAGTGGCTGCACGCACATGTTGAAGCTTGAAGCGGATGGGTTACAGCAACAGAAGACCACAAAGATACACTCAGTGGCCACTATTAGATAGGTGCAATGAAAAACTTGCAGCAGCATAGAATACACAATGTTCACAAATTAACACAAAGGGGTAGAGAAAGTGTCAGTGGTTGTAGAGATTAGAGGGAATCCACACATACTCACATGGAGGCCAGCTCGTTCACTGCATGCTGGTACTTCTGATACTCTGCTTTTCCAAAGGCCTGCAACAGGGGGGGAAAAAAAAATCAGATACATGAACACTTGCTAGCTCTTTCAATGTCTAGGAGAATGCAAAAGGCAAATGCAATGTCAGCACTCATTAGAGGGGACCGGAATATAAAAGCAAAGATTTAATGTTGAGGCTTTATAAGGCATTGGTCATATCACAATTGGAATACTGTGAGCAGTCTTGGGCTCCATATCTAAGATAAAATGTGTTGGCATTGGAGAAAGTGCAGAGATGGATTAAAATAATGATCTCAGGTATGAAAGGGCGGAAAATATGAGTGTTTGATGGCTCTGTACTCTCTACAGCAGCGGTTCCCAACCACCGGGCCGTGGACCAGTACCGGGCCGCAAAGCATGTGCTACTGGGCCGTGAGGAAACGATACGAGTCAGTTGCACCTTTCCTCATTCCCTGCCATGCACTGTTGAACTTGAACATAGGGTTGCCAACTGTCCCGTATATGCTGGGACATCCCATATATTGGTTTGTCCCGTATTTCCCCTGCTAAGGTACAGTGTTCCTATGAAACCTTTCGTGCTGAAATGGCGTGAAGCGAAGCAGCAATTACCATTAATTTATATGGAAAAAATTTGAGCGTTCCCAGACCAAAAAATAACCTAACAAATCATACCAAATAACACATATAACCGAAAATAAATAACACTAACATATAGTAAAAGCAGGAATGATATGATAAATACACAGCCTATATAAAGTAAAAATAATGTATGTACAGTAGTCAGGAAAATGAAGGCAAAACCGATAAGTGGGGAAAAAATTCAGCACGTACGCGCATGCGCACACAGGTGCCCGTGCAAGGCTTCATGGTCATGGTAGTCTTTCCAGGGGTAAAGTGTCCCAGGATTTGACTGCTACTTCTGTCCCTTAAGAAAGTTGGCAACCCTAACTGTAAAAGACATGTTGAGGTGAGTTTAACCCTACTTGAACACCCCCCGCAACCCCCCCCCACCGCCAGTCCGCAAGAATATTGTCAATATTAAACCAGTCCGCGGTGCAAAAAAGGTTGGGGACCCCTGCTCTAGAGTTTAGCAGAATGGGGGGGGGGGGGTGTTCCTCATTGAAGCCTAGCAAATATTGAAAGGCCTACATGGAGTGGACATGTAGAGAAAGTTTGCAGTAGTAGGCAGTCTAGGACAGTGAAAGACCTCCCTTTAGAACAGGGATGAGGATGTTCTGTAGTCAGTGGTTAATCTGTGTAATTCATTGTCACAGCTTGGGGGGGGGGGGTTGTAATTGGGTA
This sequence comes from Mobula hypostoma, assembly GCF_963921235.1. Taxonomy (NCBI): domain Eukaryota; kingdom Metazoa; phylum Chordata; class Chondrichthyes; order Myliobatiformes; family Myliobatidae; genus Mobula; species Mobula hypostoma. The sequence continues at coordinate 239,567,906 of NC_086098.1, forward strand.
TATTTAAAGTGGAGGTTAATAGTTTTTTGATTTGTAAGGCATAAGACAGCAGCAGAATGAGGCCTCTTGGCCCATCTATTGCACCATTCTATCAGGGCTAATTTATTACCTGTCAACATTCTCCCTGTAACGACTAGCCAAGAACCCCTTAACCTCTGTTTTAAATATACTCAATGACTTGGCCTCCCCGCCGTCTGTGGCAATGGATTCCACTGATAGCCATCATCTGGTTAAAGGAATTCCTCCTCTATTTTAAATGGACATTCCTCTATATTTGGTTTAAGGGGAACATGAGGACAAACGGCTTCACTCAGAGGGCAGTGTAAATGTGGAACGAGCTGCCAGCAGAAGATGCATGTTCAATTGCAACTTTTAAAATAAGTTTGGTTAAGTGCAGGGGTATGGTCCAGGTGTAGGTCAACGGGACTGGGCAGAATAGTAGTTCAGCATGGACTAGATGGGCCAAATGTACTGTAGCGTTCTATGACTTATTGTGTTGAGTTTTATCACCTTGCTATATAGAAAGAATATTATTAATCTGGAAACAGCGCAGGAATGATTTGCTGCCAAATTATAAGGAGAGGTTGGATAGGCTCAACTTTATTCCTCGGAGCAAACGAGTTGAGAGGTGATGTTATATTTGTTGGAGCGTATGGGGCCGGCTGGTGGCACAATGACATCAGCGCTGGACCCGGGAGAGGAGGTTCCCAGGTTCGAAACCAGTCGGGTCCGCTCCCGAGTACGCTTTCCACCTGTGCCAGGTTGAGTGTCGAGATCGCAACTCAACCTCGTAAAACAAAGGGAAAAATACTGTGAAAATGTCTGTGTGAGGAGAGGCGCATCTCTTGCTCAACGCCTTGTAAAAGCCATGAAAAAAAAGACATTACGGACGCACGCATGCAGGCACACGTCAAAAAAAAGATTTGCTGGAGTGTAAAAGTGGTATTTTTAAAAAACTTTTCTTATGCTTGCTTATATTTTTTATTATCACCTATGTGTGTGAAATTGTTCAGTGAATTTCCAGTAATTGTACTGTAGCTGATTCTCTGCAGCTGCTGTCATACTGCTGACCTAACTACTTCATAGGTTACTCCTTACAGTGGAATGTCTCATTATTACTTATTGAGATGCAGCGTAGAACAGGCCCCTCCTGCCCTCTGACCTGTGCCCCCAGCAATCTCCGACTTTATCCTCGCCTAATCACGGGATAATTGACCTAACCAGAATGTGGGAGGAAACCTGAGCACCCAGAGGAAACCCACGTGCTCATGGGGAGAACATACAAACTCCTCCTGACAGTGATGGGAACTGAACCCAGGTCACTGGTACTGTAAAGCGTAGTGCTGACCACTACTCTACCATGCTAACTGTCCAGTTTGTATAATATGACTATGATTTCTTCGCTCTTGTTCATTTTTCCCTCTTCCTTACAGTAGAGTTGGTTAGTGTTATTTTCTTTCTCATGAACACCTCATTAAATGGTTGTAACCACCAAGTTTTATGCTTCATTCTTGATTTCCAAAGAACCTCTGGATCAGTATCATCAAATGCAGCAGAGCACAGGAGACAGAGTGGTGATCTTAAAGAGGTTGACTGCACTCTTCCTTCAGTTAGTCCTGACGAAGGGTCTCGGCCTGAAACGTCGACTGCACTTCTTCCTACAGATGCTGCTTGGCCTGCTGCGTTCACCAGCAACTTTGATGTATGTTGACTGCACTCAGTCTGTTTCTCAATAGTATCACATTGTACAAAATGCTGGAGGAACTCAGGTGAGGCAGCGTCTGTGGAAAATAAACAGTCAACACTTCGGCCTGAGAACCTTCATCAGGACTGGAAAGGAAGGGGGAATGAAGCAAAAACAAAAAGGTCAGGAGAGGGCAAGGAATACAAGCTGAAAGGTGATAGACGAAGCCAGGTTGGGGGGGGGGGGGGAGAAAATGAAGTGAGAAGCTGGGAGGTGATAGGTAGAATCAAGAATTAGAGGGCACAGGGTTAAGGTGAGATGGGAAGAATTTAATAAGAACCTGAAGGGCAATTTAAAAAACACACAAAAGGGTGGTATGTGGTATGCTGCCAGAGATAAAGGTTGAGGCAAGTACAATATTAACTTCTAAAAGACAGTTGGAGCTACCTGGATTGGAAAAAGCTTAGATTCTGAGCCAAATGCTGACAAATTGCTACAACTTGGTCAGTAGAGACCAGTTGGGCCGAAGGGCCTGTTTCTGTGCAAAGTGATTGTAAGAAGTCAATTCACACTGGTGCACTCCATCACAGCAATGACTGATGGTCTACTTACCTTCCAATGCATTAGTAGCTATGTACTAACTGTTTGTATTTTATGTACAGACACCCAAATCCCTTTGTACTGTACTGAAGTCTCTATTTAAACAACATTGTTTCCTTTTTTAATTATAATGCTTACATTCCCCAATAAACTCTGCCTGTCTTTAACACCTTCCTTACTTACCGTCCATTATGCCGCTGGCATTTAGGGCAGCAATGAAGGTCCTCCATCTCTGGTGGTGTTTTGAGCTTCCTTCATCACGCAGTCAGTCAATTAAGTCCAGGTGGAGACTCAAGAATACCGTTGCGCTCAGACAGAAAAGGATTTTTTTGTTGCTGTTTCCGTAACAATTTTGTTTAACCAGACAGGGTTGTTAGCACTGGAGAACAGGTGGGTCACTCATAGCCTGACCTCTACCCTTTGACCTGTTTGGCATGGGTTACCTTACCGAGAGCCAAAGCTTAAAGCCCTGACTCCGGCCAACATAGCTCTCTGGGCCATTGAGACATGCAAGTCTCTAAACCATGACAAGATCGTGGTCCTCTTGGAGGTTTAACATCTTAACTGAGACTGAAAGTCCAGGCACGACACAATGTGCTACCATTCAGCCCATCAGTGATCCCTTCAAACCTACTTACCGCTGTCCCATATCGTGCTGCTTCATAGCCATCTATCAGCTTGTCGATGAGGTTCTTGCGGACCCCTCGGTAGGGCGAGTTGCCTTCTCGCAGCTCCAGCAGGAAGGTATGGAAACTCCTTCCAGTCAAACGTTTGCCGTGATCGGAGCCTTGGCTGAGTGGAATATCTGTGTGGGGAAAACGGCAGAATCTTCAGTATGACCACAGTAGCGTACCAGTAACGCAATACTACTGCAGTTCGGGCACTGGAATTTGGAGTTCAATTGCAGTGTCCCCTGTAAGCAGTTTGTATGTTCACATCATGAATGCATGGGTTTCCTCCCACAGCCTACAGACGTATGGGTTAGTAGGTTAATTGGTCCTGTGATTATGCTAATGTTAAATTGGTGGGTTGGGCTGGAAGGGCCCGTTCCGCACTATATCACTGCACCATAGGGGCAAAGGCCAATGCCCCTGCTCCCTGAGAAATCTCTCCATACCAGCCCCACTTTAGACTGCCCCCACTATCCCACTTCTTTCCTCAAATCAACCCCAATCTCATTTCAAGAGACTCAGCCAGTCAAGCAGTGCTTGCTGACCTGACGAGACCAAAAGACTGGGGTGAAAGAAAGTGGGGTGCCAGCAGTTTCCAAAGCAATGCAGTCCCCTTACTGCACTTGCCTTGGGAATTTCTAGCTAGAGTGATGAATCTGGGGAACTTGTTGCCACAGGCAGCTGTTGAAGCCAGGTATTTATGTATATTTAAGGCAGAGGTTGATAGATTGTCAAGGCATGAAGTACTCACCCAAATTCCCCTCCACTCTCTACAGGTAGAATTCCCTCCTAACCTCACTCTTGAAAGGCGCAACTCAAATCTACCCCCCAGTCCCAAGACTCCACAGACACGAGACCTACACAAAGGTGCAGAACAAGCAGAAAACCACTTTTCCTTTAGAAGAGACATTAAAGTGGGCCCCTGTCAGAAGTAATTGAACAGGAGCATGGCTGTTCCTCCTGCTATTCCATTTATTCCTCAGCTGTAGAAATGAAAGGCCATTCAGATCCTCAATTTTGCATTGATTGTGACTTACTATCACATCAGATGCATATTCTCCTGCCCAGTGTAAGAGACAAGCAGCCTGCTCATGATCAACAGTTTTGTGATCTTGCTATACACAATGGTGCTCTTGGTGTAGCCTCCTCTACATTGGTGAGACCCAACATAGAATGGGGGACTGTTTCACTCCGTCAACTGAATAAGGCAAGTTCTCCCAGTCAGTGTCAGTTCATGGCCTCCTCTACGGCCACGATGAGGCCACACTCAGGTTGGAGGAGCAACACCTCATATCCTGTCTGGGTAGCCACCAACCTGATAGCACGAACATTGGTTTCTCTAAGTTCCCGTAAATTCTTTCTTCTTCCCTTTCCTTCTACCTTTTTCTATTCCCCATTCTGGTTCCCCTCTCATGCCTTCTCTTCACTTCTTTGTGGTTTCCCTCCTCCTTCCCTTTCTCCATGCTCCAATGTCAGATTCCTTCTTCAGCACTTTACCTCTTTCACCTATCACCTCCCAGATTCTCACTTCATCCACACACTCCCACCCACTCATCTACCCCCTCACCTGGGTTTACTTGTCACATGCCAGCTAGTGCACCACCCTCACACCTATTTTTAGCCCGTCCCTCTTCCTTTCTAGTCCTGATAAAGGGTTTCAGCCTGAAACATTAAATGTTTATTCCTCTCAATAGATGCTGCCTGATATCCAGAGTTCCTCCAGCATTTTGTGTGTAATGCTGTATGCCTAGCCAGTCGAGGGATGATGACAAAACGGTCAAAGTAATTTTCAAATACAAAAATTAAAAATAAAACAAGGCTTCAAAATAGGATTCAGCAGGTTTACACTTGGAGGATCATGACCAAATGGTTGAAATTTCAGACGTTAAAGGTTGGAAATCAGAAATAGAAAACACAAGCTGCTTAAATTCTTGGTGGAGCAACCCTCAAAACACTGGAGGAAATCTGCAGGCCAGGCAGCATCTATTTTGAGAAATAAACAGTTAATGTTTCCAGCCAAGACCTTTTGCCAGATTCTGAAACGTTGACTGTTTATTCTTCTCCAAAGATGCTGCCTGACCTGCTGAGTTCCTCCAGCATTTTGCCTGTGTTGCTCTGGATTTCCAGCATCTGCAGGATCCTGTGCTTTTTTTTATTATTATGTACACACAGTCAGTGCTGTTTCCACTTGACAACAGCAACTGCATTGTGAAATCTTATAATCTTTGAAGCATCTTCTAGTAAAGAGGGTGCTGCCTAGAAATACAACCTTTGCCTGCACTCACCAATGTGCCGGATGGCATCCAGAGCCTTCATCCTGTACAAGTAGTTATAGCGACCTGCGGACAGTAATGGAGAGGAGTGTCAGTCATTGCAGCCACGTTCTTTCAAATATCCCTCAGCAATTAACAGCTTCTCATCTTTGCAGATAATTTGCCTCTGGATAACACTGTATCACAGTACAGAAACAGGTGTGCTATTCAGTAAGGGAGCTGTGAAGGAACACCTCATTATTACACATCTCTGGACAGGAATGGAAACTGGTTCTTCAGCCCACCGAGTCTGTGCTGACCTTTCAGAAGCAATTTGAATAGCCATGCACTATTCTCTTCACATTTAAAGATCACTTTTATTTGTCATATCCACATTGAAACAGTGAATTGCACCACTGAATTCCACATTTCCTTGAATTCCTCTTGATTCTAACACTCACCAATACCTTGGGGGCAAGTTATACTGGTCCAATAAATGCACAAATCCACCTGTCTTTGGGGGATAGTAGAAAGGGAGGCAAATCAAAGTTAGCATATATTTTGAGCAGTTTAGACTATAAAAGCAAGGAAGATGTAATGCCCTGGCTTTATAAGGCATTGGAGAGAATACATTTGCAGTATTGAGAGTAGTTTTAGGCCCAATATCCAAGGATGGATGTGCTGACATTGGACAGGGTCCAGAGGTTATTCACAGGAATGAAAGAGTTAACATATGAGGAGTGTTTGAAGGCTCTGGAGCAGTACTCACTCAAAGAAAACCTACTGAATACTGAAAAGCCTAGGTAGAGGAGACGTAGAGATGATGTTTCCAGTAGTGGTAGAGTCTAAGACCAGAGCACAGCCTCAGAGTGCAAGGACATCCCTTTTGCACAGAGATGGAATTATTTCTTTAAACTTCATCTCACTTTAAATACACGTCCTCTAGTACTGGACATTTATCCAGTGGTTCTGAATGTCTACCTCAGCTGTGCATTGTGTAATTATATAAACACATCAGGTCTCCCCGCCATTTCTGGAACACCAGAGAAAAGAACTCAAGTTCTCCTTGTAGCTCATACTATCTAATCCTGGTAAAACTTGAGCTGTCCTTCTACTGCCCTTGCACTGCATTGCGTACAAAGCTAGACAGGGAGTTAAACACCTTCTCAAATAGTCACCCGAGTCTAAGCTTTCTTCAGAGTTTAAATGAGAAAACTTTGTGAAACTGCAGAAAGTTAAGTAAACCATGCATTAGATTCAATACAGAATAGTCATGCGCCTGAATATACCAATATTATTGATTATTCTCACGATCCGGTTAAACAAGGTAATAGAAACATGCAACATTCTATAGCCACGCCATGGATGAGAATGAACTCGTGGTGCGACAATAGCTTCATAGTGATGAATGATAAACAGAATACTTCCTTCAAAGTACATGTACTAAATGTTTACCAATATTGAGAAAGCTTCAGACTTTCAGATATTGCTGTTTCAAAGCCACCAGATAAAGAGTAGATGGAGATGTACATCTTTCTACCGTGTATGGTTCCAAATCAAAATCCAAATAAACCCATGTAGGAAATGTAAAAAACAGCTTACCAACAGAAAGTGACGTTTGTACAAAATGAACCAGGAACTGCATACAAAATAAACAATGCCTCTAAAGGCAGAACACTCCCTGCCAGACATTCACAATGTCAAATTTAACTACTGAAGCTAAAAGTCAAGTGATCATTTCATTACGTCTTTAGCAAAAGAATGGACAGTCTTAGAGACTGGTCTTGAAACAGTCTTACTGCACAGCTCTCGTTTCAAAAATGTCGTCCTTTATGACATGCTTGCAATAATGTCTGATGAGCAGACCGATGACGTAGTACCCATTCAGAACGACAGTTGGGCAAGGTACCTCTGAAGGGAATTGTGCTCTCTTAATATGCCCTCCAACTCACTGTCGCCCCTCCGAGTCAAGAAAGGGACAGAGTTCACTGAAGTAATTCGGATTGGAAGAGACTCCTGCTTTGTGATGCTTCCTTTGCAGACATCTTTGTGTGCACAAATGGTGCCTCTGCCAAACAATGGGAGAATCTCAGCAGAAGAGTCTGTGGCGGGGGGTGGGGAGGAGAAAATCCTGTCAGCTGTGTTCTTAAGATGTATGAATGACCATGTACTGCTTTAGGAGTTGAGAGTTCATCCCGGTTGTTGGGAATATGGTCACAGTCAATGAGAGTTGGCAGGGGTAAGCAGACCTCCCCTTCTATTGAATCCAGGACAAATCCACCAGCTCTGCTTCCAGTAGCTTCTGATGTTCCAGGACATGTCTCTAGAGTGCCCAGGGGGTAGCTACAGCTGATGGATACTCAGCTGGCTCCGTGCTGTGGGTACACTAGAATCGGTAGAACCCAAGATGCTGGCCCAAATTTACAGCTGTATCTGGGTCTAATTCTACTGATGTGTCAATAGGTTGGTTCAGTGTATCCATTTGCATTCTGCAATATTGTTACTGCTTCTCCAGTTCTCCTTGCTACCCTCGCCAGATTCTCCACCACTCTCCAGGTGACTGTTTTGTCCACATTTGGACTGACTCTGTCTCAGGGCTTCTCTGGCCAGTCTCAGCAACTCAAACATTGTGGTGCAGCGAGTGAGGGTTGTGAGTTGGCTCTGTTGAAAGTCGAGACACTAACGCACTCATTTGCACTTATTAAGTGGTGAGCACCCACGTTTCCAAGTTGGGTGATTTGGTTTGAATCTGAAGCAGAGGATACAAGTTCAGGAGGAGGACTGGGGAACAATTTGGTGTGAAACGTGCCCGGAAGCTCGTTCTCATCTTTGTCTGCTGCTTTGACTTCACCTTCTGTTGAACAACCATGTCGTATTAGTGGTCTTGCACCAATGGTTGGTTCTTCAGTCAGCTTCCCAGACAGACGACCACCATGTCCAAGTCAGCTGCTGCTCCAGACACCTTTGCATCTGCTAAGGCAGCCTCAGCTTCACGCTCCTCCTTGAGCACACTCAATACAGCTTCTACATAAATTTTCTTCCATATCTAAATAAGCTTTCTCAATTAGCATTTTAGCTTCACACTTAGCATACGCTGCTCTCATTCTTGCTGCTTCAGCTCTATTTTGGGCTCGAGCTGCAGCTATGCTCATTGTGGCTTTGCTTGAGTGTCATGAAGACACAATCAATGTGCCACGTTCTGACCCGACTTCCAGGACTCGGTGATGACGTTCTTAGGGTCAGAAGTTGACATTGTAGTGTACACTGTTCAGATTGCTGTTTCAAGGGCGAACATAGGGCGAATCATGTATCACTGTGTTTGCTCCAAGTTGAAACCCAAATTAATGATGTAAAGAAAAACAAAAGCAGCTTACAAACATCAAGTGACGTTTGTACAAAATGAACAGAGCCTCTAGAAGCAAAACAGTCCTGTTGCCTTAACTTTGGCCAGTCCCATCACTCCCGACTGTGCTTGCTCTCCCACCACAGGTCTTTCCTCCCCCCCCACCAACCCAACATCTGCGCAACTTCCAGCAGAACTCACACTCTCTGCATTCTCCTCCTGGTAGCTCTGTTACCCTCTACAACAGAACATAAAGTACAGCATAGTACAGGCCATTTGACCCATGATATTGTGTTGATCTTATCCTTTCCCTCCCTCGACCAGAACTGAACACCATACTCCAAGTGTGGTCTAACCAGGGATTAAAAGAACTGCAATATTACTTCATGCCACTTAAACTCAATCTCCAGACCAACGAAGACTAACACACCACATGCCTTCTTCAGCACCCTATCACCTTGTGCAGCAACTTTAAGGGATCTGTGGACGTGGATCCCAAGATCCCTCTGTTCCTCTACGCTAAGAATCCTGACATTAACCCTTACTCCACCTTGAAGTTGAACCTTCCACAGTCAATCACTTCACACCTTCCTAGATTGAACTTCTTCTGGCCACTTCTCAGTCTAGTTCTGCATTCCATCAATGTCCTGTTGTAAACTACATCAACTTTCTATACTATCCACAGCATCACCAACCTCCGTGTCATCTGTAAACTTACTAACCCATCCGTCCACTTCCTCATCCATGTCATTCATAAAATTCACCAACAGCAGGGTCCCAGAACATATCCCTGTGGAACACCACCAGTCACCGACCTCCAGGTAGAATATGCTCCATCTACTACCATACTTTGACTACTGTGGGCAAATCAAACCCGAACCTACACAGCCAGGATTGCCTGGATCCACCACCAGTGCTCATGCCTTCAGCTGATAGCCTAGAGCTTAGGAACATCTTCCCCAACTTTCTTCGATCAAGGTGGTGGTCAAGTGGCTCCAGGTCTCCTCCACTCCTTGTACTGTTTTAGGCAATGCATTACTAGTGCCCATAGCAACAAACATTCTGCTGGCGGGAGCTTAGTACCTTGAGCAGATCATTGGTTGATCCAGATACCAGTCTCTTGTGCCTCTTTATTCCCGTGTGTTACCTCCACTGCAGACTACCTTGGGTTCTCCGGTCCCTCATACCTCTGTACTTCTACCTGTAATCCCCCCCCCACCACCCCATGGATGACCTTGGCTTATCAGGTCCCTCATGCCTCTGTATTCCTGCCAGTAGTCTTCCCCCACACCCCTTGGACAACCTTGGGTTCTTGGTTCCCTCATGCTTCTATATTCCTGCCTGTAGTCTCCCCCGTGGACTACCTTGGGTTCTTGGGTCCTGCAGCTGCAGCAAGCGCACATCATCTTCATCAAGTAGCTGCGGCTCATAGTCGAGATCCTGGACCTTTAGGAGTCTCCGGTCTATCTCCTCTCTCAGGTCCTTTTGAGTCACATGGAAACAAGAGCAGCAAAGTTAGCCCAAGGTTACGTTGCTCTCGGTAGACACATTTTAGCAATATGCAGCCTGTTGAGTTTGGAATGCAGTACTCTTCATATTGGCACAACTACAGAAAGGGGGTGGCACAGTAGTGTAACACTATTACAATGCCAGCAACACGGGTTCAATTCCCGCCACTGTCTGTAAGGAGTTTGTACATTCTCCTTGTGACCCTGTGGGTTTCCTCTGGGTGATCCAGTTTCCTCCCACAGTTCAAGATGTATGGGTTAGTAGGTTAATTGGTCACAAGTGTAATTGGGCTCGTTGATGCATCTCTAGATAAGTAACATAAAAATAAAACTTGCAGCAGTGCAGAAACAAGCACTTTGATTCAAGGGGTCACCCACTTATGATGGAGGTGAGGAGGAATTTCTTCCCTTGGAGTTTAATGATTTTTTGGAAGTCTCTACCTAACAAAATGGTGGAAACAAGTCATCAAATATACTTAATGCTGAAACACGCAGATCTCAGGAGAGAAAGACTCTGGGGCTCAAACTAACTCTGGAACAGCTGCAACATTATGGAATAGTACAGGAGGCTCAGGGGTCAAATGGCCTCCACCTGCTCCTGTTTATGGTCTTATTAAAATGTAATGGACATAGATACAAAAATTAAATCAGAAAGGATAAGAGAACATTACTCTTCTTCTGAAGGACAACTATAAGAAGCTCCTGTCAAAACCTTAATGCCACTTCACAGTCCAATCATTAAACATGACAGGGTAGCCATTCCAGGGGGTGGGCATGAAAAGGCTTCTAAAGGCCTGGGGTCAAAATTCTGCCTCAGCTCATCCAACCCTCTGGGTCACTCTCTCCAGAATCCCAACATTCTCCTGACCGCCTCCCCATGAAACTCAGCCTCAAATCATGGCTGAACCCCATTCTTAATCACCAACTAAAGTTCAAAGTAAATTTATTATTGAAATATGCATATTTCACTGTATACTACACAAAGAATCATTTTCTTGTAGGCATTCACAGCAAAACAAAGAAATTGTATCAATCAGAAACTACACACAAAGACCGTCAAAAAAAAACAATGTGCCAAAGACGACAAACTCATGTTCTTGATAATACAGAGACCATGAGCTGTAGAGTCCTTGAAACAGAGTCCGTAGGTTGTGGAATCAGTTCAGGGTTGAAGTGAGTAAAGTTATCCACACTGGTTCAGGAGCCTGATGGTTGCAGCGTAATAATTGTTCTTGAACTTGGTGGTGCGAGACCAAGGCTGCTGTACCTACTTCCCGATGGCAGCAGTGGGAAGAGAGCACCCCAGAGCCTTGGGAACATTACTGAAGGATTTTTACTGATTGATTGCTACAACACAGCTTGGAGTAGAGTGCCTACTTCAGGATTCCCTTGTTCAACATGCCAACAATGGCTCCTGCCCATCAGAGCTGCTGGGAGCAAGATCCGTGTACCAATGCCGACAGTGTTGAGGAAATTAGCCTTGCTCATCCCATGAAGTTTACTATCAGGTTACACAGCAGTGTGGACAGGAGTCCGTGTGCCACCTGCCCTGCACTGGTCAAATACTAACCTTGGGCGCGTTGTGCCCAATGGGGACATGGGGGCCTCTCCGGGATTTCATGGCGAACCTCATGATCTGGCGCTTGACAAAGATGAAGAGGAGGACAAATATCTGAGGATAAAAGACAGCAACATTAGGAAGGGAAACACATGCCAAATGAAGGATGATGCCATAAGCTTGGTTCTAATCCGGGGAGGCACAGAGATCCTTGGGCACCTCATCGACCAAGGCTCCAATGTGCAGGATTGCAAGAGGCTGCAGAAGGTTGTAGACTCAGCCAGCTCCATCACAGGCACAACCCACCCTGCTTTTGATAATGCTTCAGGAAGGCAGCATCCCATGAAAGATCCACCCCACCCAGGTTCTTCTCATCGCTACCATCAGGGAGGAGGTACAGGAGCCTGAAGACCCACACCAAATGTTTTAGGAACAGCTTCTTCCCCTCCGTCATCAGAACTATCAGACCATTGTCAAAACACATTCAATCTCAAATCTTTCTATCCCACTCTGAACACAAAGGCAATTCCAGACATTGGGCGCAGGGTGGGTCTCTGAAATAGAGATTACAAATGCTAAAATCTAGAGCAACAGTCTGTTGGGGGTTCTCAGCAGGTCAAGCAGCATCTGTAGGAGGAAAGAAATTTACGTTTCAGCTGGCGACCTATATCAAGTCCCTCAAAATCTCTCTGGCTCTTTCACATACTTGATGCAGGGTCTTGATGTGAGATGTCTACAACTCCTTTCCTCCCACAGATGCTGCTCCACCCACTGAGTTCCTCCAGTATAGTGTCTGCAGTCTCTATAATTACATTGCAAGTAATCAAGGGCACGCAGGGATGTCAAATGGATGCAAGATCCTGTCAATAAATGAGTTGAAAGACCTTAAGCACCAAGTCACAGGCTGCTCAGCATCAATAATTTATGGTAAAATTACTGCAAAATTATGAAGAAACAAATCTGAGAATTGGGATGTCACATTGCAACTTTACAAAACATTGGTTTGACCACACTTGGAGAAGCAACATGTGCAGTTCTGATTGCCACACCACAGGATGCTGTTGCAATGGAGAGTGCTTGCAGGACAAACCGGATAGGCTAGGTTTATTTTAGAACATAGAACAAGGCCCCTCAGCCCAAGTGTTGTGCCGACACTTTAACCTACTCTAAGATCAATCCAAATCTTCCCTCCCTTGGAATCAATCCTCCATTTTTCTTTCATCCATGTGCTCATCTCAGCGTCCATTAAATGGCCCCAATGTATCTGCCTCTACCACCATCCCCGGTAGGGTGTTCCATGCACCACCACTCTTTGTTTAAAAAAAAACCTCTGCCAGCCCCTCCTACAATTTCCTCCGGTCACCTTAGAAAGTTATGCTCCCTTGCATCAGCCTCCCCCGCGCTCCCCCCCCAGGAAAAAGTCTCTGGCTGTCCACTTGATCAATGCCTCATCATCTTGCACATCTCTATCAGGTCTCCCCTCATCTTCCTTTGGTCCAAAAAGAAAAGCCCTAGACAACGAGCCCCTATAAAGAATTGTGAGGATCATCGGAATCTCTCTTCCACCCATCTGAGATTTTTATCAGGAGCACTGCACACGCACGGCCTTAGCATTTTCAATTACCCCTCCCATCCAATCTCTGAGCCCCCCGCCCCACCATCAGGCATGAGGTACCATTGGATTCGGACAAGGACTCTTAGGATGGGAAACAGCTTCTTTCCCCAGGCTGTGACACTACCGAACCCCCGGCCATGACCCAGGTCTCACCATACACGAAATGCCAGTAGTGTTAATACTCAGAATTATATTTAATATCACCAGCATACATCATGAAATTTATTAACTTTATAGCAGCAGTACAATGAAATACGTGATATAGAGGGAAAAAACGGAATTAAAAAGTAGTGAGATAGTTTACTTTCCTACGCGTGTCATAAATGCACCTTATTATTTGTTAATTAATTTCTGGTAATATTACTTTGTGTGAGTTATATGTACTATGTTGTGCACCTTGGTCCAGAGGAATATTATTTGCCTGTATTCATTGTGTACAGTTGAAATGACAATAAACTTAAACTTGACATTGAAAGGTTTCCTCAACGGTTTTCCTGGAATGAAAGTAGTAGTTAAGATTATGATACACTGAACAGTCAAAATCTTTTTCTGCACAATTGGGGCATGAAAACCAAGGTGGCAGAGAAGGTGAATGGCAAGTTTTGTTGTACATTGAGTGGTTGATTTCTATAACACGCTGCCAGAGAAGGTGGTGGAAACAGGTACACTCACTAGGTTTAAGCAGCATTTAAATGGACTCAGCTGTGGAGGCCAAGTCATTGAGTAGATTTAAAGCAGAGGTGATAGGTTCTTGATTTACAAGGGTGTCAAAGTTTACATGGAGAAGGCAGGAGAATGGGATTGAGAAGAATAATCAATCAGCTATGATACAATGGTGGAAGAGTTTTGATGCGCCAAATGGCCTAATTCTGCTCCTACGTCTTATGGTCTTAAATAGGCAAAGAATAGAAGAACAGTGCTAATGTGGGCAAATTCAAGATTGTTTAATGTTATTTCCAGTACACAATTGTAAAGGAGAACAAAATAATTGTTACTCTGGACCTGATTCAGCAAAAAACAAAACGTAAGATAGCTTATGTATTGACTGTCTGTCTATAAAATGATGCTAGGCACGAGAGTGTCTCTACACAAAGTGAATGACAGGAAATGAAGAAGGTGGTTTGGTTGCAGGCATGGTGGGGTGGGTTACTGCTTGGGGAAAGTAACTGTTTCTGAGTCTGGCAGCCCTGGTGTTGGCTCTTCCCTGATGGGAGTGAGACAAACCATCCATGAGCAGAGTGGGTGGGATCCTTCCTGATTTTGCTGGCCTTCCCCCCCCACACCCCTTCTGTAGATACATATTCAACGACAGGTAGGCTGCTTCCAGTGATGCATTGGGCAGTTTTGACCACCCACTGAAGGGCCTCCCTTTTTGCTGCAGTGCAGTTTCCATACCGTGCAGTAATGCAGTATGTTGGGATACTCTCTACAGCACATCTGTAGAGTGGCACGAGTGCAGATGTGCAAAGTTCAGTCCTCATCAGAAAGCTAGTGTAGTACAGGATCAGCATGGCTGTGATGGGCTAAGGGGCCCCAATTGTGCTCCACAATTATCACTAGCAGAATGATGCCATCATTGATCATACAGAGAAACTCTATTCACAGAAAATAACCAAAGAGGATGAGGAAAATCTAGCAATAAACTAGGACCCATCTTATTGTCATTATCAAATAGATTAAACAGACAAAATCAGGGCATGGTAGCAGTGAGGTTAGTGTGATAGTTACAGTTCAGAGTTCAATCCAAATGTCCTCTGTACATCCTCCCCATGGACACGTGGGTTTCCTCCAGGCATCCCAGTTTCCTTCCACAGTCTGAAGACGTATCGGCTAAGTTCATTGGTCACTGTAAAGTGTCCCTTGATTACATTAAATGGGGTTGTCAGGGGTTTCAGGGCAGTGCAGGGCTTAATCAGTGCTGTATCTCTAAATAAAATAAATCAATAAATACCTCCATCATGGATGGTCCCACATCCTGCTGCGAAAAGAGGAGGGTTGGACTTGGGGCTGGCAGACCCATCCCGTAAAAAACCCAGAGCAGCAGAAATGTCAGCAGAAGCTCCAAAGACCTCATCCCGGGAGAGGGAGGATACACCAAGATGGGCAACACCTGGGGACAATATGAGAGACTGGGCCAGACACAGGACTCTGGCAAGCTGCTGCTGGTAGTCTATGCCCCAGTAGGGGTAACCACCCATAACTAACACCCATCTTATAGGCATTCTCAGTTTGTTATATATATCAGAAACAGAGAAGATTAGTGAAATCAGAGCACCCAGTGAAACTAAACCTGATTCTGATGACAGTCTTCTATCCCATTTATATAGAGGATACAGGGTAAGGAGTAACCAGTAAAAACAAACACCCAACCTATAGGTATTCCCCCAGTCTTTCAGACAGAATTGGAAAGATAAGGTGTCACTACCAATAACTAACGCCCTTCTTAGAGGCTTCCTGGTTTGCCATACAGAATCCAGTGTCACCCAGGGCCATCAAGGAGGAGATACAGGAGCCTGAAGCATACATTCAATATTTTCAGGAACAGCTTCTTCCCCTCTGCTATCAGATTTCTAAATTAACAGTGAACTCATGAACACCTCCTCAGTATTAGGTGCCCCCCCCTTTTATGCACTACATATTCATTTTCATGCATTACTTATTACAATTTATGTATTGCTAGTACACGACATAAGCCAGTGATATTAAACCTGCTTCGGATTCTAGACAAGACCACGGATATCTAACAGTAACGAACACCCATCTTGCAGGCACTCTCCAGTTTGTCATCTAGAATAACGAGAGAAGATGGGGATAACTAGCAATAATATCCGCAATACAGTCATTTTCCTCATTTTGCCAAAAATAACAAATAGAAAAGGTCAAGGATAACTAGTAATAATTAATACCCATCACAAGTATTTCCCAACCTGTCATAACTAATAGGATAACCACCGGTAACTAGCAGCCCGCTGACACTCACTAGGCTGCCGTAGGCCATCACCAGCACCACATTCACCCCGGACAGACTCTTGGCACTCATCATGATCGTCCCGGTCCGAAAAGGAAGCACCGTCCCGCTTGTTGCAACACTCCTCCACCTGGGGCCGTTCGAGTCCAATTTAAACGGTTGACTGCACGACACCGCCTCCGCCCTCGGATCCTTTAAACTCGAGCGACGGTAAAGAGCGCAAACTCTCGCGAGGTTTCAGCCCGCCGTCCATCCTCGGAAAGACTCGGGTATCTCCGGTTCGCCGACGCATGGCGAGTGTAATATATATGTATATCGAAATTTTAAATTTATCGATTAATTTATCTTAAAACAGAATAACTCACGTGAAAGCAATCACATTATGTGAAAGATATAATTTGACTTCCTATCCATAACGAGAAGGGGATGAAAATCCGAAATTTCGGGAATCTTCGGCAGCGATAGGAAAGGGCTGGCCGACGGTTTAAGGTTCGGGAATCTTCGGCAGAAGTCGGAAATTTCTCGGCGCTGGACCCACGGGATTGGCGGGAAAACGTCTGAGGGGGCAAGAGGGGAAATGTCACGAAAGGGGCAGAACTAATCAGTTATTGTTGTGGTGTCGGAGTGAGGAATTGGGCGCTTATGAAAAGCATAAGCGAATCGCATCCAAAAGAAGGGCTCCTAAATTACGGCAATGCCACATTCGATTACATTTACACGCGTCCCACAGTTGAGGGGAAAGGGGAACAAATAAAATGGCGTCCGCATTGCTGAAGGCTCCTTGAGGGAAAAGATATCACATGACAAGGGTGTCTCTGTGAACGCGCAAGAACAAAAAACGCTGAGATCGAATTTGGATAGAAATTATCTCAATAATACATTTATTTTCTTTTAAGGCAATATAAACTGTAGGTAGATGGAAGGAATGAAAATAATAAAATTGGCTGTGACGACATGGGCTTCCAAATGGCGGCACGCTGAAGAAAGCCCTCTCTACAGGTCACGTGACAGGGAACTTTCGGCTTTAGCCAAATAACGATAGAAACTGGAGAGCAGTTTTGTGTTTTGGAAAACATACTTTAGTAAGATGTTTAAATAAAAACTTAATGTGCATAGGAAGAGGAGGAGGTTAAATACAGGTTGTCGCCTGACGTCACTAATTTAAAATGGTGGCGGGTCGAAGCGGAGCTGGAACAGCTCACGTGACAGGGAAAACCAGGAGATTCCCAAGTTTCAGTACCAATTGCAAGAAAATTATTGTGATTTTTAAAATAATATTTTGGCACCGGAGCGTATTGATATCGGGGAACGTCAGTAGACTTAAAATGATCGTAACACCTGACAGAGAGAGGTGAAACTATAAAGTAAATCAGTGATTAAGTTATACATCTCCAATCGGTAAAGTAGGAGGTTTGACAACAACGTGGAGGCGGAACAAATCTTGGAAACTGGGTAGTTCTCTAAAATAGAGGAGGTTCTCACCATGTGACAAATGGGGTTGGGAAAACTGAGATGATTAAAGTAAAATATCCTCGAGGGCATTAAACATTAAATTTAAAAAATTTTACGAATTAAGAAAACAATTGGAAAAAAAACAGGGCAGCAGCGATGTAAATTAAATCTTCGGGGAGGTGCCAAATAATGGAAGCTTTCTTTCCCCTCACGTGACGGGGGGAAGAAGTGTGAGAGTTAAAGGATCCTACAAAGGGCAACTAAGGGAACTTAATATATACAATCTGAGCGTGAATGATAAAATAAATGGTTTGAAGGCAAAAAAAAAACACGAAGTAGGTTGTAGAAATAATGGGAGCGGAGGGTGGGTGTCGGGTGACGTCACGGGGTTCAAAATGGCGCCGGGAGCGAAGCGGCGGCGGGCCGGGTCACGTGCCGGGGGTGTTTGTGTGCGTGTTTAGTGCAGTGTGGACTGAGGAGCAGGTAAAGTTTGTGTCCCTCTCTTATTGTCTCCCCCCTTATGGGGCCTGCTTTTATTTCCTTTATCTTTTTGGCTAAGTACTTCTACTCTTGGGATTAAAAAAATAATACTGTGTGTGAAGGAAAAAAAAACAACCCACAGCCTAAAGCTTTTAAAACCATTTTTTTTATTAACAGGAAAGAATACAATAACAAGGGGAATAAAATCTCTCCCTTTTCTCTTCCCCCTAAAGGTTTTTAATTTAGGGTCTTTTTAGGTTTCTGTTTTCAAATTAATCCTACCTGAACAATAAAACTCATTTTTCCCATCAGAGGAAAAAATATAAAATGTTCACGTCCTTTCTGAGGCAGGAAGGCTTATAAAGAGGTTCTGGGCCTCCAGGAAAAATCACGTAAACTCTTTTTTTTGTTGTTTCTGAGCATTAGGACGAAACCTGCTTTTTTTAAAAGGCCTATCCAGCAGGCCCGAGGCCTGGGGCTCGATTAGTTGTGAAAGGAAGGGATTTAATTGTCGTCTTTCTCTCTGAACTGGGTGATTTTTAGATTCTTTCCCTTCCGAATTTTTAAATTTAGCCCAATGATTGAAGTCTCCGCTTCTATTTGTATTTCAGTATCCTTTTCTTTGTAAAGATTGAGGGCTTAATTTAAGAGTAAATCGACGCTTGGTTACTTGAAGGCCTCCCAGGCCTCGGGAAAGAGGAAGCCATCAGCACAAGAGAGGGGATTTCTAGGGGGCTTTGTATTGTAGTTTATTCCCTTGTCCTCGTCGGCACGCTTACAAAATCGTCAATGCAATGAGATAGTATCCAATCTCATAAAAATATGTGCTTGTGTGTCAAATGCGGGAATTTAAGACTGTTTGTACCTCGGTTGTGGGAGGAAATTTATTATGAAACTGAATTGCAAATCATGTTTGTTTAAGATTGTAGTTCTCCGTTTTTAATGGTTGAAAACGTGCGAAGTAATTAAACTTGTTAGATATCTAAGTGCATGGGAGCTGCTTTATGCATTCCAATTTGTTTTGTTAGCTTTGTGTCCGATAAAATCGGTTTGCAGTTTTTTTCCCCTCATTTTAGCGAGAGAAGGGAAATCTTGTCTCCTTGTTTCAATCTTCTCGTCAGCATCAGGTATCTTCCCCGAGCAAAGAAAAGGGCGCAATCGCGTAAAAGCAACTTTTGTTTTAAATAGTCGAGGGTGAACGTAATTGAATCGTTTAGTTATTTTTTTTCGCCCAAAAAAATAAACTTTAAGCGCCCAAATTCGGGTGTGTGTGGACTGTTAGGTGGCGCAGCGCTTTGTTCTGAGCATCTGCCCCCTTCTGAATCTTATCGTCAGCTCCTTCCACTTGTATTTTTGCCGAACTTGTGCAGGGATGTTGTTTTTATATTTAAAAAGAAATCCCTTCCGGTGGGGGGGTGGAACTGAACCTCGCCTGGTTTGTATCAGACGCACGCACTTTTAATCTTTGCGTGCTCTGTGGTGGGGTTAACAATACTCGGGCGTAAGCTAACTGCTTATTTTGATGCCACCATTTTAAGGATATAGTCTAAGACCAATTGTCTTGGGGTGTACATTAATCCAGGCCAGGGATACATAGGTTTAGTGGAAGAATTTACAAGCTTTGAAGCCCCCTGTCCTGAGGACATACGGTTTTGTATTTACTGTTCATTTGTAGATATGGCAGGTATGTGGTATATCTGATAACTCTTTAAAAATGCACAAGCAGGGTGGGCCAACCTACCCCTCAAGCCTACTCTGCCATTGAATAAGATCATGGTTAGTTCCAGTCTTGCGCCCCCCCCCCCAGAGTGAAGGATGGCCTTATGAAATTTTCTAAAGCTATAAGGATAGATACTGTGAATGGTCAGTGTCTTTCCCAGGGTATCTAGTGGTAACACTGTACAGCCAGTGTCTGGGGTTCAATTCCCACTGCTGTCTGTAAGTGTTTCTCCATTCTCCCCGTGTCCGCTGGGCTTCCTCTGGGTGCTCTGGTTTCCTCCCACATTCACAAAGACACATGCGTTAGTAGGTTAATCGGACACATTAGGCAGCGCAGGCTCATTGGGCCGGGACGGTCTGTTACTGTGCTGTATGCAATAAAGTAGAGTGCATAGTTTCAAGGTGAGAGGGACCTGACTGGGTGGTGGGTGTTTGGGGGGAGTTGTCGGAGGAAGTGGTGTAGTTACAATGTGTAAAAGGCATATAGATTAAGTTATAGAACACTACAGCACAATAGGCCCATTGGCCCATCTTGTCTGTTCCGAGCCCTCTGTACCCTTCTCATCCGTGTATCTATCCAAATTTCTCTTCGATGTTGAAATTTACCCTGCATTCCCCACCTGTGCTGGCAGCTCGTTGTACACTTTCATCTCCGAGTGAAGAAGTTCCCTTTAAACATTTTGCCTTTCACCCATGACCTCAAATTTTATTCTCACCAACCTCAGTGAAAAAAGGCTGCTTGCATTTACCCCTTATCATTTTGTATAGCTCTGTCAAGTCTCCAAATGTTCTACATTCTGAGGGATTAAGTTCTAACCTATTCAATCTTTCCTTAACTCAGGTCCTCCAGTCCTTCTAAATCTCTTCTGCATTTCTTCCATCTCATTTACATCTTTCTTGTAGGTGGGTGACTAAAACTGTACTTAGTACTCCAAATTAGACCTCACCGACATCTGATACAATTTCTACATAACATCCAAATCCTGTGCTTAATACATTGATTTTTGAGAAGTCAATGTGCTGAATGCTTTCTTTGTGACCTTATCTACTTCTGACATCTCATTCAAGGAATTGTGGATCAGTATTCCCAAATCCCTCCTTTTTACGGCACTCTTCAGTGCCCTAGCTTACTACGCAAGACCTACCCTAGTTAGTCTTCTCAAGGCCCAATGCTACACACTCATCTGCATTAAATTCTATCTGCCATTTTCCAGCTGGTCCAGATCCCGCTGCAAGCTTTGAGAGTCTTTCTTGCTGACCACTGATCAACCTGATCTTGGTGTCATCTGCAAATTTACTGCTCCTGTTAACCACATTATCATCCAGATCTTTGGTATAGATGACAAACAACAATAGATCCCTCACTGATCCCTGCGGCACTCCACAGGCCTCCAGTCAGAGAGGCAACTATCCCTGACTTTTCTCGTGAAGCCAGTTTACTCCCTCATCTTGAATCTTCTTGACCAACCTCCCTTGCAGGACCTTGTCAAATGCTTTGCTAAATTCCATATAGACAAGTCATTGCCTTTTATTAACTTTTCTGGTAATGTTCTTGGAAAACTCCCTTAGACTGGTTAGACACGACCTGCCATGCACAAAGCCATGCTGACTATCCCTAATCTGTCCTTATCATTCCAAATACTTGTATATCCTGTCCATTGGAATATCTTCCAATAACTTTCCCACTACTGATGTCAGGCTCACTGGATTATAATTTCCTGGCTAAATCTTGGAGCCTATCTTTAACAACGTAACATTACCCTGTTCCAATTCTCTGCTACCTCCCCTGTCGCTAAGGGTGTTTTAAATATCTCTGCACTAGCCTCCCACAGGGCCTGAGGAACACCTTGACAGGCTCTGGCAGGCTTGGTTAGCTTCATGTACTGGAAGAGTTGTCCAAACACAGGTACATAGTTTAGAGAACATGTCAGTATTGAGGCCAAGGTTAGACCGGCCATGATGTTATTCACTCCAAGACCACTTTCCTACTCTCTTCCCACATCCTTTCACTCCTTTACAGTTTACTCTGGTCAGTATTATTTGTGCCTTGAATATATTTCAAGGACTCTGCTTAACTGCTCTCCACGGTAGAGAATTACAGGTATTTACAACTCATAATTAGGTTTCATATCATTGTCATGAAATTTGTTGCTTTGCAGTAGCAGTACGTTGTTATACATAAAATAATCTATAAATTGGGCGAAAACATATTTAAAAAAAATTAATTTAAGAAAGAAACCATTGAGGTAGCGTACATGGGTTCATTGTCCAGGAAGGGAGCTGTTCCTGAAACATTCCTCTTCATCTTTACCTGAAATAAGGGTTGTCATATTCTCACAGGACTGGAAATGTCCTTTGTTCTGGGACAATTTAAGCAAATAACTGGAGGGGAAAGGGGGGTTAACCTTAAAACTAGAGTGAGGAGTAATCTTTCACTTTGCGAGTGATGGAGGTAACTTGCTGATGAATGCAAGAAGCTGTTTTAAACCGTAAGATATAGGAGTGAAATTAAGCCATTTGGCCCATTGAGTCTGCTCTGAAATTCAATCATGACTGATCCTTTATTTTTTCCCCCCTTCTCAGCCCCACTCCCCGGCCTTCTCCCCCATAACCTTTTCTGCCATGTCTAATCAAGAACCTATCCAGCTCTGCCTTAAATACACCCAGCAACCTGGGCTCCACAGCTTTCTGTGGTAATAAATTGCACAAATTCACCACTCTCTGGCTAAAGAAATTTCTCCGCATCTGTTTTAACTAGACACCCTTCTATCCTGAGGCTGTGCGCTGTTGTCCTAGACTCTCCCTCTATGGGTAGCATCCTTTCGACATCTATTCTGTCTTGGCCTCTCAACATTTGAAAGGCTTCAGTGACATCCCCTCCCCCCCATCCTTCTAAATTCCAGCGAGTTTAGACCCAGAGCTAACAAACATTCCTTGTATGATAACCCTTTCATTCCCAAAATCATCCTTATGAACCTCCTCCAATGCCACCATAACTTTTCTTAAATGCGGAGCCCAAAACTGTTCACAATACGCAAGGTGAGGCCTCACCGGTGCTTCATAAAGCCTCAGCATTGCGTCCTTGCTCTTCTATTCTAGACCTCTTGAAATGAATGCTAACATTGCATTTGCCTTCCTTACCACGGACTCTACCTGCAAGTTAACCTTTAGGGTGCTCTGCACAAGGACCCTCAAGTCTGCTTACATCTCAGATTTTTGGATTTTCTCACCATTTAGAAAGTAGTCTGCAGATTTATTTCTTCTACCAAAGTGTATGACTATCCATTTTCTAATTCTATTTCATTTCCCAGTTTCTTGCCCATTCTCCTAATCCGTCCTTCTGTAGTCGACCTATTTCCTCAACACTACCTGTCCCTCCATATGTAGTGGGTAGTGGCTCCATATGTCACTACTACAGGGCGTGATGACCCTGCCTTACACGAGCCCCGGGGTCAATTGGCTCCGGCTGACAGTACCCAGTATGGGCCTCTATCCAGGGTTACGGATCCCACTGCCTTGTAGGTATCTTCGGAAGAACAGAAGGCTAAAGGCTGATTTATACTTGTGCGTCAACTCGACGCTGTAGGTACAGCGTCGCCACGAACCCTACGCCGTAGCCTGATGTGCACCTTTCCCAAAATGTAACTGCGCTTCGCAGCAACGCAGACTGCAACAACTGTGATTGGTTGGCTTGGTAGCATCGCATTTCCTCCTACGCTGCAAAAGCTTCCCATTGGCCGACTGAAGGTCAGGGAAGGAACTCTGGCTGCAATGCTTTCCATAAAGCTTTACAGACCTCTGAGATTACGGAGGACATATTTCGCTTTTACGAAAAAAGATGCTCGCTTTAAACTTGTTTATCCCGAGAAAGACTACCATGACCATGAAGCCTTGCACGGGCAGGTGTGTGCGCATGCGCGATGTGCCTGAATTGATGAGTGATGCAGACACACCAACGCACAAGTATAAATACTCACAACGTGCGTAGGTCACTTGAGTAGGTTACGGCGTCGAGTTGACGCACAAGTATAAATCAGCCTTAAGGAGTAAACCCTACACAAATCCGGAGTGGAGCCCCTAAGGCGATTGGATGACGTATCACGTCACCTCCAGGCAGCTCCTGCAGCCAAGCTGATGCCAAATGTACTGCTTCACATTCTTTTGGACCACGTCCGCAAGGCTGAAGGGGGGCGGTCTTGATGTCTGGGCAGCCCAGGATCTCCATTTTCATCGCCCAGGTCTGTGTCCCGGGGCGCATCCATTGTCTACTTAGACGGAGACATCATCACCTGCCCCTTCACCAATCCTCGTATCTTCTGTAAACTTGGCAACAAAGCCCTCATCTAGATTCCATCATCTAAATCATTGATATATATCAGAAAAAGAAGTGGTCCCAACACCGACTTGCGGAACACCACTAGTCACTGGCAACCAACCAGACCAGGATCCTTTTATTCCCACCCACTGCCTCCTACCAATCAGCCAATGCTCTAACCATGCCAATAACTTTCCTTCAATACCATGGGCTCTCAAGTTGATAAGCAGCCTCATGTAGTACCTTGTCAAAAGTTTTCTGCAAGTCTGAATATTTTGGTCCATACCAGCTCAGAGTGAACCACTAGTTTTCTCTCTGACATACTCTCCAAATATCCACATCAAGTTTTTGTGCTGCCCCCCCTTCCCCCCACCACCAAACTCTACCGCTCTGGTATACTAGGGATAATTATTGTCGATTAACCTATTGGTACTTGGTTGGCCTGTGATGAATCTGTGAAACTAATTGCCAAGTCATTGAGTATATTTAAATAAGAGGTTGATAGTAAGGGTGTCAAAGCCCACAGGGAGAAAGCATGAGAATGGGATTGAGAGGGATAATAAATTAGCCACGATGGAATGGCAGATGGGCTGAATGGCCTAATGCCTCTGTTTTGTGGTTATGGAATCTTTAGGATAAGAGGAAACCCTGTGCTGTCACGGGAAGAATGCTGTGCCAGAGGTCAGGGTGAGGTGGTAGCTATGCTGCCCATGAGTTGGAGGGTGAGTGCTCACAGTACCTCCCATACTACAGGGTCAGAGCTGTGGAATTAGGCGAAGGGCTCCTTTGCATGCAAATAGTCTGCAGAACTTTAAAATTTCATGATTCTATTTTTGACTCGTGTTGAGGAATTGGGTACTTAAATATTGACTGCTCATTGGATGCTTTTTGCATCTGCTAGGTTTATTTAAGTGTTGGGCTGAGAGAGGATAGTGAAAACCTGGAATGAGCTGTCAGAAGAAATGATTGAGACCAGGAGAATTGTAACATTTAAGAGGCATTTGGGTAGTTAGAGGGGGAGGGCTGGAGTGTTTTTGGCTGAACCTGGGCACCTGGGAGGTAGCAGGGAGGAATCTGTGGTCAGCATGCAGCAGTTGGGCCAAAGGACAAAGCTTGTGGAGAGGGAGGCAGCTAAAAGGCCCCCGGAATGGAATCCACTGTCCACCTTCGGAATTAAAAGGGACCAAAGTAAGTGCTGGAAATGCTCAATAGGTCAGACAGCGTCTTATGAGAAAGAAAAAGGTAATGTTGAATTGGAGACATTTAGTTATTTAAAGTTCATCAATTTGAAGCGTTACCACAACCTGAGTTGGGGAGCATTACAAAATTTTGTATTTACTTTTTGGATTTTCAGCATTTGTAGTTTTGTTTTTTGATCTATGCTGTTTATTCACTGGACGTGGGTGTTGCTGACACTTACTGCCCATTCCTCATAGTCATACTTTATTGATCCAGGGGGAAATTGGTTTTCATTACAGTTGCACCATAGATAATAGTAATAAAACCATAAATAGTTAAATAGTAATATGTAAATTCTGCCAGTAAATTATGAAATAAGTCCAGGACCAGCCTATTGGCTCAGGGTGTCTGACCCTCCAAGGGAGGAGTTGTAAAGTTTGATGGCCACAGGCAGGAATGACTTCCTATGACGCTCTGTGCTGCATCTCGGTGGAATGAGTCTCTGGCTGAATGTACTCCTGTGCCCACCCAGTACATTATGTAGTGGATGGGAGACATTGTCCGAGATGGCATGCAACTTGGACAGCATCCTCTTTTCAGACACCATCGTGAGAGAGTCCAGTTCCATAGCCCCCTGAGAATGTAGGGGTTGTGAGCTCAACCAACTGAAGCACTCCCTCCAGGGAAAAGTACTCCCACATCACTGCTGAGGGAGTACCAGGGTTTACAACCAGCAGGTGAATATTTTTCCAAGTAGGGACAGTGTTTCTGGTTTGGAGAACTTGCAGCAAGTTACCCTCAGTTTACATCTGGGACATGGCTTCATCTCATTACTACCATCTGGGAGAAGCTACAGGAATCTGAAGAACCACATCCAATGTTTTAAGAACAGCGTCTTCGTCTCCGCCATCAGTTTTCTGAATGGATAGTCACCTCGTTCTCCTTTTGCACTAATTTTATATTTCTTTTATAAAGTAATTGGTAGTTTATACATATTGCATTGTACTGGTGCCACACAACAACAAATTTTGTGATGTGTATCAGTAATAATAAACCTGATGCCTTGGTGAGAACGTAGTGGAATGTGATTTAGACTGTGACAAGGTTATGTGGCCATTTGATAAGTTTTGGAGGGAGAGTGAACAATTAAACTGAAAACGATCTTTCCCTTGCTGAAACTGTGATATTCAGCTCCAGAAATGTTGCAGGAGCCCACTCTTCCCATCTGGAATGTGAGCAGTTAGGAGCCAGGGAATTTCTCTGAAGGTCTGCTGGGTAATCTCCACCCTCTTGCTTTCCTATTTGCTCTTTGAAATGATAAATCTTGCCTAGTGTGTTGTTTGCTTGATGCAGTTGGGAGCTAGGGAATTTCTCTGAAAGTCTGCTGGGCAGTCTTTCCCATTTGCTCTTTGCATTGATAAATCTTGTCTAGTGTGCTGTGGTTGCCATGAATTACAGGGGGACGTGGAGCATTAAAGTCCAGCTTGTTTGTGAGGTCTCCACCTCCTCATAGTCCCCATTTTTGTACATTTTCTCTGTTCCCAATGGAGTCTTACAGGACAGAAGCAGGCCCTTCAGCCTATCAAGCCTGCTTCAACCATCAACTGATGATTTACACTATTCACATTTTCTACCATCTGGGTAGGAATTAATGATTGAACTTTATTTGTCCCATGTGCGTCGAAACATACAATGAAATATATTGTTTTTGTGTTAACAAGCACCTCAGGCTGTGGATTGTGCTGGGTGCAGCCCTCAAGTGTTATCACACTTCTAGTGCCTACATAGCATGCCCACAATTCATTAACCCTAACTGTTTATCCTTGGAATGTGGGAGGAAACCCATGCGGTCATAGAAAGAACGTACAAACTCCTTATAGACGACAGCGGGAATTGAATCCCGATCACTGATAACTGGTGTTGTAAAGTGATTGAACTCATCGCTAGGCTACTATGTCAATCTATTTAAGTCGTTTGATTGGATGGTGACCATGTGGTCCTTACTCAGTGATTTTCATATCTAGTTTGTTTAATTTTTTTTGGATGTGAGTGTCACCGGCAGGGCTGAAACTTAACACTCCCTGACAACCCAGGAGTGAGCTGCTTGAAAATCAGAATCCAGTTTAATACCACTGGCATATGTTGTGAAATATGTTGGGGCAGCAGTACAGTGCAATACATAAAAACTGAACTGTAAATTACAATAAATATAAATATAAAATAAATAGTGCAAAAACAGGAATAAGTAGTGAGGTGGTGTTCATGGGGTCAATGTCCATTCAGAAATCTCATGGCAGAGGGGAAGAAGCTGCTCCTGAAATGTTGAGTGTGTGCCTTTAGGCTCCTGTACCTTCCTGGTGGTAGTGAGAAAAAGGCAATCATTATGGTTAAGACTCTCCCACAGTGCTACTGGCGAGGGAGCTCCAGGATTAGCCCGGAGAGAATGAAAGGGCTATGAGTTCCTCTTCCACCCAATACGCTTGCCCTTCTAGGTGTCGGGTGTATCCTGCATGATTGGCTGCAATCTATTTTGTAAACGTCACCCGAGTGTTGATGAGATGAGGCCCAGCAGAAGGGTGTGTTGCCTCATTTCCAGACACCTGGCAGGCCTGATGTTTTTGAGGAGGTAGCAAGCTTATGTCACACTAGCCTTGGAGACCCACTCCAGAGGCTTGAGCAGACATCGTGGGGTACAGTGACAATGGCTGTTAAGTTACTGGACTTGAAGGCCTAAATTGTGGGCTTTTATTCTCCTGACACAAATTTATCTTTTTAAAATTGAGATCCATTGTGGTATAGGCCCTTTGAGCCCTGCCGCCCAGCAATCTCCTGATTTAATTCTAGCCTAAACATGGTCAATTTAAAATGACCAATTAGCTTACTATCCAGTTTGCTTTTGGACTGTGGGAAGAAGCTGGAGCACCCGGAGGAAACTCATGCGGTCACGGGGAGAACGTACAAGCTGCTTACAGGTAGCAATGGGAATTGAACCTGGGTCGTCTGTACTGTACAGTGTTGTGCTAGCCACTCTGCTACTGTGCCGCCTGTTCAAATCCCACCCAAGGCAGCTGGGATTTAAATTCAGTCACATAAATTTAAAAGCAAAGGCTCATTTTAGTAATGATGACCATGTTAAAACCAGATTGTTGGGGGACAAAAAAGCACATCTGATTCAGGACATTCAGGAGTGGAAGTCTGTCCTCTCCTAACCAGACTGGGCCGGTTTCTGATTCCAGACCTCGTAATACATTTGTCTCTTACTGTGTACCAATTCTGTTTTTAAGGGTGCCGTTCAGAACTATGCAACGAATTAATAAAATTCCCAGGTGCTGCATTATCGGAGGAGGAATCCCTTTTTCCCCAGACTGGCATGCATTTAATTCAAGGTTTACCTTACAATCAGCAGAGTATTGCTTTTTTCAAGAGCTTGGTGCTGCACACAACTTGACTGCTGTGCTCACAACATTTCAGAACTTCATTGGCTGTGAACATGGGCATAGAACAGTACAGGTCCTTAGACCCAAGATGTTAACCCACTCCAAGGTCATTCTAATGTTTCCCTCCCAAGTAACCCTCTATTTTTTTGACCAGCATTAAATGCAATACACAATTGTGTCCGGCTACAGTTTTTCTTTCATTCACGTGCCTATCTAAGAGTCTTAAATCTCTTGAACGTATCTGTCTATCCACCACTCCGGCAGCAAGTTCCTTGCACACAGCATGCTCTGTGTTTAAAACTACCTCTGACGTCCTTCCCCCCACGCCACATTTTCATCCAATCACATTAAAATTTTGGCCTCTTGTATTAGCCATTTCTGTTCAGGGAAAATCTTTGGCTCTCCACTCTGCCTATGCCGCTTATCATCTTATACACCTCTATCAAGTCACCTCTCACCTTCCTTCTCTCCAAAGAGAAAAGCCCTAGTTTGCTATTGTCATAAGACGTGTTCTAATCCAGGTAAATCTCCT
Organism: Mobula hypostoma; assembly: GCF_963921235.1. Lineage (NCBI taxonomy): Eukaryota > Metazoa > Chordata > Chondrichthyes > Myliobatiformes > Myliobatidae > Mobula > Mobula hypostoma. Next base: position 239,597,219 of record NC_086098.1, read on the forward strand.
GTGCTTCCCTCTAAACCTTCCACACCTTTCCTGTAATAAGGCAACCAGAACTGAACACAATACTCCAACCATGGGGTTTGTAGCAATGCAGGCTGTTGGTATCTTTACTATTTCAGTGACAACCAACGCAAAGTTTCCCTTAGGGTTGTGTTGGCTCTTTGGTTAAGTTGGACTCAGTAGACCTGATAGTGTCTCCCCTGTGCCATTTAACCCAGGGACAACCTGCAGTGTCAGAAACTCAACACTACTTCAGGTTACAGGGAGAAGGCAGGAGAATGGGGTTGAGAGGGATAATAAAACAGCCACGATGGAATGGCAGATGGGCTGAATGGCCTAATTATGCCTCTGTCTTGTGGTTATGGAATCTTTAGGATAAGAGGAAACCCTGTGCGGTCATGGGAAGAACGTTGTGCCAGACGTCAGGGTGAGGTGGTAGCTATGCTGCCCATGAATTGGAGGGTGAGTGCTCACAGTACCTCCCGTACTACAGGGTCAGAGCTGTGGAATTAGGCGAAGGGCTCCTTTGCATGCAAATAGTCTGCAGAACTTTAAATTTTCATAATTCTATTTTTGACTCGTGTTGAGGAATTGGGTACTTAAATATTGACTGCTCATTGGATGCTTTTTGCATTTGCTAGGTTTATTTAAGTGTTGGGCCTGAGAGAGGATAGTGAAAACCTGGAATGAGCTGTCAGAAGAAATGGTTGAGACCAGGAGAATTGTAACATTTAAGAGGCATTTGGGTAGTTAGAGGGGGAGGGCTGGAGTGTTTTTGGCTGAACCTGGGCACCTGGGAGTAGCAGGGAGGAATCTGTGGTCAGCATGCACCAGTTGGCCGAAGGACCTGATTTTTGTGCTGTATTACTCTAGGATTCAATGCCTATTGAAGCATCTTCTCCAATTCCAGCCTCCATTGCTCTGCCAGTGCCTTTTAGCTCCTTCGACCACTTTTCCCCAATCATCAAGGACTGTTACTTTGGTCAAGCCTTCCATATCTCTTGAATTTTCTTTGCAAGATGCTTCACTTTTCCATATTTAAAAAAACATGCAAGTTGTTTTTAATTGGAGCCTTTCTTTTGTCTTTCTTCACCTGTAATTTGAGGACATTAAAACCTCTTTCCATCAGCAGGGACCAAGTTGGGTGAGGGGGCAAATCAAATCTAAATAAATTTATTATCAAAGTATGGATGCTGTTTAATGTAGATAAATGTGAGGCTGTCCACTTTGGTTTTAAATACAGTATGTTAGCTTGAGATTGGGGAAGGTACAACATGACACAGGTGTCAAGCAGTTATGAAAGCAAATGATATGTGGCCTTCATTGCAAGAGGATTTGATTGTGAGTAAAGATGTTTTGCTGCAACTGTACAAGGCACTGGTGAGACAACATAGAACGGTACAGGCGCTATAGCCCATGATATAGTGCCGACCATTTAACCTAGTCCACCCTAACCCTTCCATATAATCCTCCATTTTTCTTTCATTTGCAGGTTGAGTCTGTGGTGAGGAAGGCAAATGTGATGTTAGCATTCATTTTAGCAGGACTAGAATATAAAAGCAAGGATGTAATGTTGAAGCTTTATAAAGCACTGGTGAGGCCTAACGGAGTATTGTGAGCAGATTTAGCCTCCTTATCTTGACACTAGAAGATGTGCTGACACTGGAGAGGGTTCAAAGGAGGTTCACGAAAATGATCCTAGATTGAATGGCTTGTCATATGAAGAGAATTTAATGGCTCTGGGCCTGTATTAACTGGAATTTAGAAGAATGAGGGGTGACCTAGTTGAAAGGCTTCAATGGAGTAAATGGGAGAGTCTAGGACCAGAGGACTTCAGAATAGGTGTCCTTTTAGAATGGAGATGAGGAATTTCTTTAGCCAGAGAGTGTTGAATCTGTAGAATTCATTGCCACAGGCAGCTGTGGAGGCCAAGGGTATACGTATATTTAAGGCAGAGGTTGATACCTTCTTGATTGGTCAAGGCATGAAGGAATATGGGGAGAAGGCAGGAGACTGTGGCTGAGAGGGAAAATAGATCAGCCATGATGTAATAGCGGAGCAAATTCAATGGACCAAATGGGCTAATTCTGCTCCTATATCATTTCATTTCATTTAAGGGCCTCTTAAATGCCCATAATGTACTTGCCTGTACTATCCATTCCGACAGTGCTTTCCATGTACATGCCATGTGTAAACAACTTGTGTCTGACCTTCCCCTATCCTTTCCTCAAAATTATGCCACCACCCATCTAAATGGCCCTAATGTATCTGCCATTCCTGGCAGCTTCAGGCCTGAACACTATAGCCTTATTAACCACCATCTCAATTTGCCCAGATCAATGGATTGGAACCCTGAGATCCCTCTGTTCCTCCACACTCCACAATCCTGCCTTCAGGTTTGACCTTCCAAAGTGAATCATTTCAAACTTTTCCGGATTGAACTTTATCTGCTACTTCTCAGCCCAGCTTTGAATCCTGTTAGTGTCCTTTTGTAACCTACAACAGCCTTCACTGTCCACAACATCTGGAGTTTTGTGAGAGATTTTTTGATCTTATCTGAAAAAGGATATTAGTACCAAGGGCTTAGTGCAGTGAAGATTTATTAGATGGGCTCTCAAGATGGCGAGACTGATCTGTGGAACCGTAGAGGGATAGGTCCCTTTGACCCATCTTGTCCATGGACTTAGTGCAGGAAAAGTTTATTAGATGGACTCTCAGGATGGTAGGAGTGATCTGTGGAACCACAGAGGAACAGGCCCCTGTCCAAACCTTTGTTGTCAATATTTTGCTGAGCATGGTGGGGTGCTATGTGGGTGCCAGAATGTGTGCCAACATTTGTGGGCTGCCCAGGCACATCCTTGGGTGTGCTAGTTGTTAGCACAAACAACACATCTCACAATCTTTTGATTTTACACTCACTGCTCACTTTATTAGGTTCAGAAGTGGAACCCAGTGTTGTCTTCTGCTATAGCTCATTCATTTCAAGATTCGATATGTTGTGTGCTTAGAGATGCTCTTCTGCACACCTCTGTGGTTATTTGAATCCTGTCAGCTTGAAATAGTTTGGATTTTCTCTGACCTCTCTCATTAACAAGGTGTTTTCACCCACAGAACTATTGCTCAATGGATATATATTTGAGATTTTTTTGGCTCCATTTTCTGTCAACTCTAGAGTATGCGAAAATACCAGGAGACCAGCAATTTCTGAGATACTAAAACCACCCCGTCTGGCACCAACAATCGTTCTATGGTCAGTCACTTAGATCACCTTTCTTTCCCTTTCTGGTGCTTGGACTGGAAAACAACCGAATCTCTTGACTATGTCTGCATGCTATTATGCATTGAGTTGCTGCCACATGATTGGCTGATTATACATTTGCATTAATGACCCAGTAAAGTAGCCATTGAATTGAACACCCTTTGTGCGTTGTTGGGGAGGGGACTTGCCCCTTAGATGTTCCCTAAATTTCTCCCCTTTCCCCTCTAATTCTAGATTCCCCTACCTTGGGAAAAAGGTTATATCTATCCTCCAAATGCTCATGATTTTAAAAAATCTCCTATATGGTTCAAAATATATATACATCACCATATATTACTTTGAGATTCATTTTCTTGCCGACGTTCACAGTAAGTACAAAGCAACACAATAGAATAAGTGAGACCAAAGCAGCTTTTCTGATCTCTCCTTAGAACTATAGCCCTCCATGCCATCCTGGTGAATCGCATCCTTCCTATCAGAACTATATTCCAATTGTGACTTAATGGTGAGGCAAGTTGTTTTTCTCGGAGAGTGGTGGGTGCCTGGAATGCTCTGCTGGGGGAGGTGGTGGAAGCAGTGACATAAACAAGGTTTAAGCGGCCTGTCCTGGTGTTGGAGGGCTGTCTGTGGGTGGGTGAAAGAGGCTTGTTTTGTTGTTGTATTGTTGCAGTTTTGCTGTTATTGCTTGCATTCTGCTGACTATGGTGGACGTGCTATGTTAGTGCCGGAATGTGGAGACATCTGCGGGCTGCCCTGTAACATCTTTATGTTGTGTTGGTTGTTACGCAAACGATGCATTTCACTGTATGTTTTGGTGTACGTGATAAATGAATCTTCATTTAGACAGGCTCATAAACGTAACAAACATCAGAACTAAGAGGAGCAGTTGGCATTCTGTCCCATCAAGCCTGCTCTGCTATCATTTATCACGGCTCATCTGGCTGTGGGCTCAGCTCCATCTACCTGTCTCTTCCCCAATAACTCTTAATTCCCCTGCTGTGCACAAGCGGGAAATAGAGGGATGCAGGGAGATGGAATTTGTTAGCTTGGTGCAGTTGTGGTGGGCTGAAGGGCCTGTTCCGGTGCTGTCATGTTTATTTAACCATTGCTTTGTGCAGCTGCAGAATGCCTTCCCAATTCAGTGCTGAGGCCTGTGTAAGCAAGTACCTTCACTACCCTGGCCACGTGTTGCGGCTTTCAGTGAGCTGTGGACTTGTGTCTCAGTACATCAACAATCCCGAGATCCTGGCCATTTACTCTATGTTCTGCTAGAGTTTAACCACCCACAGTGCCTTTTGTACCTGATTATATTTCATCTGCCACCATTCCAACCAGACTTTGAGCTGATCTGTATCCTTAGACAACCTTCACTCCTATTGCTCTAATTTCCATGTCACTTGCAAGCATATAAATCAGACACCCTCTGCTCTCATCGTGTTACAAGAAACAAAGGCACTGATCCCAAAGGTATTCTGCTTGTTACAGATTTCCCATCAGGAAAACCCAGTCATTGAGTATATTCAAGAAGATGTTGATAGGTACTTAATCTGTATGAGCATCATAGGGTACAGGGAGGAGGGGGGGTAAATGGGGATGAGATGGGAAGATAAATCAGTCCCAATCAAATGGCAGAGCTACTCACCGCGGCTGTGCCTTGTGATCTTACAGAAGGTTGGATCAGTTGGAGCTCAGAAGAATGAGAAAGAATCTTATTAGTGGGCATCCATGCCTTTTCCCCAAGGCAGAAATAGCTAATACAAGGGGGCAATCATAATTTTAAAATGATTGGAGGAATGTATAGGCCAGGGTACAGGGTAAATGTCAGTGGTAGTTTTTTTTTAAAGTGTGGAATGCGCTGCCGGGGTGGGGGCGGGTGTGGTTGGTAGAGGCAGATATAGAAGGAAAGTGGAAAAGGCATGTGTATAAAAGAAAAATGGAAAGCTGTGTGAGAGGGAAGTGTTGAATTGATTTAATGTTCGGCACATTGTGGGCTGAAGGTCCCGTTCTGTACTGTGTTTTAATATTCTCTGAAACTTGGACAGCTTTAACACGACTCGACAGCCTGATATTGGGAGGGCATCCCAATGGCTGTGGAGTCCAGAACTAGAAGTCACACTTCAGGGAACGTGTATTTAGAAACGGATCAGGAGAAATCACTTCACTCATGAGATGGTGAACCTGTGGAATTTTCTACCACAAAAGGCAGTGGAGATCAAGTCATTAAATATATTCAAGAACATGTGTGTACAAGAAGGCAATGGAATGTTTTTATTTCAAGAAGACTAGAATGTAAAAGTGAGGATGTAATGTTGAGGCTTTATAAGGCGTTGATCAAACTGCATTTGGAGTATTGTGAGCAATTTTGGGCTCCATCTAAGAAATATTGTACTTGCATTGGAAAGGGCCCAGAAGAATTTCAGAAGAACAATCACAGGAATGAAAGGGTTAATGTATGGCGAGCATTGTATGGCTTTGGGCCTGTACCCACTGGAGTTCAGAAGATTGGGGTGGGGAAAGTCTAGGACCAGAGAGCATACTCTCAGATTAGAAAGATGATCCTTAAATAAAAATGAGAGGAATTTTTTTTTATCCAAAGGATTGTGAATCTGTAGTATTCATTGCCACAGAAGGCTGTGGAGGCCATTGAGTATATTTAAAGTAGAGGTTGATAGGTTCTTGATTAGCAAGGACATCAGAGATTATTGGGAGAAGGCAGGAGAATGGGGTTGAGAGGGATGATAAATCAGCCATAATAGAACAGCAGTGGGCTGAATGTCCTAATTCTACTCCTGTGTTGTATGGTGTTGTATTTGTCAATACCAAGTGGGCTAAGTATCTCGGAACAAAGTGGGAACGGCGTACTGGTGGATGATCAGCTGAGATTGTGTGGGATACAGCCAGATGCTCCAATTTCCTATTTCTCATCCTCCATTACAAGGCAGTCAAGGTTAGCTGGAGCTGTTTATTTTTATTTCAAAATACAGCACGCTAACAGGCTCTTCTTGTCCAAGGAGCCTGCACTGCCCCCGAATTAAACCTGTGTGACCAATTAACCTACTAACCCACATGTCTTTGGAATGTGGGAGGAAACTGGAGCACCCACCCGAAGGAAACCTACACGGTCATGGGGAGAACATAAAACCGCTTGTGGTGGGAAGTGAACCTGAGTTGCTGGCTCTGTAGTAGCATTACATCAGGGGTTCCCAACTTGGCTGGTGGTTTTGATTCATGGCATATAAAAGGTTGGGAACCACTGCATTACACTAACCACTATGCTACATGATTCTGTTCAGTTCATCACGGAGAAAGGAACACTGGGTTGGGATTAATCCAGATGAATAAGGTTGTGGCAGTTTTAGATTGACAGAAGTTGTTTCTCAGTTAGGGGGATTCAGTCAAAGTTGGCAGAATGAATAGCGAAGGGAGCTGGGAGGAAGAGCTTTGTAACTGGAGCACACTGCCTATGGAGGTGATGGAGTGAGAGTGAAATAGGTCTGGGTTTTCAAGAGGGAATTGGATATGCACAGAGAGGGAGTGTTATGCATGGGGATTGGAATGAATTTTCTTTGTTCTACAGGAAGCTGGGAAGTAGAATTAGTCTTGATAGCTTCTTGGTCATTTTGGACTGATCAAGCCTTTCCTTGGCCAATTTGGACTGATTGAGTCTTTTCTGTGCCAAAATAATGCTGTACGTCTTCTAACCCGAAGCACAGCTTAACATTAATGGCGATGCAACCCCTCTTGAGTTCGCTGCTATTCACTTCAGGCCTCTTGATTATCTCTGATCTGTCTTTCTTCACTAGTGGCTCTTCCTTCAGCTGCCTGGCCCTTGGACAAATTTCTTCTCGGATGCTCAGATTTCCAGCATCTGCAGATTTTGCTTCCTTTTCAAAATCCTCCTTTCGTTTCGAAATCTGTTAGATATCTTGGTATCGTAGCAGTTACCTTCAGCCAGAGTGTTTTTGTCGGAGTTCAATTCCAGGGTCCTTTGTAAGAAAGTTTGTACTTTCTTCCAATGTGCACGTGCGTTTCCTCCGGCTGCTCCGGTTTCCTCCCACATTCCAAAGAAGTACCAGTTAGTAGGTTAATTAGTCATTGTAAGTTATCCTGTGATTAAGCTAGAGTTAAATCGGTGTTTTGCTGTGCAGCATAATCATTGGGCTGTCAGAGTTCCAGGGCTGAAGGACTTTGGAACCCCAGGGAGATTGAAGACGTTGGGGTTGCTCTTTGAGCAGAGCAGGTTAAGGTGAGATTCAGTTGAGCCATTTAAATTTGACAGGGATTGGAGACAGGCCCTTCAGCCCATCTAGTCCATGCCAAAATGTTGTTCTACTTAGCAGCTGGGCCAAGCTCCCATTCATGTACTTGTCCAAACTTTTCTTAAACGTTGCAATCAAGCCCCAGCCACCACTTCTGCTGGCAGCTCATTCCACACTTGCAAAACCCTTTGAGCAAAGAAGTTAACACTCAGGTTTTCCCTTAAGTATTTAACCCTTAACCTGTGACCTCTAGTTGTAGTCTCACCCAACCTCAGTGGGAAAAGCTGTTTGAATTTACCCTCACTATACTCCTCAATGTTGTATACCTTTGTCTCCTCTCATTTCCTGCACACTGGAGAACATAGTCCTAACCTATTAAGCTTTTCCCTCTATACATTAAGGCAGTGGTCCCCAACCACCGGGCCGTGAGGATACGGTATGATTTGGCGATATGAACCAATATGAGTCAGCTGCACCTTTCCTCATTCCCACTGTTGAACTTGAACGCCCGCGAGGTCCGCAAGACTATTGTCAATATTAAACCGGTCCACGGTGCGCAAAAGGTTGGGGACCCCTGCATTAGGGTAATGCTTTACAGCGCCATCAAACCCATATTCAATTCCTGCTGCTGTCTCTAAGGAGTTTGTATGCAGGTTTCATTCTGCAGTTTTCTCCCATAATCCAAAGACGCACCAGTTAGTAGGTTAATTGTAAATTGTCCTGTGATTAGGCCAGGGTTAAATTGGGGGTAGCTGGGCAGCACTGCTCATTGGGTTAGAAGGACCTGTTCCGCGCTGTATCTCTAAATAGAATAAAGTCTCTGGTGTCAGATTTGATCCATTGACCCTGATGAGAAGCATCTTTGAGTTGCAATACAATGTTTCAGGTGTTGTGTAGGTGAATCTTTATGACTCAGACCTGCAGCTCACAGGGCCTTTCACACCCTCCCACTTGGAGGCTCCATGTGACTGAAGGTTTCTGGGGTAACATGTTGCTTCGTTACTCAAAATAACTTCACACAAAACCATGGCATTTCAAATTAATGCATCTAGCTAAATTTTAAACGCAATGTAAGAAGGGTTCAGCAGATCAGGCAGCGTCTGTGGAAAGATAGAGAGGTAAGAATTCAGGTTGAATGTGAAGAGTGTGCTAACTCTCTTTCCACAGATGCTGCCTGACCTGATTATATCCAGAATTTTGTTTGTACGTTAGAGTTCTAATGTCTGTTTTTTTTCTTATTGGAACCAACCAAACAATATAAGCCATGCTAAAAAATTTTTGAAGACATAATTTGAAAAACAAGCTATAGTAAAAAAAAATCACAAAATACTGGAGGAACTCAGTAAGTCAGACAGGGGAATAAACTGCCAACATTTCAGGCCAAGGCCCTTCATCTGGACTGATCCTTCTGCTGCCTGACCTGCTGAGTTCCTCCAGCATTTTGTGTGTGTTGCTCTGGATTTCCAGCCTTTGCAGAAACTGTTGTGCTTATGATTTGCTGCTCCACTGCGAAGTTTCTTCAATGTCTGCATATCCTGAAGAAGTTTAAATCTTGATGATGCCTGAGTTTCTTCAGCATTTTGTGTGTATTGCTTTGGATTTCCAGCGTTTTCAGAATCTTTTGTGACTATGAGTGACATAGGAACTGCTTGACAAAGCTTGGGTTGGTTTCTAGCCTGGGGGGGGGGTAGGGAGTGGGGATAAATTCCCACTAAATAGGGTTATTAAATGCTACCAATGGCATGCATCTCAAATAGCCTCTGACAACCAAATAGCTCCTGGCCTTCACATGTGGCTTAGCTACTAAACCCAGTGGAACTGTTTCTTCTGACAGGAGAGGAGACAAAGGCAGGTTACTGGCGCCTTAAAACCAGTTGCTTCAGACAGATGGGGTTCGTCAGCTGAGGTCGGCAGCTCAGCTTGGAGAAGCTCTTGATAAGCTCTTGATATCAAGCCCACACTGCCTTGTGGCTCTACCCTTTCACCGGGAAGGCTTCAGGAGCAAACCCTGAGGAAATATCTGGAGCTGGCATCCATAAGACAGTCCTATGTTGAGTTCAGTGCAGACCAGCATCTCCTATGACACCACTGGTGCCAAACTGAATCTGTCTGTGCCGTTCCTTTAGATTCATCGGCTGCGTGAAGAGGGGTAGCCTGCTGCCTGGGCAACAGCTTGCTCTCCATATCAGACTGTCCTGGTTTGTGTATTGACTGATCGTAGTCAGCTAGGATTCAAAAGCCCATGGTCGACCCCAACCAATGAAGACCTTAATTGATGAAGCTCTAGTTAGATGTCTGCTTCTGTAGTTTGTAGTGACTTGTGTGATTTAGTTTGTATGTATCGTTTCAGTATTAGGAAGGACTTCCCTTGGCAGAGAGATCCACATCTTGGTTGATAAGATAGAGGGGTATAAGATATGAGACATAGATCAAGTGGGCAGCCAGTGACTTTTACCCAGGGCTGAAATGGTTAATGCAAGAAGGCAAAATTTTAAGGTGATTAAAAGAAAGTATGGGGGCGGGGGAGTCAGTTAGGTTTTCTACACAGAGAATGGGGGTGCATGGAATGCAGTGCCAGAGGAGGTGGTAGAGACATTAGAGACAATTAAGAGACTTAGATAGGCACATGGATGATAGAAAAATGGGGGAAGATAGGGTTAGATTGACCTTAGAGTAGGTTAAAAGGTGGCATAACATTGTGGGCTGAAGGGCCTGTACTGTTCTATATTCTAGGGAAATTGGTCTAAGGGCTAGTGTATAGTTGAAGGAAAATCTTTTTAATACCTGAATAGATAGCCTAGAAGAACAGCACACCTCATTTGATTGGGTGAGGAGTAAGATTAATGTTGCTTTTTCTTCGTATAGTAAGTACAGCAGCCAACATCTTCCTGTTACTTTTGTACTTTTCTCTAGGTATGAATGGATCCCTGAGCCTCGATTGTTTTTGGCACTGTTAAAGAGTGCTGGTGGATTGATACTTGAAGCCAAGGCTCCCTAAATAAGGGTTATGTAATAAACCTCAAGAGGAATTTGAGAGGAGCCAGGGCGTGTGGATTGTGTTGAACTCAGTCTCTTGGGGAATGGTGGATGTGAACAGCTGAGCTGGATTTAAAGGGAAGCTGGATAAACACCAGAGCATTTGAGATTCCTGCTTCTAAACACTCCAGCCTTGAGCAAAATTCCATCATCTACTCTATCAAAAAAGGGCAATAACTATTTTCTATGTTTTAGTCATCAGTTTCTGTCGAATACCATGCATGTCTCTTCCTAATCCTCTCCATTTCTTCTAGGGATGCTCATTCACCAGCTTCCAGTCTTTGGTCACTTGCTCTACTGTCTCTTTGTGTGGCCTCCCATTTGTTTTAGACGACCCTTGATATTTCTGTTATGTTGTAGATGCTACATCAATGCAGTTCATTATTTCTAAAATTTGTGCTGAACGTCAGTGTCAGCCAGTGTTGGTATAACTAAATCTCACTGGTTATTTTGGCTGCTTGTAATGTTTTAGTTTAGAATCTGGTTCAATAACACTGGCATATGTCATGAAATGCGTTGTTTTGTGGCTGCAGTACATTACAATCCATAAAAAAAACTATACATTATAAGAAATGTATAAAATTTTGGGTGGCGGGGTGGAGATATGTCTCTACTGAAGGAGGTATGGTGCCTCTTCCCTCCGCTAGCCTGCAGGACATCCTTGGGTAAGGTGTAGCATCAGTAGGTGATGGATTGGGTGTATGAGCAGCTGGTGCATATCAAAAATCCTGGTTATGTGACTACAGAAGCGAGGCAGACGATCTCTAAAGAGTATAGATAATGGCTGGGGTCACCCGTCTTATAAAGACACTGCCCAGAAGAAGGAAATGGTAAATCACCTCTGTAGGAAAAAAATTGCCAGAAACAATTATGGTCAGTAGACTATGATTGCCCAGCCATACATAGTGCAAAAAGAGAGCAAAAAAAAGGTAATGTTCGTGGGTTGATTGTCCATTCAGAAATCTGATGATGGAGGGGAAGAAGCTGTTCCTGAAACATTGTGCATCTTCAGGCTCCTGTACTACCTCCGTGATGAGAAGGCGTGTTCTGTGTATTCAGTTCCTTAATGATAGATTCCACCTTTTTAAGGCATCGCCCTTTGAAGATGTTCTCAGTGCTGGGGAGGTTAGTGCAGTTGATGGAGCTGCTTGAATTTACAACTTCCTGCGGCCTTTTCCGATCCTGTCCGGTGGCCAGTCCATGGAGGAGTTCATTTCCTCCCACCTCCCTTTCATATGGTAGAGATGGTTGTGCTTGAATCCTGTATCACTCGTGTTTGTGGTTTGAGGGCCTTTGTGTCAAGTTAGAAGAAAGCTTTGATATCTATTTGCTGCTGCTTATTTGATGTACTTGGTGAGATATGTTAAACCATAAGACATGGAAGCAGAAATGGGCCATTTGACTCATTGAGTCTGCTCCTCCGTTCTATCATGGTTGATTTCTTTTCCTCCTTAACTCTATTCTCTTGTCTTCACCTTACTAATCAAGAACCTATCAATGCCCATTTTAAATATGCCTAATGACCAAGCTGCCATAGCCATTCATGGCAATAAATTCCGTTTTCACTATCTTCTGTCGAAAGAAAAGAGTGCCCTTCTGTTCTGAGGCTGTGCCCTCTGGTCTTAGACTCTCCCACTATTAGAAACATCCTCTCCATATCCACTTTGCCTAGGTCAGGGGTCGGCACCCTTTTTGCCTCTGTGGGCCGGATCGCGTATTAATGAGCGGACGGTGAGCCAGATAAATGCCATAAAAATTTTGAAATATGGGAATTATCCATTTAAATACACCTAGTTATGTCTGGCCTCAAATTAATGAATAACGCATGCTAGAAAATCATTTGCGCTTAAGGTTGCCTACCCCTGATCTAGGTCTTTCAATGTCTGATAACGTTTGATGAGATCTCTCCTCTCTTTCCCCCACAACCACCTATTTCTTCTAAACTTCCGTGAGTTTAGGCCAAGAGCCATCAAATGTTCCTCATATGTGTTCTGGGATTTTCATTACTGGGATTATTCTCATGAATCTCCTCTAGATCCTCTCCAATGTCAGCACATCATTTTTTTAAGATATGGGGGCCCAAAGCTGCTTACAGTACTCAAAAGTGCCTTATGAAGCCAATGCCTTATAAAGCTGCAGCATCATATTCTTGCTTTTATATGCTAGTCGTCTAGAAATGAATGCTAACATTGAACTTGCATTCTATACTCTTAATGATTCCTGTATAAGGACTTGTTTGCATTGTAGTTATTCAACCCAATGAAAGTTAAATTCATGGTCAGGTAGGGTGGTGATAATTTCTCTGGGTACTAAGAGTTGGTGACTATACTTCTGTAAACTGAGTAGTTTGTAAATAACTATCATCTACTGACAGCATTTTTCTGGAGAACTTAGCCTGTGTTTATCAGGAGAAGTTGCTGTGGTTTCTATCATCTTCAAACTCACATGGATTGCTGTGAGTTTTACTTCCCTCATTGCCTGATGCAGTTATAAGGCAACTTTTCATAAGCTATTCTTCAGACTGGTCTCTCCTTACTTACTACCTGATACATCACTAGCATTTAGGGCAGCAGTGAAGGTCCTCTGTCTTTGCCCATACAGTCACACACAAATGTAAAAGGATTCTTCATTGCTGTCTCCTGAACAGTTTTGTTTTACCAGTCAGGGTTGTTAGCCCTGAGCTGAACCCCCGACTCTGGAGGACTGATGGACCACCCTTAGTCTGGCCTCTACCCTTTGACCTGTCTGGAATGGGTGACTGCCAGGAGCCAAAGCATAAGGCTGTGACTCGAGACAGTCTGGGTCATTGAGGCACACAAGCCTACAAACCATGGTAAGGTTGTGGTCTCAATCGCAGCTCTGTTAATGCTCCATTAACGTGGGGTGAAGTAGAGCGAGTGCTGGAATGATTACTTATAGCCAGTTAATGTAAAGGTTGGACTAAACAATATTCACATTGGTTGGTGAACCACTGAAGCACTTAGGTTGTGGCAGGACAGTTAAAATGTCTCAGTTAGCAGAATATCAGGTGGTGATGAGTTATATGGGAGTGAGATAGATTGGCTGGTTGAGTACTGCCTTGTACAACCTTGTATTCAACATCATTAAGATCAAGAAACTGGTTGTGGCTTGAGAAAGGGAAGAACACACACCTGTCCTCATCGAGGGGTCAGCAGTGGAAAGGGTGAGCAGCTTCAGGTTCCTGTGTGTCAGCATCTCTGGAGGTCTGTCCTGGGTCCAACATATTAATGCAATTAGAAGACAGTGGTTATATTTCATTAGGAGTTTGAGGAGATTTGGTATGTTACCCACGACCCCAGTAAATTTCAACAGATATATTGTGATTGTACCAGCATCTGGTATGGAGACATCAAAGCACAGGATCAGAACTTGTTGCAGAAGGTTGTAAACTCAGCCAGCTCCATCATGGGCACAATCTATCCCACCATCTAGGACATGCCTCAAGAAGGAAGCTTTCATCCTCACCATCCAGGACAGGCCCTCTTCTCATCACGCTTACTTCCAATTTTGCAACTGTACCTGGCTCAGCCACTTACTTCAGTCTAGGTACTCACTCTGCTTTGTGTAATGGAGTTACCTCTCAGATCTCTTAAACCACCGCCCCCTCCCCCCCCGCCATCCATCTTGTATCTGTGCCTGAACCATGAAACAAATGATTAAACTTCACCCTCTGAGGAGACATTGCCTCCTGACCTCTCCTTTCAAGGCAAATGGGGCTAGTTTAGATGTGTTGGTCAGCAGTGATATGTTGGGCGGAAGGGCCTGTTTCCATGTTACAAATTTACTTTAAAACCTTTCCTCTTGCGAAAGAAAACAAGTACCTCTTATTTACTCTCTCCAGGTCCCCTAATGTTTAGATCACTGAGGGATTTACACTGGTCTGCCTCTGGCTGTGTATCACTGTCATTTTAGCTTGAGGATTGTTCAGTTTTGAAATTGTGGTATAGGTGTTCTGTATAGTTCAAATACAACTGTACTGTTTCAAACCTTGCTTGATGGAATATGGAATTTTTTCGGCATATGTCAACTCTAGAGAACTGTGGACCCGTGCTGTCTACCTCTTGCAAACCTCCATTTCTCCTGTCTTGTTGCACTGTCCCAAGTGTATTACCTCATACTTTTCCAGACTTAGTTCTGTTTGTTGTTACTTTTTATGCCCAGTTGACTAGTCCATCTGCGTTCAGCTGTAGTTTAAAGCTTCTTTCCCCACCAAATGCAGGGCACGCAAGGTTGTAGAACATTGCAGCACAGTATAGGCCCTTCAGCTAACAATCTTTTGCTGACCTTTTAGCATACTCTTAACATCAATCTACGCCTTTCCTCCTACATAGCTCTTCGTTTTTCTATTATCCATGTGTATATGTAAGAGGTTCTTAAATGTCTCTTGATGTATCTGCTTCAACTATCACCCCTGGCAGTGCGCTCCACTTAACCTGCCTCTGCCATTCCTCCAATTACCTTAAAGTTATGCCCCTTCGTATCAGCCATTTCTGCCCTGGGGAAAGTCTCCGTTCTCCACTCGATCTATGCCTCTTGTCATCTTGTACACTTCTGTCAAGTCACCCTCTTATACTCTTTGCTCCAAAGAGAAAAGTCCTAGCTCACTCAACCTATCCTTATAAGACATGTTCTCTAATCCAGACGGCATCCTCTAATGCTTCCACATCCTTCCTATAAAGAGGTGACCAGAAATGAACACAATACTCTCAAGTGTGGTCGAACAAGGATTTTATAGAGCTGAAACATTACCTCATGGTTCTTGAAAGGCAGAAATCAGTGTCCTGCAATATTTTAGGAGAACCTTGGAAAATTGCAACACATTTAAGTAAGTTGCAGAAAGTTGTAAAATTAGTCAGCTCCATCATGGGTACCAGCCACCATAACATCAAAGATATCTTCAAGGAGAGGTGCCTCAGGAAGGCAGAGTCCATCATTAAGGATCCCACCACCACCCAGGGCAAGCACTCTTCTCATTGTTACCATCAGGGAGGAGGTACAAAAGCTTGAAGGCACACTCCCTACAATTCAGGAACAGCTTCTTCCCTTCTGTCTGATTTCTAAATGGACATTGAACCCATGAACATTACCTCACCATTTTAAAAAAAAAATGTATTTTATCTGTTTTTGCACTACTTCTTAACTATTTCATGTACATATACTTACTCTAATTCAGTTTTTCCCCATTTTTATCATGTATTGCATTATATTGCTGCTGCAAAGGTAACACATTTCATGACATATGCTGGTGATGTTAAACCTGATTCTGATATTTCTGCCCAATGTGAAAGTTTCTGCTTTTGCCACTCTGAGGTAGTAGAGTGCCAGACCCAGGTGTGGGGGAGTGGATAAAAACTCCTTGAATCTCTGCTAATCATTCTATTAATGTCTATCATTCATATCTAATATCCCTACCAAGTGCAACGGTTCCTTCCTGTTCAACTTAACCTGGCCTCGTAATTTAATACACCTTGATTAAATCTTTCTGTAGATTAATTTTTTGTTCCAAAGAAAACATCCGCACCCAAGGCACTCTCTTCTTCTATTCCCAGCCGGTTGTAGATCACTGCATCCTGTCTAGTGTTGTTGTGTGACTGACCAGAACTCTGTGCTGTGGTGTAGCAAGTGAAGGTGAACTCTAAGCAAGTGACAAATGCTTCTGGAATCAGTGTGGCAACAGCGAAGACACCAGTTCACCTATGCAGTGGCACGGCTGGTAGAACTGCTGCCTTGATCCTGACCTCAGCTTCTCTGTGTGGAGTTTGCACGTTCTCTGGGAGTCCGCTTAGGATTTCCCTGGATGCTCTGGCTTTTTCTCTCATCCCAAAAATGTAAGGTTGCCAGGTTAAATGAGGCATTCATTTTGTGGTCGGCCATGTATGTTGCGTCGTAGCTGTCTACGTGATACACAAATCGGGGGCAGTATGACATGGAGAGCAAAATGTTGCTCAGCTAACAGGCTCACCCTGTCCACACAGCTGATGAATCCAAAGGGAGGACAGATTCTACCAGCAACGTCACAGAAGTTGTCAGTCAGCGTTGAACTCAACTTAGAATTGACTGCCTTAGGGACTCTAACTCCGGATTTTTCAGGGTTTATTCCTGAAGCCTTCCCCATGAGTGGGTGTAGCTGCAAGGCAGAGTAGGTTTGAAATTAAAGTTTTCCTTCTCCCAAATGAGCTACTAACTCAGCTGACAGAGCCCCATTTGCCCAACGTGACTGGTTTTAAGGTGCAGATAACCCAGCTTTACCCCTTCTGTCAGTAGAAATGATTTTTAGTAGCCAAGCCACATGTGAAGGCCAGGAGCTGGACTTGGTTGGCAGAGGCTATTTGCGACTCATGTTATTGGGAGCATTTACTAGGTAGTGGGAGTTTATCCCCATTACTTATCCCTCCCCCTCTCCCTGTGAAAGGAAGTCTGCTGGCCTTGCATCATCTGGATCTGTATGTGACTCCAGACCTGTACCTCATTGGTTCATAGTGATTTGGGGATGGTCATGAAGGTTGACGTTGCCAGCAAACCCCACTTCTTTGAAAGAATGAGGAAGAAAATGGTCAACTCTTCACCGTGCTTCCTAGTTATAGGTGGTCCACTTGGGGGAAAAGAGCATATCCCCACCCCAACTCTCTTTGAAGAACTGCAGTGATTTACTGGCCAATTCTACTTGAAAGCTCCTCTCAAGCCAGTGATTTGCATCTCGTTGCACCGACAGAACGAAATCGGAGCCACTTGTTTTGTTTGCTCAGCCGTGCCCTGTTAAGGTTACTGGGGAGATAGGGGTGGAGTCATGTTGGCCAGAGGCAGGGCTTCAGGAATGGTACTTGGCGACCGTGACACAGAAGCAACAAGGACAGGAAATGGTTTGCGATGCTGTGCTGGGATCTGTCACGTATCCTGGGTTTATGGCAGTAAGCGCTATTGTTCCTTATGACTATGGCTGGGCAAGCGACGGTGAGGTATCTAGACATTGGAGCCAAGATTTTAGGAGCGAAATTCAGAAATTTGCAGATGAAGATGGAAACTTGCTCCTTCAGTTGGAAGTTGATTGTTAAATTATAAATCTTAAATTACAAAGTTTTTTTGTGATAACCAAGGGTTTTAAGAGATAGGTTTAAGGAGTTGTGCCACACATGAGCTGTTGTTTTACTGAATGAAAGAATAGGTTTGATGGGCTGAATGGCCTTCTAGTCAGTGATACAGAGGAGGTGCAAGCATTTCAATCTACCAGGTTCATACCTACAGATTTTAACTCCTGAGCATGTCTATCAACTCTCCCCAGATCCCACCACCCACCTGTTCACTTTTTACAGCGGCCAATTAATGTAGGTTAATCCGGAGCTAGAGCTGGAGTTGGAGTGAAGAAATTCCTCCTCTCTTTTGTCCCTAACACTCTGTCATGCTTTCGGCCCAAGGAAGTAGCCTCTTCCCTCCCAAAATATACGACGACTTGAGATGCCCTCTTATTAATATCAGCAAATTCAGGGTCAGTTTGCTCATCTTGATGACTGCTTAAAGGGCAATCCTGAGGTGTTGCTAGGAAATGGGGCCATTCCTCCTGCAGAAAGTGACGAGTAACTGGAACAGTGCCTGAAATAGTCATGGAAGCAAAGTCACTGAGGGCATTTAAGCCTTTAGATGAGCATTTTAACAGCCTCGACAGTACTGGAAGATGGATTTAATACTATGGATACCCACTTGTGGATGTAGTCACAGCTAACTGACCTGTTTCTGCCCTGTATAGCTGTATAATCCTTATTCTGTATTAGACCATGCTGTAATTTCCTTTTTCTCTAGATTATTTCCATCCTTCCTGGGAGAAAGCCAGCAGAATGGCAGTCACATTATCTTCTTTACAATCTTGATGAAATTTCATGATCTTGTAGCATTTTCCTTTCTGTTGGCAATTATACCTGCATGTTTAGTTTTTGAGTTCACTTGGACCTGTACACGCAGATCCTACTACTCAAATCTTCTTGCTAATTGAGTGATACTGGCTTTTTCATTCGAATAGTCTAGTACAGATGGGAAGCATTTCTGCACCCAGATGGCTAATTTTGGCCTTCAAGGGTACAAAAGGTTCAGAGGAAATTGATGGGTGTTCATGATAACAGACTAAAACCAGCAAGGCAGAGAGGGATGCTGTTCCCAGCACCAGGTGTTTGAAGGACCAGGAGAGAGGCATTTAAAATGTGCTGTTGGAGAAAGTTTTACAGGGGCTTGGTTCTGATCTGCAACCCATTATCTGTAAGTGTGGAGGGTACAGCAGTGTTCAGCTGTTTGAAAAAAGACTCGGATAAGTATAGGAAGGTGGTAATTTTCAAGAAAGGGTAGAAGAACAGGACTGCAGCTTAAAGGAGATGACACAAGTGACGGGTCTAGCAGCTTCATCCTAGTTCACAATCAGCTTCCACCCTAGTCTTCCTGGGGTATTAATGGCAGCTTACTCAATAGTGCAAAATGTCACTTCTTATGCTCTTTGTCCTTGCTCTGTTAATTTTCCCTCTTCACTTATCTCACTTGTTCTTCTCTTTCTGCTTCATTCTGTCCCTTACTGTGTCTGCTGCCTCCATACTCACCATTTACTCTCACTTTGCCTCAGATCAAGAATTCCAGCTATGCAGGTGTTAGAAGATCGAGGTGCCTCTGTAACAAGGTTCTTTGGGGGGGAGGGGACGTACAACATCAAACAAAGCTATGGGCTAACACGGTGGTGTAGCATTTACAGTTTGGCATGTTGGAGTTCGGAGTTCATTCATTTCTGGCACTGTCTGAAATAAGTTTGTACATTCCTTCCTGTGAGTATGTGGGTTTCCTCTGGGTTGACTGGTTTCCTCCCACAGTCCAAAGGTGTACTGGTAGTAGGTTAATTAGGCATTGTAAATTGTCCTGTGAGTAGGCTAGTGCAGAGGTCCCCAACCTCTGGGCCGTGGACCGATACTGGGATACATAGAATGTAGCAGTAGCCGGAGCGCGCTCAGCACATCTTTAAGAAAAAAGCCGAAGTAAAGAAGCTAATTAATTAGGTGCTGCCTGGCACATAAATATCGGCCCAGATCAGAGGTGACGCAATCGGCAATCGCCTCTGATCTGGGCTGACATTTACGTGCCAGGCGGCACCTAATTAATTAGCTTGTTTATTTTGGCTTTTTTCTTGAAGATGTGCTGGGTGCATTCTGGCTACCGCTGTACTGCTGCATTCTTCGCCGCAATGTTTTGGTCCGCGGCCCAGAGGTTGGGGACCATTGAGCTAGTGCGTTACCGAGTAGTTCATCTTGAAGGGCCTATTCAGTGGTGTATCTCTAAATAATAAATAAGATTAACTTTTAGTGAAATTCCTTTCCAAAACTCCTGGGAGTGTCTTTGAGTCCCCTGAGCTGGCTGGCCAGCAATTCAAAACAGTCCAGTCCAAGTTCATAATAAGGGTAGGCTTCTCAGTAACTTAATTTGAAGTGTTTTGAAACTTTGGTGATTAAAATTATCAAGGTAGCAAGTGATGTGAGTGTGGCATTGCAGTGACATAGTAAAACTGAACTCAGTTGTCATCAGATGGAAACAATTCAGTGGCCAGTGATACCTTGTGTAAAGATGGTTGTGGTTATTTGCAGTCAGTCATCCCAGACACCTTTGCAGCAGTTCCTCAAGCAATATCCCTAGGCCCAGTCATCCAGTTATCTTCAGCCATTTCATCAGTTGCTTCCTTCCATTATGTGGCCACAAATGGGATGTCTGATTGCGCAGTCTGTAATTCTGTCCGCAGCCCTTCCATGTGACGACACCAAGGCAACCACCAGTCGCAGTCTGAGAAATTGATGCTGCGAGACAGAATGTCAAGGTGTTGGAGATAATTAAAGGCATTACCTTTGCCAAGTTCTCCTGTTAATATTGGGGGAGGGTCACCATTGACCAGAAACCTGATTGGATTTACCACTTAAAACTGGAGCCATGGATCAAAATCAGATCTATTATCACTGACTTGCTGTCATTTGTGCCACCTGTACCTATTAAAGAAGCCACTGAATGTATGTTGGTGATCTGCTGCTGTAGCCCAACCACTTCAATGTTTGACGTGTGCATTCAAAACTGCTCTTCTGTACACCACTGTTGTACACATGGTTATTTGAGTTACTGTTGTCTTCCTATCAGCTTGAACCAGTCTGGCCATTCTCTTCTGACCTCTCTCATTAACAAGGTATTTTTGCCCACAATACTTCCACTCACTGGGTGCTTTTTGCTTTTTGCTCCATTCTCTGTAAACTTTAGACCAGGGGTTCCCAACTTAGGGCCCACAAACCCTTTTGGTCCATGGCATAATAAAGGCTGGGAACCCCTGCCCTGGAGACTGTTGGCCACTGAGTGTATGTCGTGAAATTGTTTTGTAGCAGCAATACATAACACAATAACGATAAGTTACAATAAGGAATATAAAATTGATGTAGTGCGAAAAGAGAGCTTTAGGGAGCAGATTAAAGGTTAGGTATTCTATGGGTGAGTGAGTTAATTCCCAAAGCTTTGCTGCCATCTCCAGGATGCAAATCAGGAGTATGGTGAAATACCCCTCGCTTGCCTGGATGAGCGCAGCACCAACGATTCTTGATCATCTCGAAACTATTTGGAACAAAATGGCCTGCTTGATTGCCACCCCCTCAACCACCCTCCATATCTGTCCTCCATTGTGTTAATGCATAGTGTGGATAGCATGCAAAGTGCACCCAGGCAACTCACTGGCATCTCTCAATCTTGTGAGCTCTTCCAAAATAGAACGCCCCATCTCATAGGCATAGTCATACTTTATTGATCCCATGGGAAATTGGTTTTCATTACAAAAAAAAATTTCCCAGCTCCTTTTAGTTTGTGGACCATTCTGACTGGGGTAGGATCTTACTGGTCCTCATCCATCACTGGATTCAAGTCCTGTAGCTCCCTACCCAGCACTGGCTGCATCACCTGGCAATGTCCAGATCCAGAAACTGGGTAAAAACAAAAAAAAAAGCACTGGAGAACAATACATAAAATGCTGGAGGAACTTAACAGGTCAGGTGTCGTCATTAATAACAAAAATAAAATAACTGGGCACTGAAAACACGCACTCTTAGGACTCAAACACTCTTTATTTTACAAGGAGAACAGCATGGCTCCTGTTGCCCACACTGCTATTTTTATACAGAATTGGCTCATCAGTTACGGATATTGACCATTTGGTAAACTGTGTATGTTGGAGTTTTCTTACTTGCAAAATGAATAGCCATTCACAATAGAGGTGTTGAAAGTCATATAAGCTACAAGTGGACATTCGATGATATTTTGTAGTTAGTAAAGCAGTTGTTCCTTAGTTGTTGGGTGTGTTTCATATCCTTCTGTGATCTGTCTCAGCACCCCATAGTAACGGGGCACTATGTTGTAGGAAGACCTTTCTGGAAAAGTCCCTCTACAGAGGCCTCTCTCATCTGGCTAGAGTATACACTATAGCAGTCACCCCAACGTATCTTGTCTGTAGTAAGCAGAGCTGCCTCCAGTGTTCTCACTGACTACAACCGCCCAGGCTATCCTTGCCTGGTTGTTGTCTTTAACCCTTGCTTTATTACAACTTCCACACTGCCAGCATCTATGGAGAGAAATAAACAGTTGACATTTTAGGCTGAGACCCTTTATCAGATCTTAGTGAAGGGTCTCAACCATTGACTCTTTATTCCCATCCATAGATGCTGCCTGAACTGCAGAGTTCCTCCAGCATTTTGTGTGCTGTTACTGTGGATTTCTACAACCTGCAGAATCTCTTGTTCTTTTTATATAAAAGATGGATGTGTTTGTCCATTTAGATTTTGCATTCTGATTCTAAATGTTCAGTCATTTCCCACTTTCTGTTCACAGTGTCATGGAACAGTACAGCACAGAAACAGGATCTTTTGCCCATCATTTGCCTAGTCCTGTCTATCTGCACCCAGACTATATCCTTTCAAATCCTTCTCATCCATGTACTTATCCAAACTTCTCTTAACAGTTGCAGAGGAACCTGCATCTGCCGTTCCACTGGCATCTTGTTCCACACTCGCATCACCCTCTGAGTAAAGATAGCTCTCCTCAGGTTTTCCTCTTAGGCTTTCACCCTAAGCCTATAGCCTCTAGTCCTAGCCTCACCCAACCTTATGGGAAAAAACATGCTTGTATTTACCCTATCTGTACCCCTCATATAATTGGCTACCTTTCTGATGGAAGTGTGGCCCTCCTGTCTTTTAAATCATCTCATTTAATACATCACAGTATCTCGTTTAATGCTGTACCTCTACACGTTGTCTCATCTGAATGTTTCCAGTAACTTGAGTATTTAAGGGCAACCTTCTCATTCCTAAATAGGCCTCTAATCATGTTAATCCCACCTCTCTTACAAAAAAAAATCTTGTACAACAGTCTCTCTACATAACTGTAACTCACCAGTTCAGCTGTCCTCTGCACCCTCTCGAGTGCTGTCACATCCTTCCTGTAATGTGGGCAGCAGAGCTGTCTGCAAAACACGAGCTGTGGCCTGACTGGGTGTTTTACGCTGTTTGAGCAGGACCTGTTTGGTTTTGTGTATTATGCCTTGACCTAAATAGGGCAGTAACCTGTCCACCTTGTTGAACTGCCTTTGTTCTCTGTACTGAATAAAAATCTCACCAGAGAGAGTTCACTAGACTAGTTCTAGAGATGGAAGGTTTGCTGTGTGAGGAGAGATTTCAGTAAGCTGGGAATAGGTGGAGCTTAGAGTTGGATATGGGAGTGGAGGCGGGGCAAGATCCAAATGAAACTTAAATCTATAAAAAATAGGAGCCGAACTAGGCCTTTGGACCATCAGATCTGCTCCGCCACTCAGTCGTGGCTAATTTGTTATCTCTCTCAACCCCGTTCTCCTGCCTTCTCTCATTCACCTTTGATGCCCTTTACTAATTAAGAATCTATCAACCTTCTCTTTAAGTTTACCTAATTACTTGGCCTCCACAGCCTTCTGTGGCAATGCATTCCACAGATTCACCACCCTTTAAATACGAGGGGTGATTGATAAGTTCGTGGCCTAAGATAGGAGTCAATTTTAGAAAACCTGCACATTCATTTTTCCTATATTTACACACTTAGTCCAGTGGTCGTGGAGCATACGGATCCCTTCTTTGTAGAAATCAGTGTCTTGGACCTCCAGAAGTGGTCCACAGTAGGTGTGATTGATAAGTTTGTGGGGTGTGATTGATAAGTTTGTGGCCTAAGGTAGAAGGAGATAAGTTATGAACTTCAAACTTTCTGCATTTTCCCTCAAAGAGTTGAAATGCACGTGCATGTAATGAGAGCTGTATAACTCATCTCCTTCTACCTTAGGCCACAAACTTATCAATCACCCCTGCTGTGGACCACCTGGAGGTTCAAGATGCTCTTGTTACATGCACGTGCAGTTCAACTCTTTGAGTGATAATGCAGAAAGTTTGAAGTTAATAACTCATCTCCTTCTACCTTAGGCCACAAACTTATCAGTCACCCCTGCTGTTGTCACTTTCTGGAGGTCCAAGATCGGTATGCTCCACAACCGCTAGACTAAGTGTGTAAATGTAGGGGGGGACTATGTTGAAAAATAAATGTGCTAGGTTTTCTAAAATTGACTGCTTCTACCTTAAGCCACGAACTTATCAATCACCCCTCGTAAATTCTTCCTCATCTCTGTTCTAAAGTGACATCCTTGAATTCTGAGGCTGTGGCCTCTTACCCTAGATTACCAGTATTGGGAATATCCTCTTTATGTCCACTCTGTCCAGGCTTTTCAATGTTTGGTAAGTTTTAGTGAGAATCCCCCAACCTTTGAACCTCCAGCAATCAAATGCTTCTCATAATTAACCTTTTCATTTATGGGATTAATCTCGCAAAACTCCTCTGGACCCTCTCTGGTGCCAAAATATCCTTTCTTGGACAAAGGGCCCAAAACTCGCCAAGGTTGACTGGAAAGAGACACTAGCAGGAAGGACAGCAGAGCAGCATTTCTGCAAAAAATGAGGGAAGTGCAAGGCAGACACAGTATCATGCAAAAGTTTGGGCACCCGTGGTCAATATTTCTGTAACGGTGAATAGCTAGGCGAGTAAAAGATGAACTGATTTCCAGAAGGCATAAAGCTGAAGATGACACATTTCTTTAATATTTTAAGCAAGAATTTTTTTTTTCCATCTTTTACAGTTTCAAAATATCAAAAAAAGGAAAAGGGCCCGAAGCAAAAGTTTGGGCACCCTGCATGGCAGTAACACCCCCTTTGGCAAGTATCACAGCTTGTGAACGCTCTTTGTAGCCAGCTAAGAGTCTTTCAATTCTTGTTTGGGGGATTTTTGCCCATTCTTCCTTGCAAAAGGCTTCTAGTTCTATGAGATTCTTGGGCTGTCTTGCATGCACTGCTCTTTTGAGGTCTATCAATAGATTTTCGATGGTGTTTAGGTCGGGGGACTGTGAGGGCCATGGCAAAACCTTCAGCTTGCGCCTCTTGAGGTAGTCCATTGTGGATTTTGAGGTGTGTTTAGGTTCATTATCCTGTTGTAGAAGCCATCCTCTTTTCATCTTCGGCTTTTTTACGGATGGTGTGATGTTTGCTTCCAGAATTTGCTGGTATTTAATTGAATTCATTCTTCCCTCTACCAGTGAAATGTTCCCCGTGCCACTGGCTGCAACACAAGCACAAACATGATTGATCCACCCCCGTGCTTAACAGTTGGAGAGGTGTTCCTCTCATGAAATTCTGCACTCTTCTTTCCTCCAAACATACCTTTGCTCATTGTGGCCAAAAAGTTATCTTCAAAAGGTTCAAAGGGACATCTAAACAAGCCTGATGCATTTTGGAAACAAGTCCTGTGGACTGATGAAGTTAAAGTAGAACTTTTTGGCCGCAATGAGCAAAGGTATGTTTGGATATGCCTTTTGGAAATCAGTTCATCTTTTACTTGCTTAACTATTCACAGTAACAGAAATTTTGACCGGGGTGCCCAAACTTTTGCATGCCACTGTATATTCCAAACAGGAAGAAATTTTCAAGTGGAGAAGGACACTACCGTGGCTGACAAGTGAAGTCAGAGCCAAAGTAAAAGCTAAAGAGAGGGCATACAAGGAAGCCATAGCTAGTGGCGAGATAGAGGATTGGGAAGCTTTTAAAAACTTGCAGGAGGAAACTAAGAGGGTCATTAGGATGGAAAAGATGAATTATGAGAGGAAGGTGGCGACTATATCAGTGAAGATACTAAAAGCTTTTTTAGGTATATAAAGGCTAAAAGAGAGTTGAGGGTAGATATAGGACCAATAGAAAATGATGCTGGAGATATTGTAATGAGAGACGCAGAGATGGTAGAGGAACTGAGTGCGTATTTTGCATCGGTCTTCACAGTGGAAGGCATCTGCATTATACCGGACATTCAGGAGTGTCAGGGAAGTGAAGTATGTGCAGTGAAAATTACGACTGAGAAGATGCTCAGAAAGCTTAATGGTCTGAGGGTGGATAACTATCCTGGACCTGATGGAATGCACCCTCGAGTTCTGAAGGAAGTAGCTGGAGAGACTGTGGAAGCATTAACAATGATCTTTCAAGAATCGGTAGATTCTGGCATCGTATCGGATGACTGGAAAATTGCAAGTATTACTGAGCTATTTAAGAAGCAGAAAGGAAACTATAGACCTGTTAGCCTGACATCAGTGGTTGGGAAGTTGTTGGAATTGATTGTTAGGGATGAGATTAGAGTACCTGGAGACATGACAAGATAGGCCAAAGCCAACATGGTTTTCTGAAAGGAAAATCCTGCCTGACTAATCTACTGCAGTTTTTTTTGAGGAAATGACAAGCAGGGTGGACAAAGGAGATGCAGTAGATGTGGTGTACTTGGATTTTCAGAAGGGAAGGCCTTTGACAAGGTGCTGCACATGAGGCTGCTAGCAAGATAAGAGCCCATGGAATTACAGGGAAGTTACCAGCATGGGTGGTGCATCGGCTGATTGGCAGAAAACAGAGTGTGGGAATAAAGTGATCCTATTCTGGCTGGCTGCCGGTTACCAGTGGAGTTCCACAGGGGTCGGTATTAGGACTGCTGCTTTTTACGATGTAGGTCAATGATTTAGACTGTGGGATTAATGGATTTGTGGCTAAATTTGTGGAGGATACAAAGGTAAGTGGAGAAGCAGGTAGTGTTGAGGAAACAGAGAGCCTGCAGAGGCTTAAATTAACTTAAATTAAGTAAATAGTGCCAAAAAAGAGAAAAAATATTCGGGTAGTGTTCGTGTGTTCATTGTCCATTCAGAAATCTGATGGCGGAGGGGAAGAAGCTGTTCTTGAAATGTTGATTGTGCATCTTTGGGCTCCTGTATCACCACCTTGATGGTAGCAAAGAGAAGAGGGCATGTCCTGGGTGATGGGGATCCACAATGATGTGGTATTTTGTGGTATTGCCTTTTGAAGGTGTCTTCTGGGGAGGCTAGTGCCCATGATGGAACTGGGAGAGTTTAAAACTTTCTGTTGCCTTTTCTGATGCTGTGCAGTGGCCCCTCCATAACAGACAGTGACACAACCAGTTAGAATGCTCTCTGCGAGAATCCACACTACATCCGTAGAAATTTGTGAACGTCTTCAGGGACATGCCAAATCTCCTCCAACTCCTAATGAAATATAGCCACTGTTGTGCCTTCTTTGTAATTGCATCAATGGTCCAGGATAGGTCCTCAGCGACGTTGATGTCCAGGAACTTGAAACTGTCTACCCTTTTCACTGCTGACCCTCAGTGAGGTTGTGTGACTTCCCTTGACTTCCCCTTCTTGAAGTCCACGATCAATTCCTTGGTCGTACTGATGTTGAGTGCAAGTTTGTTGCTGTGATACCACTCAATCAGCTGATCTATTTCACTCTTGTACGCCTCCTCATCACCATCTGAAATTCCCAACAGTAGTTGTGTTGTTGGCAAGTTGTTAGATGGTTTGAGCTGTGCTTAGCCACACAGCCGTGGGTGTAGAGTAGAACTGTGGGGTAAGCATGCATCTTTGAGATATATCAGTGTTGATTGTCAGTGAGGCGGAGATGTTATTTCCCATTCACACAGACTATTGTCTCTCAGTGAGGAAGTCAAGAATCCAGTTGCAGAGGGAGATGCAGAGGCCCAGGTTTTGGAGCTTATTGATTGGAGCTGAGGGTAGGATTGTGTTGAACACTGAGCTGTAGTCAGTGTGACATAGGTATTGCTTTTTTCTTTGCAAGATTGGCCAGGTTTGAGTCTGATGTTGGGTTACTGTGCAGAGGCTGTATCCTTGAAAGAGGTGGGTGCTCCAGGTAATTGGAGCTGTGGCCACTCTCTGGATGTGGATTTTGGAGTGGAATGTCTTTTTTAATTGAGACAAGTTTTGATTGCTTAGTTAATCATTTCCTATCTCGCTGGCAGAATTAGGATATCAAGGAGACCATTCAGTCCATTGTTCCTGTGATCCAATTACATCCTCCATAACTTGTTCCATTGCCCTACAAGTCTCTTCCTTTCATGTATTCAGCCAAGTACTGCTCTCCTGTGGGGGTGGGGAGAGTTTGTTTTCACCTCTTGATTAGGTAGTGAATTTTGTGGCAGCCTAGTGGTTAACATGACACTATTACAGTGCCAACTGTCAAATTGGGGTTCTTCCAGCTCACGTCTGTAAGGAGTTTGCACATTCTCTGTGGGTTTCCTCTGGGTGCTTCAATTTCCTCCCACATTTCAGTGTTATACGGTTAGGGTTAGTAGATTATAGGCATGCTATCTTGGCACTGGAAGTGTGGCGACATTTGTAGATGGTCAGCACAATCCTTGCTGATTTGATTTGACACAAATGATGCATTTCATTGTATGTTTTGATGTATGCGTGACAAATAAAGCTAATCTTTATCTCTTTCCAACAGCCCACCAAGTAACAATGTTCATCTCTCGTCCAATCCTGCCTTTTACTTTAAATTCGTGTCCCCTTCTTTTTTCCTCAGGGAAATATGTCAGCCCTAGACTCTACACATTCCAATCATAACTTTGTATGTCTCTAAGCCCCCACTCTTCCAAAGGGGATGGAGACACCAGCCTGATATTTTATTTACAATTGTTAAAAAGGCCCTCAACGGCAATACTTCCTTCATGGGTGCAATGTGCTTCTGAGTATTGAGCTGAGGTGGTATTTGCAGTCATATACAGCACAGAAACAGGCTGCTTGACCCACTATGACCACTTATTTATCTTAATTCTTTACTTTTGTATTTGCTCACTTTAAGGGTTTGTTTTGTAGTTTAAGCAAAGGTGCAGGATAAGGGGGTAGATTTAAGAGACCTGAGGGGTAACTTGTTTACATTGAGAGCATAGCGAGCTCCCACAAGAAATATTGAGGTGGGAAGAAGTGTAACATTTAAGTGGCATTTGGGGCGTCGCGGTTAGCGCAATGCTGTTAGAGCTTGGGGCGTTGGAGTTGAGAGTGCAAATCTGGCACTGTTTAAGGAGTTTGTACCGTCTCCCTCTGGCTTTTCTTTGGATGCTCTGGTTTCCTCTCACATTCCAAAGAAGTACTGGTTCATGGGTCATTGTGCAAGTTGCTAGGTAGGGTTAAATGGGTGGGTTGCTGGGCTGGACAGCTCACAGGGCCAGAAGGACCTGTTCCACATTGTATCTCCAAATAAAATAAAGAAGTTCATGGAGGAGAAGGTAGCCGTTGTATCCTATAGCTGAACGTGGGCATCTAGGACTAGCAGGGTGGAATCTGGTCAGGACCAGTTGGGTCGAAGGGCCTGTTTTTGTGCAGTATTCCTGACATGATCAGCTTGTCTAAGCCAAGAGCATCTCTATTCAGAGCTGAAGGATGCTTGCAGAGAGGCAGGCAGCTGACAGGCATCAGTATTTTGCTGATTAGTATTCTGTCCTCCCTAGGTTACAGTCCACCTTTGGAACTAAATGAGGGCAAAGTAAGTGCTGGAAGTGCTCAACAGGTCATAGGTTATTGGAGGAGAAGGACTTGGAGAGATTTGGGCTGAACATGGGCATCTGGGACTAGCAGGGAGTGTACTTTTGTCAGCATGGGCAAGTTGGGCTGAAGGGCTTTTTCCATGCTGTATCACCACATGATTCCGCCATCAATTCCCAGCAGACTGTATCAGTGGTTCATTTCTTCAACTCTCCGGTTAGCTATGAAACCAAGAAAGAAAAGAAAAGCAGCATCAACCCCCAAATCCCACCTCCCCATTTGGTGGGGGGAGGTGAACATTAATGGAACAGGCATCAACCTCCCGCACAAAAATGCATCTCGGGCACATCAACACCCAGATCCCTCCTCCTGCACAAAAACCAAGCCAAACGGATCAGGCACATCAACACCCAAATCCTTCTTCCTGCACAAAAACCAAGCAAAACGGATCAGGCACATCCGTCCCAAAATCCTTCCTGCACAAAAAAGCTGAACAAAACAGATCAGGCACTTCAGCACCCAAATCCTTTTTCCTGCATAAAAAACTGAACAAACAGGATCAGGTACATTGACCCCCAAATCCCTCTTCCCGCACAAAAACACCAGATCAGGGATCTGGAGATATTGACCTCCAGATCCCTCTTCCTGCGTAATTGATCTCTGTATTCGATATATTCATCCTGGGACTGAGGTTTACAAATGTTCCTGGTGCACATTTTATCTGGATTCATAGAGCACTGCAATACAGGCTCTTTGGCCCACCTGCTCTGTGCTGAAGTGTTAAGGCTGATATACTTGTGCGTACCAGCTTGTGCTGTAGCCTACGCAAGTGGGCTACGCTGATGTGAGCATTTATACTTGGGCGTTGGTGTGTCTGCGTTGCACTGCAATTCCTCGCCAAAGTGCTAGTTGGCGGTGGGGTTTCTGTGCCACTGGGCTGAGTTTCTTCGTGTTGAAACTCAACATGAAGAAACTCAAACTTCAACCAATGGCGGTTGAAACTGACGGAGGGTGAATTTTCTGTGCTTGTCCAGCCACTGAGAGTCATGGACGAGGAAATACATTTCAAATATTTTCGGATGTCGGCAGGTAGATTTGATGATTTGGTTCATCGTCTCCAACCATTAATATCGCATCAGTGTACGCACAGTATACTCAGAGACTGGCAATCACCATTTGAGTTTTAGCTTCAGGTGGAAGTCAACAGGCTGTAGCAGCTAGCTACAAACTGGCGTCAAGCACAGGGTCTTCCATAATTTCAGAGGTTTGTAAAGCTTTATGGAAAGCATTGCAGCCAGAGTTCCTTCCCTGCCCTTCAGTCGCCCAATGGGAAGCTATTGCAGCGTAGGAGGAAATGCGATGCTACCAAGCGGACCAATCACAGTTGTTGTGGTCTGCGTCGCCGCGACGCATAGTTGCATTTTGGGAGAGGTGCGCGTTAGGCTACGGTGTAGGGTTTGCATAGAGTACAGCGTAGGGTGCGCTGCTACGCTGTACCTACGGCGTACATTTGACACACAAGTATAAATCAGCCTTTATTCTGCCCAGTCTCATCAACCCACATTGAACCATAGCCCTCATGCCCTCCCACTGCCCATATACGTTTTCAAACTTCTCTTAAATATTGAATTCAAACCTGCATCCACCACTTCGTACTGGCAGGTGGCTCTACACTCACTCTCTGAGACAATCAGGCAAATATAATCACTGATCACCTTTAACCTATGACCTCTGGTTAAAGTCTCATCCAACCTCAGTGAAAAAACCTGCTTGTATTTACCCTATCTATACCCCTCATAATTTTATATACCTCCATCAAATCTCCTCTCATTCTGCTGCCTTCCACCTTTCCCTATAACTCAGCTCCTCAGGTCCCGGCAGCATCCTCACTCCATCCTCCCGCCACCCCACTAGGAATAGGGTTCCCCTGGTCCTCACCTACCACCCCACCAGCCTCCGGGTCCAACATATTATCCTCCGTAACTTCCGCCACCTCCAACGGGATCCCACCACTAAGCACATCTTTCCCTTCCCACCTCTCTCTGCATTCCGCAGGGATCGCTCCCTACGCAACTCCCTTGTCCATTCGTCCCCCCCATCCCTCCCCACTGATCTC
Organism: Mobula hypostoma; assembly: GCF_963921235.1. Taxonomy (NCBI): domain Eukaryota; kingdom Metazoa; phylum Chordata; class Chondrichthyes; order Myliobatiformes; family Myliobatidae; genus Mobula; species Mobula hypostoma. The sequence continues at coordinate 239,628,838 of NC_086098.1, forward strand.
CCTCCTGGCACTTATCCGTGTAAGCGGAACAAGTGCTACACATGCCCTTACATTTCCTCCCTTACCACCATTCAGGGCCCCAAACAGTCCTTCCAGGTGAGGCAACACTTCACCTGTGAGTCGACTGGGGTGATATACTGCGTCCGGTGCTCCTGATGTGGCCTTTTATATATTGGCGAGACCCGACGCAGACTGGGAGACCGTTTTGCTGAACATCTATGCTCTGTCCGCCAGAGAAAGCAGGATCTCCCAGTGGCCACACATTTTAATTCCACATCCCATTCCCATTCTGACATGTCTATCCACGGCCTCCTCTACTGTAAAGATGAAGCCACTCTCAGGTTGGAGGAACAACACCTTATATTCCGTCTGGGTAGCCTCCAACCTGATGGCATGAACATCGACTTCTCTAACTTCCGTTAATGCCCCACCTCCCCCTCGTACCCCATCTGTTACTTTTTTTTATGCACACATTCTTTGTCTCACTCTCCTTTTTCTCCCTCTGTCCCTCTGAATATACCTCTTGCCCATCCTCTGGGTCCCCCCCCCCCCGTCTTTCTTCCTGGACCTCCTGTCCCATGATCCTCTCGTATCCCCTTTTGCCAATCACCTGTCCAGCTCTTGGCTCCATCCCTCCCCCTCCTGTCTTCTCCTATCATTTTGGATCTCCCCCTCCCCCTCCAACTTTCAAATCCCTTACTCACTCTTCCTTCAGTTAGTCCTGACGAAGGGTCTCGGCCCGAAACATCGACTGCACCTCTTCCTACAGATGCTGCTTGGCCTGCTGCGTTCACCAGCAACTTTGATGTGTGTTGCTTGAATTTCCAGCATCTGCAGAATTCCTGTTGTTTACCTAGCTACACTGTATATTTTAACAGGTATTTTTAACAAACACAAGAAAGTCTGCAGATGCTGGAAATCCAAGGCAACATACAAAATGCTGAAGGAACTCAGTAGGACAGGCTGGATTTTGGAAAAGAGTAAACAGTTGACATTTCAGGTCAAGGCTCTTCTTCAGGGCTCAAAAGGTGCGGGGGAGGAGAAAGGGGCTAGCTGGAAGGTGATGGGTTAAGCCAGGAGAGTTGGAAAGGTCAAGGGCAGGAGAAGAAAGAATCTGATTGGAGAGGAGAATGGACAATAGGAGAAAGGGAAGGAGGAGGGGACCCAGGGGGAAGTAATAGGCAAGTGAGAAGAAGTGAAAGGTCAGAGTGGGGAATGGGGGGGGGGTGGGTGAATTTGGTCACTGGAAGGTGGGTACCAGTGATGTTTTTTAAAAACCAAAAATGCTGAATTGGATATTGGGACGTGACCCTAAATCAGACAGGGACATCTTATGGAGTATCCATAATAAAGGGGAGAGATAAAAAGAGGAGTTTATTGAGGAAGTTCCTGAGCATTGGGTCCTTACAGATGATAGCATTGGTTATCAGGGAGTGATGGAAAGATGGTAAAGAAATAATCCCAGCTTCTCTGATTATCTTCATTGCCAGTACCGTCTTTCCACAACATGTCAGTTCAAGTGAGTTACACAATATGCTGAAGTATGGGTACTGTGGAGAAAGGTTCTATGTATCAGCATCACAAGCATACAGAATCGGGTTTAATATCACTGGCATATGTTGTGAAATACGTAGAAGTCCTAAACGGAAATAGTTGATTATTTTCATCAAAGCTGCACGCAAAGTCATCACTTATCAGCAACATCTTGCGTAAACCAAAAACATGTGTTCTATGTGTAATTTATGGATAATTTATACACGACAGTCAAGAGTAAATAGAGCACTATAGCACGGATACAGGCCCTTTAGTCCATTTAGTCTGTGCTAAACTTTTATTATGCCTAGTCTCATCAACCTGCACCTGGACCGTAGCCTTCCACACCCCTCCCATCCACATACCTATCCAAATTCCTCTTGAATGTTGCATTTGAACCCACAACCACCAAATGTGTGCAAAAGAACATCAGTCCAAGAATGTCTGTTCCGCCATTCCATCTTGGCTGATTTATTAGCCCTCTCAACCCCATTCTCCTGTTTTCTCCCCATAATCTTTGAAACTTTGACTGATCAAGAACTTTTCAACCTCTTGCTGTAAATATACTCAATTATTTGGCCTCCACAGCCATCTGTGGTACTGAATTCCACAGATTCACTACTGCCTGGCTGAAGAAATTCCTCATTTCTGTAAATGGACGTGGTCCATAGGGTTCTGTTACTGAAGAGGTGTTAGGATTATGCAGGTCGTTTCAAGAACTTGATTGTTGTCGGAAAGTATCTGTTCCTGAACCTCATGGTGTGGGACTTCAGGCTTCTGTACCTTCTGCCTGATGGTAGCAGCAAGAAGAGGGTATGACTGGATCATGAGGATTCATGGGGACATATGCCAAATTTGAGGCAGGGCTAATGTAGGTGCTTTTAATGGTGGGAGGACTATGTTCATGATTGACTGGGCACTACTCTGTGTAAACTCTTGCAGTTGTCTGTATTAGAAGTGCTATGCCAGTCAGGTAGTTTCAACACTGCATCTGTATAAGTTTGTTACAGCATTTGGTGACATGCCAAATCCTCCTCAAACTTCTAAGAATGTAGAGACCTGTCAGGAGTACAGTGCGAAGAGTTAAATGCCGTCTTCAAGTGGAGCTGGGCTGCATTGTCGTCACAAAACTAAAATAAAACCGCATTCCCCTTCCAGATTGTGTCCCAGCATTGAAACGTTAACTGCCTAATGCTGCCTGGGCTCAATGTTTTTAGAGTTTTCTGATTTCGTTTCTTATCCTCAGCCACTGCTTGTATGCTATATATGCTTTATTTAACCCTTCCAAACAATGTTCCCTCTGTAATTTTTAGTAGTCAGTGTGCACAAAAATCTTACGTTGTGCAAATTTTTTTCCTGTGACAGAAGTATGTGCGCACTGAATGCACACATGGGACAGTTTATGTAGGTTTACAAAATATTTGACATAAAACTGCACAGAATAACAACAAAATAACATACATATTTAAGTCACTCAGTTACTGTTTCCCTTTCCTGTCTGTGGCATTTACCCATTCTTTGTAAACTCTATCTAGACGAATAGAACTTCCATCCAATTGATAGCTTTTGATTCTCATTAACATATCCAAATGACATTCACCTAAACGGTTTCTCAGCTTCTGTTTCATTAGGCAAAAACCTTGCTCATAGTCCGCGCTCGACGCAGGAAAGGTTCCCCCGATGCCCATCAACTGTGCAAGGTCACAAAACTGTTCATTTTGAAGTGTAATTGCCACCATTTGAGCAAAATTTGAAATCATTAAACTGTAACTATTACAGTATTTTCAGCTAGAAAATCATGATATTTCAGACATAAGGCATTGACTTGTTCATCACTGAATGTGAAGTCACAATCTGCAATTGCGGAGAAATCAAAAGCTGACAATTCTTGTACCTCATCTTCAGGAAACCTAAATGAACACAAAGACTTTATAAAAGTCAACAGCAAACTTGTATCTACTGTGACGTTTTCTTCACGTTGTTGGCTTAGCAAATCTTTAACTTTGTCACTCCACGTAACATTGTCTCCCAGATACTGCTTTCTTATCTTGTAAATTTTGCCTCGTGCAAAATGAAGTGAATCAATTGGTGTCAGGCCACTCTTTTGCAGTATCTTGCATAGTGCAGCCAGTTCATCAAAGACATCACTTAAAACCGGTAAAGCTACTTTCTATGTGATGTTTATCAATTTCTTGTGACAGTATTTAGCCACAGGGTCATTTGACTGATCTTTTTCAATAAGAACTTAGTAAGCTATCTACAGGATTTGGAACAGATCTTTGTAAACTTTACGATATGATCACTGTCCGCCAAAGATGGCTGCTGCCATGATGCAGCTGTACAAACCGGAACAGGAAAGGTGAGATGACGTAAATTAGTGACATGCATTGTGGTATTTGAAAAACCGACTAACTACTTAACAGAAACATTTAGCTAAAAGATTATTTTCAATAAGTATAATTATTAATTACATTACTTTAGGTAACTAACCTTTTGTGCACATTAATTTCCTTTATGCACTGGTTGAAAAACGTGCGTTCACACGCAGACGCGCACAGCTTAGATGGAACATAGCTTCCAAATGCTTCACCAGTTCCCTGGTTTGTCTGCCTTACTTCTCTCCATGTCTTCAGAAGTTGGCTTGATCGCCTAAGATTTACTCTGACCCTGCACTGCATAAGCTGTTGTGCTTTTTCTAAAATCTGTATGAGTGCTTGTATTGAACAAGGATAGGGCGAGGTGATGGTGATTGGCAGCACAGTTGGGAAAATGTCTGTTGTTACTCTAGGTAGGTACGTTGCTTTACACAGTTCTCCCTTTCATGTTGAATCAACATCTACCTATATATTTTAAGAGTAATATACAGTGGCATGCAAAAGTTTGGGCACCCCTGGTCAAAATTTCTGTTACTATGAATAGTTAAGTGAGTAGAAGATGAACTGATCTCCAAAAGTCATAAAGATAAAGGTGAAACATTCTTTTCAATATTTTAAGCAAGATTAGTGTATTATTTTTGTTTTGGGCTTGTGTTGCAGCCAGTGGCACGGGGAACATTTCACTGGTAGAGGGAAGAATGAATTCAGTTAAATACCAGCAAATTCTGGAAGCAAACATCACACTGTCTGTTAAAAAAAAAAGCTGAAGATGAAAAGAGGATGGCTTCTACAACAGAATAATGATCCTAAACGCACCTCAAAATCCACAATGGACTACCTCAAGAGGTGCAAGCTGAAGGTTTTGCCCTGCCCCTCACAGTCCCCCGACCTAAACATCATTGAGAATCTGTGGATAGAACTCAAAAGAGCAGTGCATGCAAGACGGCCCAAGAATCTCACAAAACTAGAAGCGTTTTGCAAGGAAGAATGGGCAAAAATCCCCCAAACAAGAATTGAAAGACTCTTAGCTGGCTACAGAATGCGTTTACAAGCTGTGATACTTGCCAAAGGGGGTGTTACTAAATACTGACCATACAGGGTGCCCAAACTTTTGCTTCGGGCCCTTTTCCTTTTTTGTTATTTTGAAACTGTAAAAGATGGAAATAAAGAAGTAATCTTGCTTAAAATATTAAAGAAGTGTACCATCTTAAACTTTATGCCTTTTGGAAATCAGGTCATCTTTTACTCGCTTAGTTATTCACAGTAACAGAAATTTTGACTGGGGCGCCCAAACTTTTGCATGCCACTGTGCATTAATTGCTAGAGGAACTCAGTAGGCGGGAAGCATGTATGGAAAGGAATAAATGGTGGATGTTTTGGGCCAAGACCCTTCAGTCCTGATGAAGTCCAGCATCTGCAGAATCCCTTGTGTTTATATTTAACAGGGATGTGTTTAAAAAAAAATGCTGAATTGGATACTAAAACAGGTGGCCCAAAGCTTGCTCAGAGAAGGATCATCCATGATAAAGATAAAAAGAAGGGTTTGGTGAGGAAATTGCTGAGCATCAGACCAATGGAGAGATGAAAATTGGGAATGGAGAGATCAGGGAACTTTTGGGGGTTGACAAAAGTCTACAGTGTGTAAGACCACAGTACTGTTAAGAATAAGGATGTGAATCTCAAAACATGAACTGATTCCCTGATACAGGAGCCATAGGACCCACACCACCAGGTTCAGAAACAGTTCTCACAAACACGGGAAAAATCTGCAGACGCTGGAAATCCAGAGCAACACACAAATGCTGGAGGAGCTCAGGTCAGGCAGCATCTTAGGGAAATGAGTAAACAGTTGATGTTTTGGGCCGAGACCCTTCCTCAGGATTCTCGGCATGAAATGTCGACTGTTCAGTCTTTTCCATTGATGCTTCCTGGGCTGCTGAGTTCCTCCAGCATTTTGTGTGTGTTGCTCAGGAACAGTTATTACCTCTCAACCATCAGACTCCTGACCACTATGGGAAACTCCACTCACCACAGCTCTGAACTTTTCACAAACTATGGACTCAACTTTCACAGACTCTGCAACACATGTTCTCAGTATTATTTATTCATTTAGTTACTTGCACAGTTTGTCGTCTTCTGCACATTGATTGTCAGTCTTTGTGTAGTGTTGTTTTAAAATAGCTTTGATTGTACCTCTTAGTTCTCTGTGAATGCTTGCAAGGAAATGAATCTCAGGGTCATATATGGTGACATACATATTTTGGAGCATTTCCTTTGAACTTTGAAGATGTAGGCAGCAGATCTTGGGGTAAGACTACTCACTGACAAATCCCTTTTGACTTGGCATCCACATTCAGATTCAGACTTGGACCCCTTCTACATTCAGCGGAGTCTAAAACTGGAGGACATGGGTTTAAGTTGAGAATACCTGAGGATTAACGTTCCCTGCGTGCAGGATGATGGGCATTTGGAATCAGCTCCCAGAGCAGACAGATGTAGTTACAGTATTTAAAACCTATTGTCCATGGATAAAGATTTAGAGGAATATGGACCAAAGGGAGGAAATTTGGTCGGAATGTATGAATAGGGCCGAAGGGCCTGTTTCTGTGCTGTCTTACTTCACAAAGGAGATTTCTAGTCACCTGTCTTTTTTTCCTCTTTCCCTGCAGGTTTCTACCTTGTAAATACTGTTATTTGTATATACTGTAAATGATGACATCGGTGGGCACCAGTCGAGCTCGAGGCAACTGGGATCAGACACAGACACAGAATCAGACACAGCAGAAACAGCGGCCACAGGTAACCTTCCTCCAGTGGGCAGATAACCCACTCCCATTCCTTCAAAATAACACCTCCTTGCTTCCATCCAACAGTCCACTGCAGTCATTTCCTGGAAAAGTGGGTGGGTTTGTGGAATGGAGAGAATACTCGAGTATGTTCTTTGAACTGACTAGATTTAATTTTGGTGCATAAAGTTGTGCTGCAGCTCCTTGCTAGGATCTTCAGGCTATAGGTTAACTTGCGCGCAGTCTGTTGGCTGGCGGAGGAGATCGGGGATGATGTGCCATCAAGTTCCAGCTGGAGTTGGTAGGGACAGGCATGTAAAGTATCACTTCCTACAGCGATTCTGTTTGTATCCGCCCTGCCCTACTCCACACCCACTTCAACTGGGTGTCACTTGATGGAGTTAGCCTGTTTAAAAATAAATCAGCTGAAGACACAGTGCTGACTGGCTCTGGCTCACTTGCTGGAGGTGCCATGAGCTGTCTGGAACTCACTGGTGCCTAATGTGGAAGAGGAAGGGAGTGAAGCATTTCTTCCTAAGCAGTTGACTGAATTGGCTGGGTTGCTGGAATGATCAAAGGGCCTTGGCCCAAAAAGTCAACTGTTATTCATTTTCATAGTTGCTGCCTGACCTGCCAAGGTCCTCAAGCATTTTATGTGTGTTGCTCTGGATTTCCAGCATCTGCAGTCTCTTGTGTTTAGAACATAGAACATTTTATCACCTTCATCCAAATCTTTTACTCTACTCTAACACATCACTCCCACATAGTCCTCCATTTTTCTATTATTCCTACACTGCAGCATAGAAAGGGGCCTTTGGCCTAGTTAGTCCATGCTAAACTGTTATTTTGCCTAGTCCCATTTGCCTGCACCTGGACCATAACTCTCCATACCACTCCCCCACCCCCCAGTCCATGTACCCATCCAAATTTCTCTGAAATGCTGCAATCAAATCCATATCCCCCACGTCCGCTGGCAGTTCGTTCCGCTCTGAGTGAAGTTCCTCCTCAGGTTCCCCTTAAATATTTCACTTTTCATCTTTAACCTATGACCTCTAGTTTTATTCTGGCCCAACCCTAGTGGAAAAAGCCTGCTTACATTTGCCCTATCTATACTCGTTATGTTGTATACCTCTATCAAATCGTCCAGAAACTTGTCCTTTCATTCCACTGGGGCTGAGTGGCCCAAAGCTCCCAACAGCCAATGAGAAACATCCAAGGCACAGTGTGGCTGTGATAGAATCATAGAGCACTACAGCACAGAAACAGCCCCCTCGGCCCATCTATACCAAATTATTGTTCTGCTTCATCCCATCAACCTGCACCTGGCCCATAGCCCGCCATACCCCTCCCATCCACGTACCTATCTAAACTTCTCTTAAATGTTGAAATTGAACCCGCAACCATCACTTTTGCTGGAATGAAGTAGGAAATCTGGCAGCCACTGTGCGCACAGCAAGTTCCCACAGGCTGACATTGCCACTTCATCTGGCTAAGAGTATTGAACAGGATCACCAAACCCACTCTTCAAACAATAGCGTCTGTGTCTGTGTCTGTCTCTGTCTCTCAAGCCCATCACCTCTATAGGTGTGTAGGCTGCTGATAGCAGCTCAACAAAATCTTCTGTCCTGGTCCAGTCTTTCAAATTGTCCCCAGGTGTAGCCCACCTTCGAAGATCTTTTCTCTCCAAGTTCTCCAGAGCTTCTGTTATTTCTGTAGCACTGGGTTTTTCTGGGATGGCGTTGAGTGAGTGGAAGCTTTACAATGCAGATGTTAGGGAGTTAGGCAAGTTGTATCCTATAGGTAAGATGGTGGGGGAAACTATCAACTGATGTAGCGCAGAGGAGTCTGTGTGCCCATGGTAAGGGTATTGCTGGTGTTTGTCTGAAACCCAAACCAAGATCATTCTTTCTAAGATTAAACCATTACGGCTGCCTCTTGTCTATCACGTTTTCCCTTTGTGTTTTTTTTTGACCCCACCCTTCAAGGCCACAGCAGAGCAGATACGAATTGCACAAATGATTTCAGACCACAATGATGCTGACTTTGAAGAGAAAGTAAAGCAGGTCAGTATTAGCAGGAAGATGCCTGGACTCTGGAGACAGTTCCATTTGATGTGTGGGTGGATCACCTTTGGGCTCAGCCACCGATTCATTGTGGCAGCAATCTAACTCATTTGCTTCGGCAGGCTTGGACATTCCCTCATGCAAAACAGAAGCTGCGTAACATTTCAAATGGTTGATATTTATTTGCAGTTGAACATCAAGTACAATGGTTAATTGGGACACATCAGGACCACTACATTTTGGCCCAATTAAGTAGCTGCTCTGATTAGCCAGTTTCTTAGAAATAGTGAGAAAGGTGTTTTTTTTTAAAACCTACTATTTAACAGGGTAACAGATTATGTATTTAAATGAAATACAGAATAATTTAAACACTGCTTTTTGAACAGACGCATGCAACTGGCACTGTATAAAAACTTGCTCTAAACACAGTGGAGTGTCTAAAGGCCGCGTGATTGATGCTAGTTAAAAACTGTTTGACAATGGTCTAATGTCCCAGTTAAGCAGCATAGTGTCCCAAATAAACAAGGGGAATCCCAGCTTTTGATTAGTTTTTGTTCTTTAAGAGTTGTCCCAAATAAGCAGCTGACCCGATTAACTGGAACCCCTGTATTTAATTTTAATCGGTTGCAGGGGAGTAAGCTGTGGGAAGGAAGCTCAGACTGGAGCTGCTTAGCTCAGTAAACCTAAGGAAGGTGGAATTAAGCTCTTTAGGCTGAGCACATTAGAATCTGTTTCCAGGGGCTAGGGAGCTGGTAACTAGAAAGATATAGGCTGAAATTTATCTTATTTAAAAAAAAATCTGGTGTCAATTTAGGGCTGGTAGGGGTGAAGGGACAAGTGTGTAGGTATTCTTTTATTCCACACTGACTTATGATCTGAATTCCTTTTGCTGAAACAGACAATAACTGGCAAAAGAAAAAAAATTGGACTTGGTTTGGAAAGGTGTCAGGGAGGAGCAGAAGCAGTTAGTTCAAAGGGCCTGCACAGGGTAAATGAGTCAAATGGCCTTGAGCGCTCTTTGAGAGCCTGTGATTTGCACGAGTTTTGTCGTTTGAGAGCCCGACTCTCCAATTCTGTTTTTGGGCAGAAATCGATTGGGTGCCATTTTAAATGAAGACTGGAGTAATCAGCTTGCTTTTTGTGATGGGAGTGGGGGTAAAGCGGAGATTATCTTCCAGGGCAAGGGTGCAAAATGATTTTTGTATCAGTGGGCTGTTCTGGTAAAGTGTGGAGGTTTCCTTGGGGCTTCTGCGAGTGCCATCCACTGCCTCAGCTGTGTTTGCCCTGCCTTATTCCATCTGCTCATCTGGGCTTCTGGCTCCCGCCTGCGGGTCCGATAAAAGTGAACTTCAACTGACCGGATTGCCCCTTCTGTTCCACAGCTGATTGACATCACAGGCAAAAACCAGGATGAGTGCATGATTGCTCTGCACGATTGCAACGGTGACCTCAACAGGGCCATCAATGTACTCCTGGAAGGAAACCCAGACACGGTAGTGCTTTTATGTAGGAACTGGAAATAGTGTGGCTGACAGAGTGAGTGTGTGTGTGTGTGAGTGTGTGTGAGCGCGCGCGTGCCTTTCTGCCCCGCCCTGCCCAAGTATACTGTCTGATAGATGGAAGGCTAACTTCCTGGATAGAGGTATGCAGGATGATGAGAGGCATAGATCAAGTGGACAGCCAGTGACTTTTTCCCAGGGTAGAAATGGCTAATAGGAGGGGCAGGAGCCATAAGTTTAAGGAGATTGGAGGAACGTATGGGGGGGGGGCAGATGTCCGTGGTAACCTTCATTTACACAGTGAGTAGTGAGTGGATGGAATCCCCTGCCATGGGTGGTCGTTAGAGCCAGTTACGTTAGGTGCATTTAAGAAACTTGGATGGATGGTAGGAAAATGGAGGGCTGTGTGGGAGGGAAGGGTTAGATTGATCTTAGAGTTAAAAGGGCAGCACAACATTGTGGGCTGAAGGGTCTATACTGTTCTGTACTGACTCAGCTCCAGGTCAGAAACGAAAGATTAGCTTCATTTGTCATACGTACATCGAAACGTCGTGAAATGAGTCGTTTGCGCCAACAGCCTACACATTCAAGTATGTGCTGGGTACAGTCTGCAAGTGTTGCTGTGTGGTCACAAGAGAACCATAACAAACTCCTTACAGATAGCGTTTGAATTGAACCTAGGTCACTCGCACTGCAGTAGTGTTGCGCTCACTGCTACAATACCATTCTGCATTTCAACGTGTAGAGAGGCCATTCAGCCCTTTGGAGCAGTGGCACCCGTCTGCTGATTACAGTGTAACCTGTTCTGTCTCGCTTGCCCACAACCACTCCTGTTCCAGGTGCCAGCGTGGGGGTGGTACAATGGAGTGACCGGGGTCATATAGTCACAGAGATTGTGCAACACAGCACTACACAGAGCAGTGGGTCATAATCAAACCCAGGTTGCTCGAGCAAAGGGGGCGGAGACATTATCTGGTGCACCTTTAATAACTAGGCCAGAATTTTTATTAGTTCATTCATTTGGAGATACGGCACAGTAACAGGCCCACTGAGCCCGTGGTACCCAGTTACACCCATGTGACCAACTAGCCTACTAACCTGTAGACTATGGAAAGAAACTAGAGCACCCAGAGGAAACCCACACAATCACAGGGAGAACATACGAACTCCTTACAGACAGCAGCGGGAATTGAACCCAGATCACTGGCATTATGCCCTCTTCTACGCTACTGTAATGGCTGGCTGTCCAGTATCTCAAACACAGCGGATTCTAGAGATGCAGGAAATCCATCACAACAGTTAAAATGCTGGAGGATCTCAGCTGGTCAGGCAGCATCTGTAGTGATGAATAATGGGTAACATTTTGGGCGGAGACCCTTCCTCCAGCATTTAGTGTGTTGTCCGTTATCTTCACTTCTTTGCCTTTGTGAATGCTATATTAGGTCCTGTGTCGGTCAGTTGATCAGGGAGAAGGGGTGGCCAGCTCTGTGTGTGTGTGTTTTGAGAGAATGAGGCAGCAAGTGTAAAATGTGGCTCCTCTGCAAATAGGCCCTTTGCTCAGCCTATTGGCTTTCTCTCCAACCCCCACTTCCTGCACAGGATTCTTGGGAGATGGTGGGGAAGAAAAAGAGCTTAGCAGGACAGAAAGAAGCCGGTCAGGCGGAAGGAAACGAAGAAGGCAAAGAAGTTCGTGACCGAGACCGAGAGTTCAGCCGAAGGCGGGTTGGTGGAAGTCGGAGAGGACGGGGTGCAAGCCGAGGCAGAGAGTGTAAGTGATGTGTCAGGGGCTGACTAACTGTGACACCATGGAATCATTCTGAATTATTCTTCTATCCGTCCCAAAAACTAACCCCTTCTCTTTATTCCTGGTACACACCTGACCTCAGTTTTTGTGCATCAATGAGGAGTTCTGTTCTCTCAGCATTCTCCAGCAAAGGATGTCGCTCCAGAATTCTGAGTAAGATTTATTAAAGGCTAGCAGAACCACCCCCCTCCACCCCCAGTCTGTGGACATAACAATGTGAGGAGTGATTTTGAATCTCATTCAATGTACAAATCTCTAACTGCCAAGTGAACTGGACTTGGGATCTGCACAATATGGATGATGGCACTTCTTCCATGGGTGTCACACTAGTTGCCGTGAACTAAATGGTTTTTGGACCATTTCAGGCGGTGTTTATTAAACCTTCTGTTTGAGCGAGGAATATTTGTTGGACACTTTGGGGAAGAGCTGCAATGAACCAGCTAATGAACGTTACATGTGCCTTTGTTTCCTGTTAAGTCGGAGGTGGGCAGTGGGATAGAAGTGATTATTTATTTAGAGAGAGAGTGCGGAATAAGCCCTCCCAGTACTTCAAACTGCACTGTCCAGCAACCCACTGACAGCCCCAATTTAACCCTGACAATTTACAATAACCAATGAACTTACTAACTGTGAAGGGTTAAAGTCAAAATAACTGTGGGAATCGGTCGGTTTATAAAAAATGTCAATGGATAGTTTGTTTCCAGATATGGAGACAGAGATTGAGATGCTGTTGAGTTTGATACTGTAACCATTTGCTTTTCCATTTTCTGAAACCATTTGCTGGTCAGATGGATATAAATAGCAGATTTCTTTCCCTGCTGATCACTAGTGAGCCCAGTGGAGCTTTTGACCTGACTTTAGTCTAAACTCTATGTACCACTGATTCACATAATTTGAATATCCACCCACATTGATGGGATTTGAACTTCTCTTCAGGAGCTTTGGTCTCTTCAGCTCATGTGCATTAGTGACCTGTGAATCTCTCAGTGACTTCATCTACTTCAGTAAGATGTGAGTTTAACACTAGATTGGGTCCTTGGGATCTCCTCACCATGTCCTTCTGTTCGTGAGGATATTCGAGTTGACCAAACATTTGTAAATGCCAGTGGAGAGCATTGAGCATTATCAGGTACCCCTTCCACACGTAACTCCTCGATTGGATTTCTCCCCTGTGCAGTTCGGGGCCAGGAGAATGGGCTGGACGGAGCAAAGAGCAGTGGGACCTTTGGCAGAACCTCGGAGAGAGGAAGGCGAGGACGGGGCAGAGGCAGAGGTAAGCATCTTTGGGAGGCAATGATGGTGATTCCCGACTCTCCCACCAGTGCAGCAGTGAGTGTGCTATCTCCTCTAGTTCCCAGCCTGGCTTGTGTGAGGGTTTAATTTCGCTAATCGTACGAGGCGTAGAGTCGTATAGCACAGATCTCCAGCCTATTGACTCCACACCATCCATCAGACACTGTGCCCACATGCCCATATAGCTACACTTGACAGGCCATCCTTAGAGAAACTTCTACCATCATGAAAAACAAGGGTACTGGCACCAGAGGCACCTCCGCCTTCTTTGGAACACACTCAATAAGCCAAATAGCCTAATTTTGCTCCTGTGTCTTATGGGTTTCTCTCCGAGTTGCACACTGCCCACTACAGTAACACTCAAGGTGGACACCTTTACAGATGAGTCAGCCCCCTTAACTGATACCCCCTCCGTCGCAAGAGGCTACCCACAACATACCTTTCAAGTTCAAGATGAAGTAACTCTGCAACCTTTCAATGCCTCTACAACTCATGTTCTCAGTATTGTATATTTACTTATTTTATATACCTCTATCAAGTTACCTCTCATCCTCCTTCGCTCCAAGGAGAAGAGCTCTAGTTTGCTCAACCTTTCCTCATCAGACATGCTTTCCAAACCAGGCAGCATCCTGGTAATTCTCTGTGCCCTCTCAAAGCTTTCACATCCTTCCTAATGAGGTGAAGAGTAAATTCTGTTGGATTTGCCCAGTTTGACATCACTGTTCACCACATGGTTGGCTGCAGATCAAGAGGAAATCTTGCCTCCACTTCCTCAATGGGACAGTTGGAAATTCCTAATGAATGCTGGCCTTGCCAAGGATCCCCTTGCAGCCTCTGAGTGCACTTAAAACTGGTGGCTACCTAGTGGGGAGAGGCAGAGGGTGCAGCCCAGTGACCTGGCACTCTGCAGCGAGGCAAACTGGGCCACCCTCACCAGCCAGTGTACCAGGAGACTTTGTAGGCCATGCAAGCTCTGCATGGCGAAGGTGTTTTCTCACTGGCGTCAAGCCTTGTGCTTAGCAGCATCTGTGACTGGAAAATTACCCCATTGCAATTCTGTTCTGTTCGTCAGGTTTGGGCCGAAGAGGAAGGTTTTCTGCCCAAGGAATGGGGTAAGTTGCTTTCCACCAAATGAACTGTTTCATAAGTGTTGCTTTGAGATGTCAAATTTAAGGTTGATTTTTGTGATTAAACACTACTTTTTTCTGGTCCTGGCTTCAAATTTTATGAGGAAAATTTCTTTCAAGTATGCCTCATGTCTGGAGTAATATACAGAGCAAGTGGCGGCATAGTGGACAGTGATGAAATTTATTTTAGATTGCAGTGGGACGTTGATCAATCAGCTGCCAAATGGCAGCTGGAGTTCAACTGGTATTGCATTTTGTTAAGACAGACCTGGGGAGGAGTTGCACAGCAAATGATCGGGCCCTGGGGTGTGTCACTTACCTACTGGATTGACATAGTACACAGAAAATATGCAAGGATGTTGCCAGGACTTGAGGACCTGCGTTATAGGGAAAGGTTGAATAGGTTAGGACTTTATTTCTTAGAACGTAGAAAACTGAGGGGAGATTTGATAGAGATATACAAAAGTATAAGAGGTATAGATAGGGTAAGCGCAAGCAGGCTTTTTCCACTGAACTTGGGCGAAAGGTGAAATATTTAAGGGAAACCTGAGGAGAAACCACTTCTCTCAGAGTGTTGTGTGAGCTGCTGGGGGATGAGAATTCAATTGCAACATTAAGAGGGGTTTGGATAGGTACGTGGATGGGAGGAGTATGGTCCAGGTATGGGTCAATGGGACTATGCAGAGTATCACTTTGGCAAGGATTTTAGGGGCTGTTTCTGTGCTGGGATGCTGAGGTACCTAGGGACATGCTGTGTAGTTACTTGAAAGTGCCATACAGGTAAACATGGTGTTGGAGGCGTTTGACACTCTTACTTTTGTACATTGGGATATTGAGTGTAGGAGTGACAATATGATACAGCTGCACAAGACATTGATAGGGTTATATTTGGAGGACTGCTTACAGACTGGTCACCTTGCTATAGGGATGGATGTCATTAGACTGGCGAGGGAGCAAAAAAGATTTTTCAAGCATATTATCACGACTGAAGGGTTTGAGTTATAAGGAGAGGCTGGATAAGGCAGCAGTTTCTTTTCCATGGTATGTATCAGGTTGAGGAGTGATGTTATGAATGGCATGGATAAGGTAAGGAGCCTCTATAATGGGGGAACGTACGGATACAGGGTGGGTGCCTGGAGAATGTAGAAGCAGACAAGATGGTGGCAAATGGACAGGCAGAGAATGAAGGGATATGGATCAGTACAGAGATTGCAGTACGAAGGGCTGATTCTGTTGCTCTGTGTAACATGCCAGCTCTGTGCTGCTCTACACTCCGCTGGCAGTATCTGTTTAGCGTTTAGTTCTTCTCACAGTGCAGCTTCGGCTCTCCAAGGGAAACCAAGGCAGTCGGGTCCCCTACATCCGTGTGCTGGGAATCTCTATTTAATATCTACCCGGTGTGCAGGGCTGTGTGGCACTTACTACTGCACTGGAGGATCAGTTTCTAATCCGAGATTGAGCCACTACCTTCCAACTCTGTAACAGCCGTACCTGAAATTCTACATTACAGTGTCGTTCCAACCCCACCTCTCCGTCTCAGGATTCAAGACTGTCAGGACTGTTTAATGTAATTTTCAGTGCACAAGTGTAAAGGAGAATAAAATACTCATCATTCTGGATCTGATGCAGCACAAAGAAAAAGATAAAGAACACAGTAATTTAAAAAACAAAGCATACTGTATAAATACACAAGATAGGGCTCTTGTACGTTGATTGTATGTCCATAAAGTGATGCTAGGCATAGGAGTGTCTGACAGGAAATGATAAAGCAATGGTGTTTGGGGGGTGTGCAGGAGTGGGTTAGTGGGTGGATGTATTGATTAGCCTTGCTGCATGTAGCGGTCCTGGCATGGATGCCACATGGCCTCCTCCCTGATAGGAGTGCGACAAGCAGTTTGTGGGTTGGATATCTGAGACGAGTGTTTTACATTTGTCCGGGGCTACTTGTGGCTCTGGGTGGCAGCGTATCAGGTGTTTTGCATCTTCATTTCAGGACGTTCAATCCCGCTGATTACACTGACCCCGCCAACACGGATGAGTACTACGGCAATGCTAATCCAACGTGGAACAACTCCGGCAGCTTCGAGCCGGATGACGGAACAAGTAAGCAGCCCTCGCTTGGGTATTTGTGGAGGGAGGATGGGCTAGGATTTCTCGAGTGACAATTCCCAGTTTTAGTTAACCCCTTATCAGCTCTCCATTGTCCCTGGCTGCATTTAAAACTCTTTGCAGCTTTGGGGTGTATTATTATGTAATGGCCCATTCTTCCATGAAAATCCTGGAAGGAAGAGAACCTACTCTCGTATGTTCACTAAATGTTACCAAGAGGCCACTTGCTTGGTCTCCTTCAGCCATCTTGTTTGAAGTTCTGGTAGTCGTACATCCAGAGCTCTTGGCCATTCATCTACAGCTGCAATTTCATCTTCTGCCCTATTGGGCTGCTGTCAGAACCCAGTTGCCAAGACATAGGAACAGAATTAGGCCATTCAGCCCATTGAGTGTGCTCCACCATTCCATCATAGCTGATTTATTATCCCTCTCAACCCCACTCTCCTACCTTCTTCCCGTAATCTTTGGCACCTCTACTAATCAAGAATCTTATCAACCTCTGCTTTATATATATTCAATGACCTGGTCTCCACAGTCTTCTGTGGCAGTGAATTGAACAGATTGATCATCCTCAAACTAAAATTCCTGTTCATCTCTGTTTTAAAGGATGTCTTTCTATTCTGAGGCTGTGTCCTCTCGTCCTACCTGTAGGAAATATCCCCTCACATCTACTCTATATAGGTCTTTTAATATTCAGTAGAGATCCCCTCTCATACTTGTAAACTCCAGTGAGTGCAGGCCCAAAGCTGCTCATATGTTAACCTTTTCATTCCCGGAATGAAACCAATGTCTATCAGAGGTGAAAGTCTGCAATTCTTTTCTGTTTAGCCTGCAATTATAGTGTGGTTGACTCTTAATGACCTCAGCCGGGGCTGGTAGGAGATGGATGGTAAATTCTGACAGCCATGCCCATGTCCCATCAATGATTATCCCAATAGAACCCCTCCCAAGTTTGCCCCTTTGTACTCTTGCCAAATAGTTTGTTTCTCACTGCCCCCTTTCCAGTGCTGTGAGATCAGACCTCTGATCCATGCATTGGTTCGAAGTCTGATAGTGAAAGGAGCAGCTCAGTCCCAGGACCTGTACACTCCTTACAGGTCCCAACTCCTGCCAGTCACCCCGCTGTTCTACCCATTGAACAGGGCTGTGTCCTGTCGTCCCATCTGCCTCTTCAGCCAATCACTAAATCCCACAATCTCCTTATTTACTTGGAATTACAGCGCAGAACAGACCCTTCCGTTCCAACATGCCCCACCGCCCAGCAGCCCCAGCCTAATCACAGGGCAATGACCAATAGCCTAATAACTGGTATGTCTTTGGAATGTGGAAGATAACTGGAGCACCCGTTGGAAGCCCATGCGTTCATGGGAAGAACATACAAACACTAGAATTGAACTCTGAACTCAGGAATGCCCTGAGCTGTTGTAGCGTCACACTAACCACTATGCTACCGTGGCGCTTCTTGGTGTACCAGAATATATCTGCAAGCTTCAAAGGCCATCAGAAGTCAGTACGTTGCTGTGCGTCGCAGACTGCAACGGCTCCCCTTCTCCTTTCCTTCACTGCCCCCGTTGGACTGCTGTCGAGGGAGGGCAGGGCATTGATGCCTGCTGTGGCCGAGCATGCTGCGTAACTACCAGAAGCCAGCAAATCTATACGTTCTCTCCATCGGGAAGGGAGGTAAAAAAGGGGTAGGGGAATTGCGGGCTGTCACACACCACAAATTGAGTTAAACTAAGAAGTTCATTGCCTTTGTTTTTAAGTTAAATCTGTCTGGTATAAATAAATTGTACATTGAAGTGGGATATTTTCAGATTATTTAAACCTGCGCACCACAGTTTAGTAAGTGAATGAGAAGCTGCAAACACCATGTTTCTTTCTAATCATTGCATTCCACCTGGGGATGGACTGATTTCCAATTGGCTGAACGTCATTAAATGCTGCAGTAGGTGGGTCCTGACCTCTGGCACCCAAAGACAGGTCCGTGCTCTCGTTCAGATCTATTAATTGCATGTACCGTGAAATGTATCCTTTGCATTTACAACAAGAATGTGCCGGGGGCAGCCCTTGAGTGTCACCACACATTCTGGTGCCAATGTAGCGTGCCCACAATGTGCAGCAGAACAACACAAGCAACAGCAAAAAAACACTTTCACACCATCCCACCCACTCAGACACATAGACAGACATCCCAGAACTAGTTTCCTCCATGCCTCTATTCTTTGGTCCCAGACTTGTAGACATCAGGCCTCCAACCTCCAGTCCCTGGACCGTACTCGCAAACATCGAATCTCCGATTCATAACCATTAATTGAAATTGGTCTGTTGAAATATGTCTCAGCCCTTGTTTAGCAAGGAGTTTTCACCGTTTTTAGTTTTTCCCATCTATTCTGTATTATGGTAGGTAGATGGCAAAACCAGTGGCAGAACTGACTTAGGAATAGCCAGAAGTTCTTGTGATGTAATTAACACTGCAGATCTCAACAACAGTGAGATATTGGGTCATTTTTTTTTTAATTGCCCTTCCTGGTCTTTTCCTCCCTTACCCATCATGGGGACCAGAAATATCAGTGGACAGAGCCCAAGTTTGAACTTTTCTCACTCTTCTCCATTCCTCCCCCACGGCACTTGGTAATTTAAATCTGTTTGCATAAATCTCAGGTAAAAATAAAGTGTCAGCAATGGTGAAGCACTTGGTTGTCTTAGAATGAAAGACAGGGAATACCTGTCTCTTTACTTACTTAAGCCCATCACCCCTACTGGGATAAAGGCTGCCAACAGCAGCTCGCCGGAGTCCTCTGTCCTGGGTCTATCTTCAAATCGTCCACAGGTGTAGCCCATCTTATGACTTCTAGGCGAAGATCCTTCCTCTCCCATGGATGAATTCTTGGAGCTTTCAAATTGCCAGTCTTTTAAGTTGTTTGCAGGTGTAGCCCATTTCCAAAGTTCCTTTCTCTCCCAGGAATGAAGTCTCCAGAGCTTCTGTTGGCATTTCTGTGGCGCTGGGTTTTTATGAGATGCCCAACCCTCCTCCTTTTGCAGCTAGGCTTGGGACTGTCCATGGCAGAGTTCCTGTGGCTTTTGGGGAGAGAAAAGTTTGCTTCTAGAAAGTTATGCCTTAATTTTTAATTTGTTTTACTTATTTAAAACATTTAATAAAGTGATTTGCAATTTGTAACTTATGGAAGTATTTTAGAAGTTTTCTAAAGGCTTGCTCACTGGTTTCAATCACACAGTCTTGATGAATGGCTTAATTGTACTTTGGGTGAGGGTAGTGAAAACTCAATTGTGTAGCCTGTTTGCGCCTACACTCTCTAAAGTGGCCCAGAAGGCCATTTGGGGATAGAGCAAAAAACCCAGCACTGACCCTGGCAGTCAATTCATCCCTATTGACTGAAATAGCCTTGGGAGCTTGTTTGAGAGATGGCTCGTGGCTGAGAGCAAGGTGGGAAAACGCAACCTCTGCCCATTGCTGCATCCCATGCTTTTGAGTTACTGTAGTGTGTGCGTTGTTGTTGATGAATATCCACAGGTAAAATGAAAACAAAGTGGGGGCACATACAAATTCTGCCTCCTTCTAAAACTAATCCTGAGTTACATCAATTGTCTCTTTCTTTTTGTTCTTTTTGTTTCTCCTTTTCAGGGCTCCAATTCACTGGGGGCGCCGGGGCAAATTGTCCTAGAAAGTTTGAAACTGTGCCTGGTATGCTTAACCCTTTGACCCTGCGGATGCTCTTTTTATGCGTCCCATTCTATCGCTTGAGTTGCTTTGTCCTTAACCTACCTTGTCTCTTTTTTTTAAAAAAAAGAAAATTTGTTTCTAGACAATCGTGCCTTATTTCTAATTTTTTTTCACAAAATGAAGAGAAACTTTTTAAAAGAAAATTGAACTCTGTAAGTTTTGGAAGTGTTTGAGAAGTTTTCTTAGCGACGTTGCACAGCCTTGAGGGCTGTCTTAATTCTAGTTCGGGTGAGGGTAGTCGAAAGCATTAGGTGATGCAAGGGTTAATCCAGGTGCCCTTAACGTTTCCCAGATATCTCCAATATGTTAATGCTGTTATCTGTGGATATATGACTGTTTAGTTCTCCACTGAAATGGATGCTGCAAGTTACAGTACAATGGTTATTTTGCACTTTTTGCCTTGAATCATTTGGCTCGGGTGTGTGCTCAAGGCTGTGATGCCATCGCAGTTTGGTTCCAAGGACATTTCACTTGCTGTGGAGAGCGGTTTCTTAAGTCCTTTGAGCCTAATGGAGGTGTCACAGCTATCCTGTTTGCTTGCTCTCCTTTCCCTCGGCTGTTTTAATGTAATATATACAAGACAGACAGTCACCAGCAGTTAATTGGTGCTCTTTGCTGCTGATTTGGTTGCCCACTGGTTGCCCTCCCTGGGGGAAGGAAGGGGAGAGGCATGAGGTGTCTACTGCGACCAGTTGGACTGGGCACGTTGCATTTTTGGGGTTGCCTTCTCTGATCTAGGCTTGAGGATGATGCTGGTGGAGGTACAGGATTGGACTGGATTCCTGCTTCCATTCACAATCCAGAGATCCCTACTGCCAAGAGTATACTGATTTGGAAGAGATTGGCAAAGACCAATACAAATTGGAATGTGGTCAGGTTGACTCTCAACACAGCTTCTTTCCTAGGGAACGGCCCCGGTGAGTGAATTCCTCCAGCAAGTGCCTCAAAACCAGTTGAAGGGTTGAAAATAATGAGCTGGAATATAGGATGTTTGAATTAACCTGTTCATTCAACTGACAGATTTCTTAAGTGGGAAGAAGCTTGTCGAAGCAGCTGGGTAACTACCAAGTCATGAGCTTAATGGCTGAACAACTCCACGGCCTTTCACTGCTGCCAAGTGTCTATAGTCCACTGACCTTTGTGCCCCTTCCTGCTGTGGGCTTGTGGTTGCCCCATCTCCCCTCCATCCCAGACCAACAGCTGAATTTGAAAGAAGCCAGGCTCTTCTGCCAATTGCAGTGCCACCCACTTGTCTTGTATATATTACCAGAACACAACACATGAATGCAATTTCCGTGCTGGTGTAGAGACTGCGGCTAGGCTAGTATCTGCTACGCCTTCCTCTCCCTTTCCTCCTCGCTCTCCCTGCTCTCAATGCTTTAAAGTTTGTATTTATTTAATCTTAAGAAAACTGTAATTTTAACGCTGTTTGCACCCTATCCTGCAGGTTAGTTTCACTGAGTTGATGTTAGGGACCATCTTCATTTCTCCCAGTAAAGTCTTTGAAGTTAGTTCTGAATGTGTTGGGCAGCTACTCTTGGTATGAGATTTTCCTTCTGTGGCCTATCTCTCCATGATTGGTTGATTTTCCCCCTCTCCCACCCCCAACTTGACAGAGCTGGCAAGGGCAAATCTCACGCCAGCTCCTTGTCCCTTTCTAATTGACACCATGGTGACCCTAATCTACACTGAAAGGGTGCCTTGATCCATGAGGAGGTAAAGGGGATTGGAAGTCCCCTTGGGAGTTTTCTTTTTCTACCTTCTGGCATGTGGACGTTGCTGTTATTGCCCCCTTTCCAAATTGCCCAATGCTGTGTTAGAATATAGGTCAAATGCAGGCGAATGGGATAATCTTGGTCAGCATAGATGAGTTGGGGTGAAGAGACGTGCAGAAGCAATGCCCTATTAACTTCCAGTCAGTGTGCCGTGTTTTTAGGATCACTGGGTCGGAGGACGGGGGACGGTATTCCTTGCTGTCTCAGCGGCACAAACTGTACATTCCAGGGTAATTGTGAAAAGATCAAGAATATAAGTCAGCGGAGGTTTTGCCCAGAAAGATGTTAGCCTGCTGTGGCTCCCAATTTCTTCAGAATTACTGCCTTATCCTTGGCTCAGTTTGACCACTGAAGTCCAAGTGATGGGTGTCTTCATGTACTGCCCCCTTGGGCAGTATTAAGATTATCTTCTTTTGATGGTGGGACAATTTTGCCCTCTAGCAACAAGCCCCTGCCACCTGTCCCTCTGTAAACAAGCCTGACCCTTCTAAGCAAGAGTAAGTTTAAGTGCTCTGGTTTGATTTGAGAGCATGACCAACCTGGCCGTAATGGGAGATGAGCAGTAACCTGTGGTCCTCGCATGCTTAGCGTTGCAACTTCAGGGATTTTGTGGCTCCAGTTTCGTTCCCAAGGCTGCCAAATCCCTGAAGCTTGGCAACGAGTTCTTCACCATTGATATGAAACAAAATACTAAAACTCTTTTAATTGTAGGTGCTTGGCGGACTGCGACAGAGGAGTGGGGTACGGATGACTGGAGTGAAGATGTAGGTATTTAAATTCTGCAGGTGTACTCATAACCTGACTTTAATGAAATGCCATAAAGTTCCTTGTGTGTGTAAAGTAAAAGTTATCAGTGTAAGCTCTATCTTTTAAGTAAAGATCTCGATTTGTTCTGATCTTTTGTGCACTTAAAGACTTCTTTCACCCTTAGTCACTACAGCGGGCTACTGCCTTCTGAGGTGTATGGCAGGGTTGTACCCTGACACCCCTACCTGGGGTGGGCTGCCCAGACGGTCTAATATTTCCTCCTCCCCTGCTCTGGGACGTGGCTGGATTTAGCTGCATGTGATTGCCTCATTACTGAGCCCTTAGCATAGGGTAGAGTGCCCATGCCGCGAGGTGCAGGCGGAGTCCAGTAACCACACAACCTTCCCTTCCTTGGTCATTTTCCCTTCATTATCTCCAGCCATTTTACTTTAATTTCTAGGCGCTTCACACCACACTCCCCATTCAGCAAGCCATTTTATCACCGGAAAGTTCTAAATGCCTCTGACAACTGGGGGGTTTGCGGGGAGTAGAAGTTAGGAGAGTGGGGTCAGGTTACGCATGCCTGCAGTCACGCTCACCACAGCCCCTACGAATGAGCATGGTGTAAAGGCAGCATCCAGCCACTGGAACTGGTTTGGGATTTGTAGTCAGAGCACCTTTGCCCCTCTCTCATCAACAGTGCAGAACATCACTTTTTCTTTGAGGGGAAACACTGGGGGAGGGGATTCCAGTGCCTCTCAGGTTGTGATTATGGGCCAGAAGAGTCCGGCTTTCCCCTTATTAGTCGAAAAGTTATATGCAGAAATTCTATGAAGAAACTTAAGAGAATATTGCCTGGACTTAAGTGAGTGAGTTATCGAGAGAGATTGAAGAAACTAGCATAGGAAAATGAGGGCTGATCTTAAAGAAGTGTATACAATCTTGTGTACAATCTAAAGAAGGTTGTAGGTAGGGTGAAAGTCTTTTTTCCAGGATTGGGGAATCAAAAGCTAGAGGGCTTAGCTTTAAGGTTAGAGGGGAGAGTTAATAGGCAACGTTTTTCATCCAGATGGGGTTGTATATGGAATGATCCATTAGAGGAAGTCAGTTAGCAAGTAACTTCACATTTAAAAGATACATATCAGACAAAATGGGACGGGGTTAGATGGGCATCTTGGTCAGCTGAGCCTATTTCCTTGACTATGGCTCTATGACTCACTTGACATGCCCACTGCCCCGCACTAGGGTGGTGCTACACCCTGGTTTGTAGAGGGACTTGTTGAACTTGGGGCATCCGGCCCCTTACTTACCTCCTGACTTGGATACAGAGAGGCTGAGGCAAGGCTGGACATGTGGCTGGGGGCCCACTCCAGGCAACAGTATGGCGGATAGGTGCGGACAGTGCAGTTAAAGGGTCACACGCCTTCTTTCAACCCTTTTCTGTTTTAAAGTGCTGCTCAGGTTACCTGTTTCATAGCTCTGCTTTCATTTGCTTAGCTAAGTTTCACCCCTTTTGTTTTACTCTTCCTACTTACCTGCTAGCGGCCGCTGTAAGTGGAGAATCCTTTGGTCACCAGCTGACGTCAGGAGGCTGCCTGCTGCTGGCTGAGAAGACCTGGGGAGGCGGCCGGCCAAGATGTGCCATCTATTGCCTTTAGTTTGGGTTCTGCCTACCCTCCTTCACGCCCACCCACCCCCAAGTCGTGCTGTGGCTGTATTTTTAACTTAGAAAACTTTTTTTGTAAGCCACAAAACAAAAATCTGTGTGTGCACTGTCCCAACTCCGAAACCTCCTGACACTTGTAGTTTCCCCTATATTTCAGTCAACTCCAGGCACCACCTTCCTGAGTCCTGATGACAAAGGGATCTTTCCCAAAGCAGTCAATGGCTGCTATCAGGTAAGGCAAACTTTTAATCTCTCACTGTTTCTCTTTTCATTAACAACTGTAAATTCACTCTTGCAGTTTCCTCTCCTTCTCTCTTCATTTATTTCATTCTATCTATTTATTTTGCAATACAGTGCAGAACAGGCCCTTCCGGCCCAACGAGCCACGCTGCCGAGCAACCCTTCTTTTTAATACTACCTAATCACAGTACGATTTACCATGACCAATTAACCTTCTAACCCATACGTTTTTGGACTGTGGGAGGAAACCCACGCAGTCTCTCTGGGAGAGTGTATAAAGTCCTTACAGACACTGCCTGAGCTGAAATCCGAACTTCGTAATGCCCCAAGGCGTAATAGTGTTTGCTAACAGCCACACTGCTGTGGTGCCCCTCTTCTTGCCCCCACCCCCCAATCCATCTTGAAGTTAAGCCGAAGCGTGATCATGCAATAATGCTTGAGTCCCCCTGAACTTCAAATGTTTTTGCGTTTCAGATTATTACAGGGACTGTCGATCAGCTCGACTTCTGCCTGTGAAGCTGATTCAGATCTACTTGTCACAAGCACATTGAAACATGACAGTGAAATGTGTCATTTGTATTAGCAACCAGCGCAGTCCCAGGGATTGTGCTGGGGGCAGCCCGCAAGTGTCACCGTATTTCTGGTGCCAGTGTAGCGTGCCCACAAACTTACTGACTCTAACCTGTACACCTTTGCACTGTGGGAGGAAACCGGAGCACCTAGAGGAAACTCACAAGATCACAGGGAGAGCATAGAAACTCCTTACAGACAGCGGCAGGAATTGAACCCTGATCTTAGAGCTGGGGCTGTAAAGTGTTGCACTAACCACTACAATGCTGTGCCACCCAATTGGTGTTCAGAAGCCGTGCCGAAGATTATCAGAGTAAAGTCAGTCAGCCCGGGACCTCTCGCCTGAGAGCTGACATTCCATTTCCCTTCCTCCGAACATGCCCACCTACTTCAAGGTTCAATGTGTTGTATGTTCAGAGATATTGTTTTGCACACCACTGTTGTAACGCTATTTCCTTCCTAACAGCTTGAACCAGTCTGGCCATTCTCCTCTGACCTCTCTCATGAATAAGGTGTTCTTCTCCTCAGTACTGCTGCTCACAGAATGTTTTTTGTTTTTCGCACCATTCTCTGTAAACCCTAGACACTATTGTGTGTGAACATCCCAGGAGGTCAGCAGTTACTGGGATACTCAAACTGCCCCATCTGCCAGCAACATTCATTCCACAGTCAAAGTCACTTGGATCATGTTTCTTCCCTGTTCTGATGTTTGTTCTGAACAACTGAATCTCATGACTATGTCTGTATGACTTTATGCATTGAGTTGCTGCCAGCTGATCAGATATTTGCATTAGGTGTACAGGTGTATCTAATAAAATGGCCACTGAGTATATTTCCATTACCCCATTGGCTGGAGTCTTGCATCTGTGCCTTGCTTCTTGCATACAAAAGTTTTAGTTATGTCACTGCTGTCCTCCACCAACTTCCCTCCATTTACCCTCTCTGAGGTTGTCAGAAATTTTCCCCAATAAAATGAATTTACCTGGTGGGGTCAGCTGTAATTATACATTCAAACAAGCAGTCAAATAGGTAAGGGATAGAAAGACATGGTTTTAATTTATCAGGATGTTACCTTGATTAGAGAACATGTCTTATTAGGGAGGGATGGGTGAGCTAAGGCTTTTCTCTTTGAAGCAGAGTATGCGAGGTGACTTCATAGAGGTTTATAAGATGAGGATTGAGTAGGCAGTCAGAGACAGGAACGGCTCTTCTCAGGGCAGGAATGGCTAACGTGGTTAGCTAGGTGTATAATTTTAAGGTGATTGGAGGAAAGTGCAGTGGGGTGGACTGTCAGGTAGGTTTTACACAACAAGTGGTGAGTTTGTGGAGTGTGCTGATGGGGCAGATACATTGGGGACATTAAGGAGATCTAACAGGCACATAAATGAAAGAAAAGTGGAGGGTTATGTGCAAGGAGAGGGTTAAATTGATCTTGGAGTACATTAAAAGGTCAACAGAACATTGTGGGCTGAAGGACCTATACTGTTCTGTGTTCTCAAACGGGCAAAAAGGTTACATGGACATATGAGCCGAAGGGCCTATATCTGTGCTGTACAGCTGAGTCTGACTCCTTCACATCTTTCCCAGAGTGTAGAGACAGTACTGCAGTTGTGATCAAGTCAGTGTTTTATACATAGCTCTCTGCTTTTCTCTGGCTTTATTTGTGAAGCCAAGGATCCCTTGTCCTTGTTCTTGCCCTACCAATTTTGAGCAGTTGAGCACACGTACACCCAGCTCCATCAGAGCTGTGTTCCTACATATTGAATTTAGCAGTAAAGAAATGGTCTTTCTGCAGAATTGCAGTGATTGACCAAGAGTACTGCAAGTGTCTGAAATTTGACCAGGCAATGTACATTGAGCCAGGCAGTATTAATGTTTGAATGGTCTTGTGTCAGAGCTGGGATATTGAAATTCAGTGGGGCATACAAAATGCTGGAGGAAATCAGCAGGTCAGGCAGCATCAATGGGGGAGAAATAACAGTTAATGTTTTGAGGTGTGACCTTTCATCAATCTCAGCCTGAAATATCATCTATTTATCCCCCCTCATAGACCTACTGAGGTCCTGCACCATTTTGTTTGTTACTCTGGACCAGGGGGTTCCCAACCTGGCATCTGCAGACCCCTTTGTTAATGGTTAGTCTCATAGAATATAGAATAGTACAGCACAGTACAGGCCCTTCGGCCCACAATGTTGTGCCAACCCTCAAACCCTGCCTCCCATATAACCCCCCACCTTAAATTCCTCCATATACTCCATGGCATAAAAAGGGTTGGGACACCCTTCTCTGAATGACACAGAGGAGGTTGTGGCCAGTGTTCAGAGTGATCTCCGGAAAGGACTAGAGGGCAAAGTTGGGGTGGAATCCAGGCAGGGAAATGGCTGCTTGACATGCCAGCCTTCACTCAAACCACCTGTGAAGCAAAATGGGAGAAGTGACAGGAGGCCGTGACGAAGGTTCAAAGGGTGAGTGAAGACGCCTGCAATCCACAGGAGGATACATTATGGGATTTGGGTGAGGAGTAAGCAATTGGCCCTGGATGGTGGGAAGATTTGCCCCCTCCCTTACTTAGTTCTTCCACTAACTCCAGGGAGCTTTTTTCACCCATTCTGACAGATAGGGTGCATGTGGGGTTCAATGTAATATCCTGTCCAAAAGGCACTGCAGCGTCCCCATTTTCCCCAGCAGTGCTGCGTTGGGCTGGCCGGCGCAGAGTTCCTGCTCTCAGGTGGGTGTCCGTCATATCCAACAATGATAGGAAACCTGTGTGGGAGAGTCTTTAAAGTGGAAAATTCATTGCCATGGGGCAGCTCCACTCTTGACCTCAGAAGTCCAGGTCCATTAGTGCAAATAGTTGTTACAACTGCAGTCTTCCTTGGTTGCAGTAGATGACCGTGGCTACTTCTCTGCCTCATCATGCCCTTCACTCTCCACGGAGCTTTGCAGAATCGTCTTCCTGGCCATTTTGTTCTCTCTGTAGATTTCATCCACTCGATTTACCAGAGCTGCCTTCACAAGCTAGGACAGACATGTCCCTATCTCACCGGGGTTTAGCATGCCTGTCACCACTGTCCATGCAAGCTCCTACTTGGAGCCACGGGTAAGAGCTCACTGTCCACTGGGGTCCAAAGGTGAGTGAATGGACATGACGTCCCTTCACCAGAGGTGCTGCCCCTCCCTGGACACTCTGTACTCCGTACACCCTGATTCCTGGAATGAGGAGGGAATATTGGCAGTAGAAACCTGCAGAGACTATAACTGAGTTGGGGCTGTGACTGAGGCTAAAGTAGTTCAGACGTCACCGGGTCTGGCCCCACAACTTTCCCTCCTGGTTTTCTCCCTTTCTGAGTAGTCTGTGCATCCCGTTGGGAGTTGGTCTGCCGGCAAGGCTCCCGAAGTGTTCAGTGTGTCTCATTTTGTTTTGAGCTGGATTGTTTTCTAATGGAAAGCTGTGTACAAGGCCCCGGACGGAGTGATTGGGCCATGCTTCAGTGAAAAGATGTGAGCTGACTCTTGGTGCTGTGGCACCGGTAATGGTTTTACTGTATCGCATTGTTGTACACTGATGGGATGTGTCTGTTGCTTTAACAGTGGTTTATAGTACTGCTAGGGATAGGTCTGTCACGGTTACACTGGAATATGGTACTGGTGCAAACAGATCTCTCTATCACGTTGGTACAGTACTGATGAGGGAGGCTCAATGTACAACTGGAGTACAGTACTGGTGGGGATAGGTTTGTCATTGTATAACACCATGGTACACTACCGGTGAGGACAAGTCTGTCGCTCTATAACACCAGGGTACAGTACTGGTGGGGACGAGTCTGTTACTGTATAACACCATGGTACACTACCGGTGAGGACAGGTCTGTCACTGACACCAGGGTGCAGTATTAACAGGGATGGGTCTGTCACTGTATAACACCGGGGTACAGTACCAGTGGGGATGAATTTGTCACTCTATAGCATGGGTACAGTACCAGTGGGGATGAATTTGTCACTCTATAACATGGGTACAGTACCGGAGGGGATGAGTTTGTCACTGTATAACACGGGTACCGGAGGAGATGAGTTTGTCACTGTATATCACTCGGGTGCAGTACCGG
Organism: Mobula hypostoma; assembly: GCF_963921235.1. Lineage (NCBI taxonomy): Eukaryota > Metazoa > Chordata > Chondrichthyes > Myliobatiformes > Myliobatidae > Mobula > Mobula hypostoma. Next base: position 239,658,273 of record NC_086098.1, read on the forward strand.
AGGGGATGAGTTTGTCACTGTATATCACTCGGGTGCAGTACCGGTGGGGACAGGTCTGTCACTGTTTAACACAGGGATACAGTATAGGTGGGGACTGGTCTGTCAGTGTATAAAACCAGGGTGCTGTACTAGTGGGGACAGGTCTGTACAACACTGGGGTACTGTACTGGTAGAGATGGGTTTGTTCCTGAATACCACTGGGGTATGGTACCGCTGGAAACAAGTCTGTTGCTGTATAACACTGGAATGTGGTACTGATGGGGAAGAGTCTGTACTACACTGGAGTACAGTACTGCTTGAATCAAAGTACTGTGTACTTCTCCATTTATTGAAGTAAAATATCACTTAAATAGAAAATTCCACAGAGTATGTGTCAGAGGCCTAGAGTGTCCTTGTTATATTTGTAGCCTGAACCTCTGGTGTGGACATATAGTTATTCGCGTATATCTATCACGGGAATAGCAGGTCTGCACTCTGGCACAAAGGTATGAAGTGTCTGTCCCAGATGTGACTCCAACAAATTACCTGGCCGTTTCTAGTGGCAAGTAAGTGGTTCAAGCTGCAGTGAGCTCAACCTTGGCCATTGTGTTACTTTCAGCCTTGCTGAAGTGTCGCAAAAATAGGCGGTGTAAGAAACCTCTAGATAGAGTGGACGTGCAGAGGATGTTTCCTATGGTTCAGGAGTCTAGGACCAGAGGGTGGTGGATCTAGGGAATTCATTGCTACGTATAGTTACGGAAGCCAAGTCACAGGGTATGTTTAAAGCGGAGGTTGATAAGTTCTTAATTAGTAAGGGTGTCAAAGGTTACGGGCGAAAGACAGGAGAATGGAGTTGAGAGGGATAATAAATCAGCCATAATAGAATGCCAGAGAAGATTCATGGGGTGAATGGCCTAATTCTCCTCCTATATCTTATGAAGGGAGCAAAGCTGTCCATGCCAGCCTACGTAACCCAGCTATTTTCACTTCCCAGCCCTCATGAGCCCTTCAGAATACAGCTGTTGTCTTGGTGCTTCACCACATGTGTACTGAGCATGCCTCCTTCCACTGCCCACGTAAGCTAATGAGTTCCGCCTAAGCAGATAAATTGTTTGGCACAGGCTAGATGGTCCAATGAGGGTCTCTTTCTGTGCTGTAGTGTTCTATGACTCTATGAACTTAAGGTAATGCCTAGCTATTGACTGCCAAGGAAATTGGGTTATATCCCCTTTATCTGGTCATAAAACCATAAAATATGGGAGCAGAATTAAGCCATTCAGCCCACCTAGTCTATTGCGCCATTCCATCATGGCTGATTTATTATCCCTTTGAACCCTGTTCTCCTGCCTTCACCCTGTAACCTTTGACACCCATGCTAATTAAAAACCTATCAAACTCTGCTTTAAATATAACCAATGGCCTTTTGATTTAAGACATATGACTGTGCATCTGGCTGCTTGAATATTTGCTACTTCTCTGGCATCTGTCATTTCTCTCTCTCATCAGATCCTTGTAGGCTAGTGCCTACTACAGGTTATACTGACAATTATGCTAGGGAAGTTTCACCCATCCTTGACATGGTTAAAGACCAATTAACCCACAGTGTTAACTGTCCCAGCAATTAATGAAGGCCAGCTGATGAAATGTCAGCTGATTATTTCCCTTCATGCTTGCAGCGTGACTGGAGTTCCTTCTGCATTTTGTGTGTGTTGATAAGATCTGTTGTGTCCTTGGGTCACATGTTCCTATTCACTTGGTTTAGGGTTAGGGTGTTGGGGAAAGTGACCTGTAAGTGTTATCGAGACTCCTGTGTAACCCCAAACATGAGAAGTTCTGCAGATGCTAGAAATGCGGAGTAAGAAACATACAAAAATACTGGAGATAATGCTGAGTAACCCTACAAATGTAATTTCCTTTGGTGTATCTAAAGGGATTTGCTCTCCACCTTTTTGGGAGTAGAGCAGTCTCTTACGACACAGATTGTAATACTGTACATTCATTGGACTGCTGTTGAACCACACCATTATGTCTGATAAATATTTTCTATTAGCAGCAATGTCCATAGCTTGTGGGCCAGGTGCTAACTGGTTTAGATTGAATTCTGATCTTTCCAGCCTCTCCTGTGATGGCTTTCAAAAACAGAATATCGTTCTCTCCTTCAGCTGTCCGAGACAAAGATTTTTACCGCTTCCAATGTTGGGCCATTACCTTCAGCCAATGAGACTGTGACAATCACAGCGGGGCAGAGGTATGTATTCCGTTGGGGTAATTTCTGATCATGCTCTGCTGGTGTCTGCTTGTGTGAACTTTAAAAAAAATAGGTGGACGTTGTGTTCATCAAATGGAAATTCCATACGGGTAAAATCGTTCAGAGTCCTACATCTACGGCAGAGGGTGGTGGGGTAGGGTGAAGAAAGCCTATGCAGTGTCATCAGTGTCTCTCCTCCACCTATTGGGATATTTATCAGGAGCAGGGCCCTTAGCGTTTTCATCCAACAATGTGTCTTGATTCCCTACCATCAGGCAGGAGGTACTGTAGCATTAGGACAAGGACTGTTTCTTCCCCAGGCTGTGAGACTACTAAACCCCTACCACTACCCAGGTCTCATCATGTATGAAGCATGAGTAGCATTATACTGGCTACTTTTTAACTTGTATATGCACTTAATTATTTGTTAGGTTAGTGGTCCCCAACCTCTGGGCCGCGAAGCGTGCAGGGGTGCAGTGGTAGCCGGAACGCACCCAGCACATCTTTAAGAAAAAAGCCAAAATAAACAAGCTAATTAATTAGGTGCTGTCCGGCACATAAACGTCGGCCCAGATCAGAGGCAATTGCCGATTGCGTAGAGCAAGTGAAATCAGCAATCGCCTCTGATCTGGGCCGATGTTTACGTGCCGGGCAGCACCTAATTAATTAGTTGTTTATTTTGGCTTTTTTCTTAAAGATGTGCTGGGTGCGTCCCAGCTGCCGCTGCATGCTTCGCGGCCCGGAGGTTGGGAACCACTGTGTTAAGTTACCTGTAGTATTATTACTTTGTATTGTGTGCGAGTTGTATGTCCTGTGTTGTGCACCTTGGTCCGGAAGAATGGTGTCTTTGGCGGTTTACGTATATGCGGTTGAATGACAATAAATTTGAACTTGAACCTTAATTTAGTCAACCTAACCCCGCTTAACCCTGTATCTGAGTCCTGATAAGAGGTCTCACCCGAAGCATCGACTGTTTATTCCTCTCCACAGATGCTGCCTGACCTGCTGAGTTCCTCCAGCATTTTGTGTGTGCACCTGTACATCACACAGCTCACCTCTGTGAAATCCCATCATTGTGAGAAAGGGGTGAGCCCCAGGCCACATCACCATCTGGGTTAAAAAAAAATTCCATGTTCCCCCAACAGCCCTCTTGTCAATCACCCTTCATCTCTTCCCCCTGGTTTAGGACCACTTCCCTCGGCACGAACGCAGGGCCCTGACTTTATAGAATAGCTTGGTAGGGTTGGTTGCACAGCTTTACAGGAAATGCGCCCGTGTAATGCTTTCTTTCCCCTCCTGTAGGATTGACCTGGCAGTATTGCTGGGCAAGCAGCCTTCCTCATCGGAGAATGAGCCAGCTCCCTTGGACAACTCTGCCTCGCCAACACTCTCCCAGCCGCTGGTGTTCAACAATTCGAAGCAGCACCCCGTGCCTCAGCCGTCTCCCCCCACCACCTTCCCTCAGCATAACATGGTAAGTGTGGTGGAGACTGCCAGCTCCCCATTGTCTCTACAAGAGCCTGGAAGCAGAAGGTGGGGTGGGATTGAGAAATGGTGCAGGTTATTCCCTTTCCTAAGAATTGTTTGTTTCCAAACAGTTTGCAAATCAGAAATGTGCATATTTAATTGGTTTATTATCATCACATGTACCATGACAGGATGAAAATCTTTGTTGGCATGCCATCCAGAAAGATCACTGTGGAATGTTGGGCTCGGTCAGATGACAACAGGATAGAAGCTGTCCGTAAGCCTGGTGTTGCATTTTCGCAAGCATTAGTCTGATGACAGGGGGCAGTAAAGAGAATGTCCGGAATGGAAGGAGTCTGTGATTATGTTGGCTGCTTTCCTGAGGCAGCAGGAAGTGTCGATGAAGGGGTTCTGGTTTTTTGTGGTAGACTGGGCTGCATTCGCAACTCTACAATTTTTTGTGGCGTGGGCCAGAGCAGTTGCCATACCAAGCTGTGATGAATCTGAATAATGCTTTGTTATGGCGAGTCTCTAAGAATTAGTGAGGTTCATCGAGGATGTGGTGAACTTCTGTCTAAATTCTTTAGAGATACTCCGCCCAAAGAGCCACATCACTCAGCAATCTACTTATTTAACCCTAGCCTAATTACAGGGCAATTTACGATGACCAATTACCCCACCGTCTTTGGACTGTGAGAGAAAACCAGAGCACCTGGAGGAAACCCATGCGGTCACGGGGAGAGCGTACAAATTGCTTACAGAAGGTGTTGGAATTGATCTCTCCAACTTCCCGAGCTGTAATAGCATCACACTAACCACTGCACTACTCTGGCGCCCCATACGTTGGACAACCAAACATGTCGTTAACTCAACACTTTAAATGTTGCAGTGAACCAAGCTCCCATATGGCAGATTACACCTGACAAGCCCATCCCTAGGTCTTCCCAGTGCCTGATTGTATGTATCAGCTGTAGATAAGTAGAGCGTTCACAATCCAGAGAGGGGAGGGGGGTCCTGTAATTCGGGCCTTCCATTCCATGACTGATAATCCACTCTCCCATCCCTTACCACATAATTCTTGCAGCTTTGCCTGCAGAGTCTCTAGGCTGCTGCTTGTTGGGCAATTCACTTGAGTGGTTAAAGAATCCATGAGATACAGCACAGAAGAAAGACCTTCAACCCACCTCGTGCATGCCAACCATTAAGCCCCCACTTTTGTACTGTTCTGACGGGGTAGATAGAGAAAAGCAATAGACGCTGGATCCCAGAGGGGGCTGGAGAGGGAATTTTGGACCTAAGGTACAAAGAGGATGTGAGGGAAGACTTGTTTGGAATATGTTTCCAATCTGTAACTCCTCATCTGAGAAGTGGATGGAAAAAGTTAGAATGCCAGAAAAAGAGCTGTAACATCACGAAGGATCCCACCTACCTTGCTCATGGACTGTCTGTCCTAATCCTATCAGGGAAGAGGCTATGTAGCACCCATGCCAGGACCACCAGTCTCAAATCAGTCTTGCCCCAAGCAGTAAGGCTGGTCAACGCTTCCACTCACTGATCCACCGCACCACGCCCACCCCCACCACCACTATTCTATCATTTCCTTCAGTAACCTTATGTACAGATAACCTGTGCCTAGAGTCACTTTATGGACATACAATCAGTTACATATATAAACTACCTTATGTATTTATGTTTAATAATTTTAAAAAAAATTATTTTTTTTTTTGTGCTGCTTCAGATCTAGAGTAATTATTTTGTTCTTGTTTACAGTTGTGTAAAGGAAATGACATTTGTTATTTTATTTAGAGGTACAGTGCAGAATAAGCATTTTGAGCCACAGCGCCCAGCAACCCCTTAACCTAAGCACAGGACAATTTACAATGATCAATTAACTTACCCCATGCACCTTTGGACTGTAAGAGGAAACTGGAGCACCTGTAGAAATCCCACATGTTCCACAGGGAGGACTTGAGAGAGAATGCCAGGATTGAACTCCAAACTCTGCCTCAGGCTAACAGGTCAAGTCAAGATTCTTTAATTGAGCTAACCACTGTGTTACCGTGGTGCCCATTAAATAAACTTGACTTGACTAAAAAGGGCAGTGAAACAATAAATGCTTTGCAGATCAGACTGAAGGATAGACTTGATATTTAGTTCCTATTTCATAGACAGTTTATTCCTTTCATAGACGTTGCCTGAGTTCCTCCAGCATTTTATGTGTGTTGAACCTTTGTAACTGCTGTCATGGGGCTTGGGGTTTGGTTTGGGGAAAATTTTCCTCCCAGACGAAGCAAACGTGATGAGTTGAGCTCCTGTACTGTGAATTAACAGAAAGCACTTACTGCCTTCCCATCTGACGTCTTGTGTTTGTTTGCCCCACCCCCTCATCTCCAGGTCAGCATGCTGAGTAAGAACTTTGGCGACGTCGGTGAGCCCAAGGGCGGCAGCAGTGCCGGCTCCCAGCTTCTGGAGCAGCTGAAGACCGCCCAAGCCCTGGCGCAGCTGGCGGCCCAGCACACGCAGCCCACCAGTAACGCCGCCACCTCCTGGGATATGGGGCCCACTTCTCAGTCCTCGGTGCTTGGTCACTTTGGTAAGTGGTGCGTTTCTGAGGAGGGCTGGGGATGGGGGGTGGGGGGAGGTACACATACCTGTCTGGGTGCGTGGCACAGCTTGTAAGGTTGGTGCCCCAAAACATTCCATCCCACCACTGCCAGAACAATATGCACCAAGGCTGGTGAATTTTATTGTACGAGTAAATGCTCTACTGTCCCCTGCATTCTGTGTGTAGATAGCTATATATGCAGTGAGTGAAGCACCTTCTCTAAAAATCACCAGAGGCGGAAGCTTTCTTCAGGGTTTTTAATGAGGTCTTCAATGGTTCAATTTAATATCAGAGAGAATGTATACAGCCTGAAATCCTTACTCTTCACAAACATCCACAAAACAGGAAGGAGAAAAAGCTCCAAAGAATGAACAGAAAAAATATTAGAACCCCAAAGCTCCCCCACCCCATGCACAAGCAGCAGCAAAGCAACAACCTTCCCTCATCTGCCCCCCCACTTGTTCCAGCCAAAAGCATCAGGCCCCCCCCCCATCACCCACCATGTAAGCAATAGCAGGCCCTCAGAGAACATGGTCTACAGTCCATCAAAGACTACTGTTCAACCCAACACTTCGACCTCCCACTAATGAGGGAGAAAAACCACTCCTGCAATGCGAGAGGGGGAGGTCAACCACTCACCATTTCAATGTTACCGTCTGCAGCATGGATTATTTTGAGCTTCCCCAACTCAAGAATCAGTAGCAAGCTCTCTCACTATTGAGAGAGGAACCCGTCAGCCGCAACCACTGTCGTGGTGTTCCGATCTCCTGGAACTGCAGAAAGTTAATTAAAACACATATTGAACTTGATACAGGATTGTCACGCGTCGGAATGTACTAATACTGTTGATTATTCTCACAGTCAGTGTTAACTAAGGTAATAGACAGTTGCAAGAACGAGATTATATACAGTTGTCTACTATTGTGACCTAGATGAAGATCAGACCACGTTTTATGAGTAATTAACCAGGGAATTGAAAAGAGTTATCAAACTTATTCTTGCAACTGTGCATTCGCAACAGTCCATAACTATGCTGTGCAGACATAGGACTCATAGACGCACTGTTTCAAGGACAAATAACGAGAGGATGGAGGTGAATGTATTTCCACCGTGTACTTCAGGTTGAATCCAAATGATCCACGAATAGCTTGCGCACAGGAAGTGATGTCTTTACAAAAGGACACACAGGCGACACCAGGAATAAATTATACATAAAATTACACAAAACAATGGGAACAGGAGAAGATTGTGCTAAGACAAGTCTGTGTTATGACAAAGTGCTAATCAAAAACAGGTGAGAAGGATTATGGTGGAATCACTGTATCTTTCCAAATACTGAAATGCCTGGATAGAGTGGAGGTTGAGGGAGAATAGGAGAGCCTAGGATCAGAGGGCACAGTTTCCCAATGAAGAGATGTCTCTTTAGAACTGGGGTTGGTCAAGAAGGTTCAATTGCTCGACATTAGAGGTGAAGTAGTAAAGATTAGACATTGCCTTCGTGGGAGAAGTAAGAGAATAGTAGAGGTTGTTGCCTCTGACTAGAGGCCTATGATTAGTGGTGTGCTGCAGGTATCAGAGCTGGGTCTGTTGACTTTTATCATCTATATTGATGGTCTGAATGATAATGTGGTAAACTAGATCAGCAAGTTTGCACATGCCACCAAAGATTGGGGATGTATTGGACAACGAAGAATACTATCAAATCTTGCAGCAGGATCTGGACCAGCTAGAAAAATGGACTGAAAAGTAGCAGATGGAATTTAATACAGATAAGTGTGAGGTGTTGCACTTTAGAGGGATAAACCAGGGTAAGACTTGCGCGGTGAGTGGTAGGGCAGAGAGGAGTGCAGCAGAACAGAAGGATCATACTGCCCAGGCTTGTGTATCTAGACAGCTAAGACACAACTCTGACCATACAGGAGTATGAGGGGTATAGATATGGTAAATGCAATCAGGCTTTTTCCACTGAGACTAGAGCTAGAGGTCATGGATTAAGGGTGAAAGGTGAAATGAAGGGGAACTTCATTCAGGATTGTGAGTGTGTAGAAGGAGCTGCCTGTGGAAGTGATGGATGGAGGTTCAATTTCAACATTTAAGAGAAATTTGGATAGATACATGGATGGGAGGGATATGGAGTAATATGGTCCAGGTGTGGTTCAATAGGAGTAGGCAGATTAATAGGTCAGAATGGACTAGATGGGCCAAAGGCCTGTTCCTGTGCTCTGATTCTATGACTCCATTTCTCTCGGAGCCGAGGGACAAATCAATTCCATTATTCAAGGTTGTGAGGAGAACAGTCCTAAAACTATGAATCTCACACACACACACACACACACACACACACACACACACACACAATATGTGAATTATAGTTTTAGTAAAACTGTAATATATAAAAGTAATACAAAAAGAGAGCTAAATAAAGAAAAAAAATTAGTGAGGTAGTGCACATGTGTTCATTGTCCATTCAGAAATCTAATGGCAGAAGGGAAGAAGCTGTTCCTAAAACGTTGTGTCTTCAGGCTCTGTACCTCCTCCCTGATGGTAGCAATGAGAAGGGAGTATGTCCCGGATGGTGGAATTTCTTCATGATGGATGCCACTTTCCTGAGGCACCATCTTTTGGAGATGTCCTCAAAAGTTTTGGAAGCTAGTGCCCATGATGGAGCTGGTTGAGTTTACAGCTTTCTGCAGCTTTTTCTAACCCTGTGCAGTGGCCCTTCCATACTAGACAGTGTTGCAGTCAGTGTACAAGGCAAAGGGGGGTGTGATTGGCTAGTCAATGATGGGCCTTGCCTGCAACTTTACCTCATGTGCTCGATTAATTTTAAGAAAGATTTGTATTGCCTGGGCATGCTGGGGTTGCAATCCATTTGGTAGTTTACCAATTGGTGTCAGAATCAAGGCGAAGTGACTTGCTTAATATAGGAGCAGAATCAGTCTAATCATATATTTACGAGACCATACAATTTAGAAGAAGAATGAGGCTATTGAGTCCATCGAGTCTGCCCTCCATTCATTCATGGCTGATTCTCCCCCCTCCCCTCTGCTGTTCTTCTGCCTTCTCCCTGGAACCCTGATCAATGAAGAACCTATCAATCTCTGACCATAAGACATAGGAGCAGAATCAGGCCATTCGACATGTTGAGTCTACTCAGCTATTCTATTTAATGCTGATTTATTATCCCCTCAACCCTCATTCTCCAGTCTTTTCCTGTAACTTTCAATACCCCAACTAATCAAGAACCTATTAACCTCTGCCTTAAATATACCCAGTATCTTGGCCTACACAATAATCTGTGGCAATGAATTCCAGAGATTCACTATCCTTTGACTAAAGAAGTTCCTTGTCATCTCTTGTTCTAAATAGACATCCTTCTATTATGAAGCTGTGCCCTCTGGTCCTGGACTCCCCCACTATAGGAAATTCCTCTCCACATCCACTCTATCAAGGCCTTTCAATATTCAATAGGTTTCAATGGTTTCTGCCTTGAATATTTCTAATGATTTGGCCTCCACACCCCTCTGGCAGTGAATTCCACAGATCTGGCTGAATTTCAGATTTAGATTTCTTTGTCACATGTACGTTGAAACACAGTGAAATGCATTGTTTTGTTAACAGCCAGCACAGCGAAAGATTTGCTGGGGGCAGCCTGCAGTGTTCTCCTCCACCTCCATTTTAATGGCCCATCCCCTTTATTCTGAGGCTGTACCTTCGGATTCTAGATTCTTCCACTACAGGAAACCTCTTCTCCATAACCACTCTATCCAGGCCTTACTGGCCCAGAGGCATCAGTGCTCCTCCTGGAAGGTGTTCCCTTTTCACCTTTATAGGCGCTTCCAGTGCTTGTACAGTGAAGCTTCAGGATCCGTTTGTTACTGCGGTCGTTGGAGTGGGTGCTAGGGTGAAGCCAGTGCAGAGTCCCTCTCCTGTAGTAGCAACTATCTTGATCAGTATCTATCTGTCTCCAGAGTTGAAAAGCCAAACCGAACCTTCAGTTCACGGTCCATTCGGACAACGCCAGTCCTACTCCAACTCCAGCATGATGGAAGTCTTCATCCCCACAAAGCAGCCGACGGCACCTTCAAACTCGCCGCTGCCAAACAAACCCGGCGCCACCCAGGTCTCTCCTGGTTCCTCGGAGAACCAGTCCTCCAGTCCCCAACCTGCACAGCAGAAGTTGAAGCCACAGAAGAAGAAAGCTTCCATTTCTTCCAAGGTAAGGTTCCTCATTTGCAACCCCATTGGACATCCTAGAGGTCTCCAAAAGGACTAGTTCAGCAGGCACCATGGGCTGAAGGTCCTGTTTACATACAACGTAAAACATCGGAGCTGAATTAGGCCGGTCAGCCCATCCAGTCTGCCCTGCTTTTTTCTGTGGCATATTACACACTTCTCCGTACCATCTTACTCCCTTTTCTTGCCTTTGGATCTGATTGTTTAGTTCTTAGATTAGACTGTTTTGTTGTTATTTTCTTTGCAGTATAACAATTAAATATCTACTTATATTTTTTTATTTAATATGGCTCTAGTGGGTATACAAAGTATAATTCTAGAAAGCTCTGGGTTTGTTTACATTACTTGAATAATTGTTTTCTCATTGGTTAACTTGGTCAGTGTTGAATAAGCATGTTTAATTGCTATCTATGGATTTGAATTAAATTTCCCTTATCTCTGGGTATAAAATAGCTAAACACAAGTCAGTGCCACCTTTAATCTTGGCTTCGTCTATCCCTGCCTGTTCAATTTTCCCCTGTTCTATCATGGTACTGAAGTATACATCCAAGGATGCACTGGGACACATCAATAGTGATATAACCTGGTATCATCAGGTGTTTCGGGTCTTTCAACAGCAGACACCCTTGCCCAGGCGACCCAGCCAGGTTTGATCTGTCCCCGGCTTGTGTCCCAGCAGCAATTGACCCACGGGTCACAGCTCTTGATCCATAGCCACCCAGAGGTCGCTCAGCAGTCTCTGTGACGGTCCTGATGGCTCTTTTCTTTGCAGCCCCTGTAATACCAAGGAGAGTAGGACAGTAAGCGGGCAGCAAAACCTCTACACCCCACCGCAATAGGCTTGCATCGTGTCTCTGGGACTACTCTACCAGCTCCTGGTATTTGGCTTTCTTGCGTTCAAAACGCCTCCTCAATCCCATCTTCCCAAGGGACTGTCAGTTCTGTCATGAGCACCTGCTTTGAGATTTCTGACAGAATGAGCACGTCAGGCCTCAGTGCCATGTACCCCGTGATGGGGATAAAGAAACCAGCAGAAATAGAAACCACTTTGGAGTCCAGTATTGCTATAAACTACTAATATTTATTAGTAACTACGCAATACAGTAGTATCAATGTAAGTAAATCACACAGGTTAGCAATGATTATATATAAAAGTAAGTATGGAATATATGTGTTTGAAAACCAAGCTTCTTTAAGTCTAGGGGTAAAAAGATACAGTCTTACGATGTTGAGTAAAGTTCAGTTCAGTTCAGTTTGTGGTATTTAGTTGAGTAGTGATGGAGAGAGAGAGAGAGAGAGTTGAGTCTTCAGGTGAGCTGATGCCGTCGATCTTCTCGTCGTCCTCCGAAATCCTTTACAAGTCACCGACTGTGACTTTAACCAGGGGGACCGGTTTTCCTGTGGTGGAGCTATCACCCCGGCAAGGGTGGACACATAGACAACTCCCCACCAGTCAACCCCTTCTTCACCGATGGAATAGCAATTTGGAATCGATCCGCCTGATGGATCCTCCAAAACCCACTTTCCCTGTGAGCACAACAATGCTCATTCAGTGTCCAGATCATGTGTCCGAGGTCTGTATCTTCTGACCTCCCATTTATTTCACTGTGCTGAGCATCACCTGTCATTCAAAGAGTCCCTCTTTCCTTTGTCTGTAAAGAAATGCGAGCAGGCAACAAGTCCTTGGAAGTAACATCAATAATGTCCTGTCGGTCACCATAGCAACTTTTGAGCTGCTCGGTGCTGTCTCCAAACCCAACTCAGTAGAAATCCAAAGTTACTTCCAATGCCTTAAAGTGACAGTCCAACCGTTAATCTTCATCTCTCTCTCTCTTTTCAAAAGCACAGTTAATAGGAGTACTCCAGCGTCTCCTCACATCAGGGATAATGATGCGATGTAGTCAGGGAATTTTCAGTTGCTTGCCCAGATTGACTTCCAGTTGCCAGTCAGACGATGTGGCGAGCAAGCCTACTGCTAATCTGTGCTGAGGCCATAGCTGGTCTCCAGCTTTGAATTCTTAAGAAAATGATTGTGAAGCAACAGGTTTAGTGCTTCTTTCCTGACTTCCAGAAGAACCTTGGGTTTAAACACCTGATCCATCATTGACATATTACTCTCTTTTCCGTGCTCCCATCATTTCCCTCTCCGCACTGTGATACTCCATGCCTTTGAAGGAATCACAGCTGGAGTAGGAACCGGAGGAAGTGATTTCGCAAGCAAGTCACAGTAAAACATTAATCACCACACATTTAGTCGCACAGGAGCTCAGCATTGGCAGCTTCAGTCACAGGAAAATGGTGCTTTTAGATTACAATATCAAATCTAGGCTGACCCTTAATCAATAAACAATAACCCCAATTGATGCTGTAATTTAGTTCAAGATGCTTAGGCACTAGAGTGCTCCTGGCTAATATTCTTCCCAGACAATAACTACTCAGTCACAATTTTTTTTATGGTTTGTAGCCCAATGGTCTGCAGTTTTCTTCAGGAATAAACCGCTCTCTGAATTGTTCAGTTCCTGCATCAAATTCAGGATTAGCATGGTGTGAATGTTGCACTTTGTATGCAAGATACTACTGTGCAGGTCTCCTGCTTACTGATTCCTTGAGAGATGAGCCTCCCTTAGCTGCTGGTTCCCCCATTCGTTTGTCCCAACTTGTTCTGTTTAAAGTCACCACCTTTGGGTGCCCTAAAGGGTGCCTGAAGTGGGTGCATTTCCCCATGAGAGCAGTCCTCTCATTCTCCTTGTATGCTGCATTGCCTCTCAATTCATCTATGGATCAAGCCCAAAGGTTACCCTTCAGGCAGGCAGATGTGAGGAAGCATCACACAGCCAAAGAAAGGTGGCCTTGTTTAATGATGATGGCCTCCAGGATACACATGAACATTCCCATGAGCAATGTTGTAAGATTGGTGGTTGGAATGTGGGGGTGGGGGGCTTGTTTGTGCTTTCTGTAGTGCAAGGCAATTACTTTTTCAGAAGAGCAGAATCAGCAGTTTGGGACAACCTCGCTCCTGGTATTACGTGGCAGGTTCTTGATGTCCCTTCCTTTCCCACAGATCCCATCTTCTGCCGTGGAGATGCCCGCCTCAGCCGACATCGCAGGGTTAAACCTGCAGTTCGGGGCTTTGCAATTTGGTTCTGAGCCCATGTTATCTGAGTACGAGTCAACCCCAACAACCAGCGTGCCCGTGAGCCAACCCCAGAGCAACCTCTATACCAGTGCTGTAAGGTAATGCCAACACCACTTGATGCTTTTCTCTTCCTGCATCTTCCACCAGATTGCTCTCTGGCACTGTTTGCTTGTTATGGAGGAAGAAGGAAAATGAAGTAGTACGGTTAAAAGTTTTTACTGTGTTATGTTAAGCCACAGTCCATATGGGAGTGATGAACCAGGCCTGACAGGATAGAAATGTGTGCACTCAAAAGCCTGCAGAGAGAGACAGAGAGCCCTCCGCATGTACGAGGCCCATTCAATTCACCACGTGCCATGTTCTTGTGATTGATCCAATACAGGTCATGTACAACATTCACTTCCGGCAAGTGAGCGTTACTGGCAAAACCAGCGTTTAATGCTCCCTGAAATGTAGTGTATCCACAGTCCTTTAGCCGTGCGAATCCCCGCAGTAGAATTGGGTTGCAGTTACAGCATTTAGGCCCGTCGCCAAAATGGCACGGTGGATGTAGTCACAAGTCAGAATGATGTGCAACATTGTCTTGAAGGCAGAGGCTAAGACTGGTGCTGTTGCAATAGCCTAGGTAAGGAACTGTATTAATGAAAGGATTAACGTATGAGGAGCCTGTACTCCCTGGAAGTTAGAAGAATGCCAGGGGGAACTCATTGAAACCTATCGAATATTAAAAGTCCTAGATAGAGTGGACGTTGTTTCCAATATTGGGGGAACCTAGGACCCTCAGAGTACAAGGACTTCCGTTTAGAACAGAGATGAGGAGGAATTTCTTTAGCCAGAGGGTGGTGAATTTGTGGAATTAATTGCCACAGATGGCTGTGGAAACCAACACATAGGGTTAATATCTAAAGCAGCGGTTGACAGATCCTTGATTAATAAGGTCGTCAAAGGTTATGCAGAGATGGCAGGAGAATAGGTATGATAAATAAGCCATGATGGAATGAGGAGCAGACTCGATGGGCAAAAAAAAGCCTACTCTGCTCCACACATAAAAGTTGCTGGTGAACGCAACAGGCCAGGCAGCATCTCTAGGAAGAGGTGCATTTGACGTTTCAGGCCGAGACCCTTCGTCAGGACTAACTGAAGGGAGAGTGAGTAAGGGATTTGAAAGTTGGAGGGGGAGGGGGAGATCCAAAATGACAGGAGAAGACAGGAGGGGGAGGGATGGAGCCAAGAGCTGGACAGGTGATTGGCAAAAGGGATACGAGAGGATCACGGGACAGGAGATCTGGGAAGAAAGACAAGGGGGGGGGGACCCAGAGGATGGACAAGAGGTATATTCAGAGGGACAGAGGGAGAAAAAGGAGAGTGAGAGAAAGAATGTGTGTATAAAAATAAGTAACAGATGGGGTACGAGGGGGAGGTGGGGCCTTAGCGGAAGTTAGAGAAGTCGATGTTCATGCCATCAGGTTGTCTTCTCCTATCATTTTGGATCTCTCCCTCCACCTCCCAGTTTTCAAATCCCTTACTCACTAGTCCTGACGAAGGGTCTCGGCCTGAAACGTCGACTGCACCGCTTCCTGGAGATGCTGCCTGGCCTGCTGCGTTCACCAGCAACTTTTATGTGTGTTGCTTGAATTTCCAGCATCTGCAGAATTCCTGTTGTTTGCGTCCTACTCTGCTCCTGTGTCTTAAAATCTTGTATATTGTTCATGGACTACTGCATCTTTGGTGTGCTGGAGAAGGAAATAGTGAAGACAATCAAGCAAGGTGTGTTCTGAATGGTTCAGAGGGTAGGAGCTTGTATGTTCTTCCTGCGACTCCGTGGATTCCCTCCGGGTGGTTGTTTCCTCCCATATTCTAAAGACGTAGTTAGAGTTAATAAATTTTGTGCACGCTATATTGGTGTCGGAAGCATGGTGACACTTGGGGCTGCCCCCAGCACATCCTCATACTGTGTCCGTCATTGACGCAAATGATGCATTTCACTGTATGTTCTGAATAAACAACAAATAAGTCTAAGCTGTAATCTTTCATTGACCACAGAAACTGGCCTTACTACCAAGTCTGCCAACCATCAGGCACCCATTTTATGTAACAGATCCTGCACTGGTTTTATTTTCTCCCACATTCTTGTCACTGCTGCCCCAGATAAGTGACATCAGAATGAGCTTTAGACCTCAGCATTACGCTGTACCATCAGGAAATGAACAATGCTCCATACTTTAGCTGTGAAAGTTATCGTGCTACTGAGTACACATGAAGATCCTACACTCACCCCCAGATCCCCCAGGCTTCTGCTGACCTTGGCCATTCTCTTCCTCCCCAGACGTCTGAACATCAACGTGAATGGTGTCCCCTGATCCAAGGCAGCAAACAGCGGTGTAACCTGACTCCTTTGCTCTGGTCCCTCAGCAGAGCATAGAGACAGCTGGTGAGCAGATAAACGGAAAATGCCTTGTGGTTTTCAAATCCACGGCTTTCTGGGACGTGGAAAAGAGCCTCCATTGGGTGCACCTGTTCCTGGCAGCAGCAGCCCCACATGACGCTGGGTGTATGCCAAAGATCCTTGTGTCAAGACTGTCCTATTCCTTCTCTTACAAGTTTCGGTCAAATCCGCATGCATTGCTCGTTCCACACTAAAACTGCCCTCTGAGTGAAGAGGTTCTTCCCCCCCATCCCCCACCTCCAGATTCTTCTTAAACATTTAACTTTTTACCTCTAGAACTAGTTTCACCCAACCTCAGTGGATAAAGCCTGCTTGCAATTGCCCTGTGATTTTGAATACCTTTATTCAAATCTCCCCTCATTCTTTTGCGCTCCAGGGAATAAAATCCCAACCTTTTCAACCTTTCCCTATAACTTGCAATCTCAAGTCCTGGCAATATGCTGGAAAATGTTCTCTACTCTTTAAATCTTACTAATATTTTTCCTTTAGGTAGGTAGCCCATTGAATGTGTTCCATCATTCTCCTGCCTTCTCCCCCTAACCTTTGGCACCCTTAACTAATCAAGAATCTGTCAGAATCAGGTTCAGGTTTAATATCACTGCATATGCCGTGCCGTTTTGCGGCAGCAGTACGCCGAAATACATAATAAAACTATACTTTACAACAAGTGTTAATTTAAAAAATAACACTTCAGTGGGGTGCCGCAGGGGTTGGTGCTGGACCTGCAGCTGTTTACCATTTACATTGATGATTTGGAAGAGGGGACTGAGTGTAGCGTAGCAAAATTTGCTGATGACACTAAACTGAGTGGAAAAGCAAATTGTACAGAGGATGTGTAGAATCTGCAGAGGGATATAGATAGGTTAAATGAGTGGGCCAAGGTCTGGCAGATGGATTACAACATTGGTAAATGCGCGATCATCCACTTTGGAAGGAATAATAGAGAGCAAATTATTATTTAAATGGTGAAAGATCGCAGCATGCTGTTGTGCAGAGGGACTTGGGAGTGCTTGTTCATGAATCGCAAAAAGTTGGCTTGCAGGGGTTATTAAGAAGGCAAATGGAATGTTGTCCTTCATTGCTAGAGGGATTGAATTCAAGAGCAGGGAGGTCATGCTGTAATATACAGGGTACTGGTGCACGGGGTACAGCACCTGGAGTGCTGTGTGCAGTTCTGGTCTCCATACTTGAAGGGTATACTGACTTTGTAGGCAGTGCAGAGGAGGTTCACCATGTTGATTCCAGAGATGAAGGGGTTAACTTATGAGAGATTGAGTCACCTGGGGCTGTGTATACTCTGGAATTCAGAAGAATGAGAGGGGATCTTAAAGAAACATACAAAATTTTGAAAGGGGTAGATAAGATAGAAGTAGGAAAATTGTTTCCATTGGTAGGTGAGACTAGAACTAGGGGACGTTGCCCCAAGATTCAGGGGAGAAGATTTGGGACAGAGATGAGGAGAAACTGTTTTTCCCAGAGAGTGGTGAATCTGTGGAATTCTCTCCCCAGGGAAGCAGTTGAGGCTTCTTCACTAAATATATTTACAGTACAGTTGGATAGATTTTTACATAGGGGAATTAAGAGTTATGGGGAAAAGGCAGGTAGATGGAGCTGAGTTTGCAGACGGATCAGCCATGATTTTATTGAATGGTGGGCAGGCTCGATGGGCAGGATGGCCTACTCCTGCTCCTATTTCTTATGTTCTTATGTAAAAATACCAAAGTAGTGTTTGTGGGTTCAGTTTTTTACTCAGAAATCTCGCTGTTGATGTATTGACTGTGTCTTCAGGCTTCAGTACCACCTCCTTGATGATAGCAATGAGAAGAGGGCATGTTCTTTTAAAGGTGTCCTTGATGCTGGGAAGGCTAGTGCTCGGAGCGGGCTGAGTTTACAACTTCCTCCATTCCAGACAATGATGTGACCAGTTGATGTGACCAGTTAAAATGCTCTTCACGGTACATCTGTCGAAATTTCTCTTTGATGACATACCATTATCCTCAAACTCCTAATGAGATACAGCTGCTGAATTCTTTGTAATTGCATCAATATGTTTGGCCCAGGTTAGATTCTTAGAGATGTTGATACCCAGGAACTGTTGAAATTTCTCACAGTTTCCACTGCTGATTCCTCGATGAGGACTGGTGTGTGTTCCCTTGACTTTCCCTCCCTGAAGTTCACCATCAATTCCTTGATCTTACTGATGTTGAAGGCAGTGTTTTTGCTGCAGCACTGCTCAACCAGCCGACCTATCTCGTTCCTGTGCGCTGTACGCCTCCTCGTCACCACCTTAAAGCAGAAAGTGCTGGGTGGCAGCTGTAGAAACACTTCAGGTGAGAGCTGAGAAAGGGTGAAGCAAAATTGTAGAGAAGGCACAAGGGACGTGGATCAGGAAATACTCATGATAGGCTGAGACCAGTGTTCCCAAGGTGATGATCTTATTGGTGAAACAACATGGATGAGGGAGAAGCAGGCTGTTAGGGAAGAGAAATGAGGAGCATAAAGGCTGTGACATGTAGGAAACACCAATCCATGGCTTCCTGAATCAGGAACTTTGTTAGAGCATAGAGCAGTAACAGGTTTTTCAGTTTGCAATCTCTGCACCAAACATGATGTCAAATTAAGCTAAATCTCTTTGCTTGTACAAAGTTAAAATTAAATCTGTTACCAAAATATGCACAGGATATGTCACCATATGCAACCCAGAGAATGATCATCTTGTGGGCATTCACAGTAAATACAAGAAACGCAATAGAATCAGTGAAAGACTGCACCCAACAGGATGGACAACCAGTGTGCAAAAGACAACAAACTGTGCAAATACAAAAAGAAAGGGAAATAACAATAATAAATAAGCAATAACTATTGAGAACCTGAGATGACGAGTCCTTGAAAGTGAGTCCATGGGTTATGGAAACAGTTCAGTGATAGGGTGAGTGATAGGTTGGTTCAAGAGCCTGGTGGTTGAGGGCTAATGCATGATCAATATCCCTCCATTCCCTGTATATACATTTGTCTACCTCTTAAACGCCATTGTTGTACCTGCTTCCATCATTACCCCAGCACCCATTTCAGACACTATCAACCATATCCCTCTAGGCTTTCCACTATTCACCTTTAATGTGTGTCCTCTTCATTCAAGTACATTTATTATCAAAGAATGTATAAATCATACAAAGTTGAGGTTTGTTAGCTCACAGGTAGCCACAAAGCAAGAAACCCAAAAGATCCCGAATAAAATGGGGAATAATTAAATAAATAAATTTAGGATGGCGATGCAAAGAAGCTACTTTTTCCCAGAAAGTAATGAATCTGGAATTATCTGCCCAGGGAAGCAGTAGAGGCTGTAGGCTTTCTTTGACTGGGGTCAACCATGGATTCCAGCTGACTACGTGATATGCACGCCAGGGCAGTATGATATGGAGAGCAAGCTGTTGCCTGTGCAGCAGGCAGTCTCTCTCGCAGGGTTGCCAGTTAGGGTTGATCAACATGGGACTGCCTTAGGGAATCCAGCTGCAGATTTTACCTCGGGGTTTACTCCAGCAGCCTTCCCCATGAGCGGGTATAGCTGCAAAACAGCAGGGGTTTGAGATCAGAGTTTTCCTTCTCCTAGATGAGCTGCCAACCAAGGCTGATGAGCCCCGTCTGCCCACAGCAACTGGTTTTAAGCCTCCAGTAATCCATCTTCTCCTATCAGTGGAAAAGGTTCCTCCAGGCTTAGTAGCCAAGCGACATGTGAAGCCAGGAGCTCGACTTGGTTGTCAGAGGCTATTTAAGAGGCACTCCATTGAGAGCATTTAATAGGTAGTGGGAGCTCATCCCCATTCCCCCCACTGGCTGTAACAACCTTAAGGTGCCAGTAGAGTAGAAACTACCTCATTAAGTGTATTTAGGACAAAGATTTTTGCCTGACTGGGTAATTAAGGGTTATGGCAAAAAGGCTGGTAGCTCAGCCATGATCTATTGAATGGTGGAACGGGCTCAACAGGCCAAATGGTGGACTCTTGCTCCTATTTCTTATGTCCTTTCACTTTTCCATTTATTTATTCTTCCAAAGAGCCACATCGTCATTCTTGCCCCCAACCTTCAGTCACTGTGGCTGCACAATCTCACCGCTCTTGTTCTCTCGCAGTGAGTCCTCGCCAACGATCGCCTCCAACCCAAGCCCGGACTCTGGCTACCAGCCCAGCGCGATCACAACCTCGGCGTTCACAGCCCAGAACAGCGCACCGGGGGCACAGTACGAGCAGAGTTCCGCCCAGCGGGCGCCGTACTCCAACTCCCTGTCCTCCTCGCCTCAGAAAGACCTGACGCAAGCCAAGGTGACCAGCTTTGTTTGGGGGAAGGGTGATGCTTTTGTTTAATTTCCTACCTTCTGACATGTCGCACTGTATTCTGACAAAATCTGACTTTTCTTATAGAACGGCTTCAGCACGATACAGACATCGCAGTCCATCGAAGGTGCGTCCAGATCCTTGCTTGAGGGGTGCCTGGGAGGGTTTTGGGTCATATTACGTTTGGAGATGATGTTAGGTGATGAGAGCAAGGTCAGGTCTGAGGCCAAGGAGGACAGTATCATCAGGGTTTTGGGGGGCGGCGGGGCAACGCAAGAGGAGCCATCAATGCCAATTCCATCCTGTTAAATCCATTCAGGAGAAGCTGCTTTCCCTGAGGAGCAGGGGGAGTCTGTGGCCTGCTCCCACATGGATTTTCTGATCAGAGTGGGGTGAGTTGGAGCACAAAATTACTGTGAGAGGGTCAGAACAGTCTGTTTACAAACTTTGAAGAAAGAAATGATCCTCAGAACATGGAACAGTACAGTACAGACCCTTTAGTCCAGAATGTTGTGCCAACTTTTTAACCTATTCTAAGATCAACCTAACCTTTCCCTCTTATAGCCCTCCATTTTTCTGTAATCCATGTGCATATCTAAAAGTTTCTTAAATGTTCCTACCACCAGCCTCTGCAGATTGTTTTCTTGAGGAACACACATAAAATGCTGGAGGAACTCAGCAGGTCAGGCAGTAGTTATGGAAATGAAGATCCAGTCTGTGTTTTAGGCTGAGGACTGGGATCCTCTTATCCTCCTGAGGATTTGATCCTCTCAAGGAATTCACTGGGTCAAGCACCACCAGTGAGAGGGAAGTAATTGCTGCTACTTTATCCTGGTGCAGGATTTCAGCCTGAAAAATTGACAATTTCTTTCCCCCTCACAGATACCACTCGACATGTTGAGCTCCACAAGAGGGCTGTTTGTTGCTCGAAGTTCGGAGACAAACAGTTCTTTATCTTGGTAATTCTGCTTATCTCGCCCCACCCTGATTACTTGCCCTGAAACAGAGTTTCAATCCGAAACGTTGATTTCTTTCGGCCCACTGAGTTCTTCCAGCAGATTTCATAAGTCAGAGCACTGAGTACTGGAGTTAGGATATTATGTTGAAGTACTGTTAATATGGTGGGACTAAATAAGGAGTCTTGTGTGCAGTCTGGTCACCTACCTACAAGAAATATAGCAATAAAATTTGAGGAGTACAGAGAAAATTTACAAGGATATTGCTGGGACTTGAGGACCTGAGTTATCGGGAAAGTTTGAATAGGTTCGAGCTTTATTCCCTCGCTCTTATAAGTTTGAGGGGAGATTTGACAGAGGGATACAAACATTATGAGAGGTATAGATAGGGTAAATACAAGAAGGGTTTTTCCACGGAGGTTGGGTGAGACCACATCTAGAGGGTGGTGAGAGTGTGGAATGAGCTGTGAGTGGAAGTGGTGGATATGGGTTGGATTTCAATGTTTATGAGAAATTTGGATAACTACTTTGGGACTGGGGTATGGAGGGCTATGGTCCGGGTATGGCTTGTTTGACACAGACTCAATGGGTCAAAGGACCGGTTTCTTTGCTATGGTGCTCTACAGCTCTGATTGTTTGTGGCTGTTATGTTTAATGCTGTCCATCTCAGCTGCTCAGACAGCCTCAGCCTGTGACCACTACCACCAAAGACAAAGGCCGCGTGCCTAGAGGGACACCATCTCTTCAGGCTCCCCTTCAAGTCACACACAACCTTGGCCTGGAAATATCCTTCATTGTTGACTCTAAACCCTGAACTGTCTCCCCCAGCAGCAACTGATCTTCACCCAGGGAATGCAAGAGGGCAATTTGCCACTTCCTTCCCAAAGGGCATTTATGCATGGGCAAATAATGTTGGTATTTCCTGTAACACACATCAAAGTTGCTGGTGAACGCAGCAGGCCAGGCAGCATCTGTAGGAAGAGATACAGTCGACGTTTCAGGCCGAGACCCTTCGTCAGGACTAACTGAAGGAAGAGTGAGTAAGGGATTTGAAAGTTGGAGGGGGAGGGGGAGATCCAAAATGATAGGAGAAGACAGGAGGGGGAGGGATGGAGCCAAGAGCTGGACAGGTGATAGGCAAAAGGGGATACGAGAGGATATTGTCTCAGCTTGCTCCTGCCCCACCGAACTCGTTTCTGCATACCTCGACACGGTTTTGTCACCCCTTGTTCAATCCCTTCCGACCTATGTTCGTGACACTTCTCACGCTCTTAAACTTTTCGATGATTTTAAGTTCCCTGGCCCCCACCGCTTTATTTTCACCATGGATGTCCAGTCCTTATATACTTCCATCCCCCATCAGGAAGGTCTCAAAGCTCTACGCTTCTTTTTGGATTCCAGACCTAATCAGTTCCCCTCTACCACCACTCTGCTCCGTCTAGCGGAATTAGTCCTTACTCTTAATAATTTCTTCTTTGGCTCCTCCCACTTCCTCCAAACTAAAGGTGTAGCTATGAGCACCCGTATGGGTCCTAGCTATGCCTGCCTTTTTGTTGGGTTTGTGGAACAATCTATGTTCCGTGCCTATTCTGGTATCTGTCCCCCACTTTTCCTTCGCTACATCGACGACTGCGTTGGCGCTGCTTCCTGCACGCATGCAGAACTCATTGACTTTATTAACTTTGCCTCCAACTTTCACCCTGCCCTCAAGTTTACCTGGTCCATTTCCAACACCTCCCTCCCCTTTCTAGATCTTTCTGTCTCTGTCTCTGGAGACAGCTTATCCACTGATGTCTACTATAAGCCTACTGACTCTCACAGCTATCTGGACTATTCCTCTTCTCACCCTGTCTCTTGCGAAAACGCCATCCCCTTCTCGCAATTCCTCCATCTCCGCCACATCTGCTCTCAGGATGAGGCTTTTCATTCTAGGAGGAGGGAGATGTCCTCCTTTTTTAAAGAAAGGGGCTTCCCTTCCTCCACTATCAACTCTGCTCTTAAACGCATCTCCCCCATTTCACGTACATCTGCTCTTACTCCATCCTCCCGCCACCCCACTAGGAATAGGGTTCCCCTGGTCCTCACCTACCACTCCACCAGCCTCCGGGTCCAACATATTATTCTCCGTAACTTCTGCCACCTCCAATGGGATCCCACCACTAAGCACATCTTTCCCTCCCCACCTCTCTCTGCATTCCGCAGGGATCGCTCCCTACGCAACTCCCTTGTCCATTCGTCCCCCCCATCCCTCCCCACTGATCTCCCTCCTGGCACTTATCCGTGTAAGCGGAACAAGTGCTACACATGCCCTTACACTTCCTCCCTTACCACCATTCAGGGCCCCAAACAGTCCTTTCAGGTGAGGCAACACTTCACCTGTGAGTCAACTGGGGTGATGTACTGCGTCCGGTGCTCCTGATGTGGCCTTTTATATATTGGCGAGACCCGACACAGACTGGGAGACCACTTTGCTGAACATCTACGCTCTGTCCGCCAGAGAAAGCAGGGTCTCCCAGTGGCCACACATTTTAATTCCACATCCCATTCCCATTCTGACATGTCTATCCACGGCCTCCTCTATTGTAGAGATGAAGCCACACTCAGGTTGGAGGAACAACACCTTATATTCCGTCTGGGTAGCCTCCAACCTGATGGCATGAACATCGACTTCTCTAACTTCCACTAAGGCCCCACCTCCCCCTCGTACCCCATCTGTTTCTTATTTTTATGCACACATTCTTTCTCTCACTCTCCTTTTTCTCCCTCTGTCCCTCTGAATATACCTCTTGCCCATCCTCTGGGACCCCCCCCCCCCCCGTCTTTCTTCCTGGACCTCCTGTCCCATGATCCTCTAGTATCCCCTTTTGCCTATCACCTGTCCAGCTCTTGGCTCTATCCCTCCCCCTCCTCCTATCATTTTGGATCTCCCCCTCCCCCTCCAACTTTCAAATCCCTTACTCACTCTTCCTTCAGTTAGTCCTGACAAAGGGTCTCGGCCTGAGACGTCGACTGCACCTCTTTGTACAGATGCTGCCTGGCCTGCTGCGTTCACCAGCAACTTTGATGTGGGTTGCTTGAATTTCCAGCATCTGCAGAATTCCTGTTGTTTGGTATTTCCTGTGTTGTCCACATTATAGTCACTGCTGAAACCACTCAGTAAGTGTGCAGTGTGAACCAGGGGTTAATGTTTCATCACAGTACGAAGTTAAAAATATTACACTGCCTAAATAAGAGTAGGGTGTGTTGGGAGGGGTGATTGGTTGGAGGAAGTAACAGACGTTAGTTCATTCTGCGTTGCCCACACAATCACGCAGCCTCCAGTTTAATGCTCAGCCATCCATCTCTGTCTTGATTCTGATCTTTAAACTAGAATGGTTGGGGGGTGGGAATCAAATTAAAGAGGCTAGGTGTGAGGAGGTTAGTTCACAACAAAGGGATGGGAACCAGTGCAGAGAGACAGAGGGGTGTAAAGTGAGCGTAGAAGCAAAAAGTACAAAGGGGAAAAGTAAAAGTGGCAGGCCGACAAATCCAGGGCAAGCATTAAAAAGGGCTAAGAGAGTTGTAAAAGAGCGCCTGAAGGCTTTATGTGTCAATGCAAGGAGCATTCGTAATAAGGTGGATGAATTGAAAGTGCAGATTGTTATTAATGATTATGATATAGTTGGGATCACAGAGACATGGCTCCAGGGTGACCAGGGATGGGAGCTCAACGTTCAGGGATATTCAATATTCAGGAGGGATAGACATGAAGGAAGGGGAGGTGGGGTGGCGTTGCTGGTTAAAAAAGAGATTAACGCAATAGAAAGGAAGGACATAAGCCGGGAAGATGTGGAATCGATATGGGTAGAGCTGCGTAACACTAAGGGGCAGAAGACGCTGGTGGGAGTTGTGTACAGGCCACCTAACAGTAGTAGTGAGGTCGGAGATGGTATTAAACAGGAAATTAGAAATGTGTGCAATAAAGGAACAGCAGTTATAATGGGTGACTTCAATCTACATGTAGATTGGGTGAACCAAATTGGTAAAGGTGCTGAGGAAGAGGATTTCTTGGAATGTATGCGGGATGGTTTTTTGAACCAACATGTCGAGGAACCGACTAGAGAGCAGGCTATTCTGGACTGGGTTTTGAGCAATGAGGAAGGGTTAATTAGCGATCTTGTCGTGAGAGGCCCCTTGGGTAAGAGTGACCATAATATGGTGGAATTCTTCATTAACATGGAGAGTGACGTAGTTAATTCAGAAACAAAGGTTCTGAACTTAAAGAGGGGTAACTTTGAAGGTATGAGTCGTGAATTAGCTAAGATAGACTGGCAAATGACACTTCAAGGATTGACGGTGGATATGCAATGGCAGGCATTTAAAGGTTGCATGGATGAACTACAACAATTGTTCATCCCAGTTTGGCAAAAGAATAAATCAAGGAAGGTAGTGCACCCGTGGCTGACAAGAGAAATTAGGGATAGTATCAATTCCAAAGAAGTAGCATACAAATTAGCCAGAGAAAGTGGCTCACCTGAGGACTGGGAGAAATTCAGAGTTCAGCAGAGGAGGACAAAGGGCTTAATTAGGAAGGGGAAAAAAGATTATGAGAGAAAACTGGCAGAGAACATAAAAACGGACTGTAAAAGCTTTTATAGATATGTAAAAAGGAAAAGACTGATAAAGACAAATGTAGGTCCCCTGCAAACAGAAACAGGTGAATTGATTATGGAGAGCAAGGACATGGCAGACCAATTGAATAATTACTTTGGTTCTGTCTTCACTAAGGAGGACATAAATAATCTTCCAGAAATAGTAAGGGACAGAGGGTCCAGTGAGATGGAGGAACTGAGCGAAATACATGTTAGTAGGGAAGTGGTGTTAGGTAAATTGAAGGGATTGAAGGCAGATAAATCCCCAGGGCCAGATGGTCTGCATCCCAGAGTGCTTAAGGAAGTGGCCCAAGAAATAGTGGATGCATTAGTGATAATTTTTCAAAACTCGTTAGATTCTGGACTAGTTCCTGAGGATTGGAGGGTGGCTAATGTAACCCCACTTTTTAAAAAAGGAGGGAGAGAGAAACCGGGGAATTATAGGCCGGTTAGCCTAACGTCGGTGGTGGGGAAACTGCTGGAGTCAGTTATCAAGGATGTGATAACAGCACATTTGGAAAGCGGTGAAATGATCGGACAAAGTCAGCATGGATTTGTGAAAGGAAAATCATGTCTGACGAATCTCATAGAATTTTTTGAGGATGTAACTAGTAGAGTGGATAGGGGAGAACCAGTGGATGTGGTATATTTGGATTTTCAAAAGGCTTTTGACAAGGTCCCACACAGGAGATTAGTGTGCAAACTTAAAGCACATGGTATTGGGGGTAAGGTATTGGTGTGGGTGGAGAATTGGTTAGCAGACAGGAAGCAAAGAGTGGGAATAAACGGGACCTTTTCAGAATGGCAGGCGGTGACTAGTGGGGTACCGCAAGGCTTAGTGCTGGGACCCCAGTTGTTTACAATATATATTAATGACTTGGATGAGGGAATTAAATGCAGCATCTCCAAGTTTGCGGATGACACGAAGCTGGGTGGCAGTGTTAGCAGTGAGGAGGATGCTAAGAGGATGCAGGGTGACTTGGATAGGTTGGGTGAGTGGGCAAACTCATGGCAGATGCAATTTAATGTGGATAAATGTGAAGTTATCCACTTTGGTGGCAAAAATAGGAAAACAGATTATTATCTGAATGGTGGCCGATTAGGAAAAGGGGAGGTGCAACGAGACCTGGGTGTCATTATACACCAGTCATTGAAAGTGGGCATGCAGGTACAGCAGGCGGTGAAAAAGGCGAACGGTATGCTGGCATTTATAGCGAGAGGATTCGAGTACAGGAGCAGGGAGGTACTACTGCAGTTGTACAGGGCCTTGGTGAGACCACACCTGGAGTATTGTGTGCAGTTTTGGTCCCCTAATCTGAGGAAAGACATCCTTGCCATAGAGGGAGTACAAAGAAGGTTCACCAGATTGATTCCTGGGATGGCAGGTCTTTCATATGAAGAAAGACTGGATGAACTGGGCTTGTACTCGTTGGAATTTAGAAGATTGAGGGGGGATCTGATTGAAACGTATAAGATCCTAAAGGGATTGGACAGGCTAGATGCGGGAAGATTGTTCCCGATGTTGGGGAGGTCTAGAACGAGGGGTCACAGTTTGAGGATAGAGGGGAAGCCTTTTAGGACCGAGGTTAGGAAAAACTTCTTCACACAGAGAGTGGTGAATCTGTGGAATTCTCTGCCACAGCAAACTGTTGAGGCCAGTTCATTAGCTATGTTTAAAAGGAAGTTAGATATGGCCCTTGTGGCTACAGGGGTCACGGGGTATGGAGGGAAGGCTGGGTTCTGAGTTGGATGATCAGCCATGATCATAATAAATGGCGGTGCAGGCTCGAAGGGCCGAATGGCCTACTCCTGCACCTATTTTCTATGTCTATGTCTATATGTCTATGATCCCAAGCCCTTCAGGTCTTCAAAACTTGTCCTATTTCCTTTAAAACAAAGTGCTGGAAGTACTCAGCCGGTCGTGCAGCATCCGTGGAGAGCGAGAAAAACAAAATTAATGTTTTGGGTCTTGGCTTCCGTTAGTCAGGGTTGACCATGGATGTTGAATATTAGCTATCTAAATCAATATGCAAGCTAGGGCAGTGTGATGTTGAGAGCCAGCTGTTACCCCCTTTCCACGCAGCTGATGAATCCAAATGAACGGCAGAGACCAATACAGTTTGATACCAGCTGCATCGCAGGAGTTGCCAGTTGGCCTTGAACTCAACGAAGGACTACGATGGGTGCTCCAGCTCCAGTGTTCTCCTGAAGCCTTCCCCATGAGTGTGTCTAGCTGCAAGGCAGTAGAAGTATGAGATCAGAGTTTTCCTTCTAGTTGAGCTGCCAACCAGGCTGACATGCTCCATCTCTTTTGGGTCAGCCTAAAAATGTTTCCCTTTTCAGAGATACTGCCTAGCCTGCAGAGTACTTCCTGAGTTTAAAAACCTAGCATTTTGTTTCTGATGACCTTATTGGTGATATTACTCTGTGTTTGTTAGTACCTGGTACATCTTTGGACTGTTGAGGAAACCAGAGCACCCGGAGAAAACCACTCATTCCACAGGGAGGACGTACAGAGACTCCTTACAGAGGATGCTGGGATTGAACTCCAGACACCGCCCCATGTTGTATTAGCATCATGCTAACCGCAATGCTACTGTGGCACCCCAATAAGAAGCTAAATAGCATTTTGTTCCTGATCACCGTGTTTGGTGATCTAAATCTGCATTCGTTAATATCTTAAGCGAACAATCATTTTCACCAGGTTTTTGACAGAGAAATTTGGAGTCATATTTCTTTCAGCTTTAAAGGTCTAGTTGGAATATTTAAACACTTTCCCTGCACCCTCACCCAGCTTCTGTTTCATAGACACAGCTCTGTGAAACTTGTTCACCCTGCGCTCCACAAGCTTTCAGATCTGTTAACCCAGAGAGTGGGCTTAGTGCAGAAAAATGCTGCTGAGATGCAGGGTCAACTATGATCTAACTAAGTTTAACAAGACTTCGATGAGGAATCAGAGGGGAGATGACGTGAAATCTAGAGTGTAGAAGGTTGTTGTAGATTACAACAGGACATTGATCAGATGCAGAGCTGGGCTGAGAAGTGGCTGATGGAGTTCAATCTAGAAAAGTGTGAAGTGACTTTCTTTGGAAGGTCGAACAGTGTTAATATCAGGATTCTTAGCAGTGTGAGGGGCTGAGGGTTCTCAGAGTCTACGTCCATAGATCCCTCGAATGTTAATAGGATGGGATAAGAAGGAATATGGTGTGTTGGCCTTCGTTTGTCAGGGGATTGAGTTCAAGAGCTGCGAGATAATGTTGCAGCTCTATAAAAGCCTGGTTAGACCACACTTGGAATATTATGTTCAGTTCTGGTTACCACTTTATAGGAACTTATAGAAGCTTCGGAGTGTGCAGAGGTGATTTATCAGGTTGCTGCCTGGATTGGAGATCATGTCTTGTGAGGATAAGTTGAGTGAGCTAGGACTTTTCTTTTTGGAGCAAAGGAGGATGAGAGGTGACTTGATAGAAGTATACAAGATGATAAGAGGGATGGGATTGAGTGGTCAGCCAGAGACTTTTTCCCAGGGTGAAAATGGCTAACCTGAGGGAGCATAATTTTAAGGTGATTAGTGGGAAGTATAGAGGGGGCTGTTAGAAGTAAGTTTCTTTTACACAGAGAGGTGGGTGTGTGGAATGTTGGAAGGAATGGACTGCTTGCGTGTACAACCTGGCCCTTTCATTATTGTCTACTGTTTCCCACAGCTGCAGCTGGTTCTGCAGTGAAGTCCGACTCGTCCGCAGTGCCCAGTATGGCTTCACTCTCGAATGCAGTATCTGCATCGTCGCTACTAACGTCAAATAGCCAGCACCCTGCAGCGCTGGCCAGCCTTAGCCACAGCGAGGAGCTCCCAAGCACTACCAACGCACAGCAGAGCAGGTGAGCGGCGTGTTTCAGCTTCAACACGCCTGTATTGCCGCCACCACCCCCCGGCCCCACCACCACCCTGTGGAATTTTTCCCACAAACATTTCTACAGTGGTGGTTCTTGTTACCCTCCCTGGAAGCATGTAAATTATAACAGGATCCCCAGACCACTTGAAAGACTTCCATTCTGATTTAACATTGACACTCCCTCTCACTTCCAGTGCAAATTTAATTTATTGTCATGTATACCGCCAAACAGAATAACCAAAGTGCACAATGCAGTAAATATAACTCATGCACATAACACAAAGTAATATTACCACAAATAAATTAACTAATAATATGGTGCATATATCATACAAATTTAAAAAGTGAACCACGTAATGTTACTTCATGCATGATGGGTGGTGACTGGGAGTTCAGTAGTCCCTGTTCAGTAAGGGGGGGATGGGGAGAAGCTGTTTCCCATCGTAACAGTCCTTGACCTAATGCTGTAGTACCTCCTGCCTGATGGTTGGGGGGAGGGTGGGTGAAAGAGATTGTTGGATGGATGGGTGGGATCATGGACAATGCTAAGGGTCCTATGTACGCAGTGCTTCTGATAAGCATCTCTAATGGGTGGAAGGGAGAGCCTTTTCTTTTGGTTTCAGTGTGAGAAAGGGAACGGTAAGCGTACAACAGAGTAACACATAAATTTTACCACCCTGGGCATTCCCTTTTCTTTCTTCTACCTTCTGTGTGAAGACCAGGAATTTGAAAGCCTGGGCATCCAGACCTGAGAGCAGCTTATTCACCACTGCTATCAGACTCCCGATCCTGATCACCTCTTTCACACCCTTTTCCTGGAGTGCACTGTAGTCATATAGTTGACACGACCACAGACTCAAAAGTCAAGTTTGTGGTCTCATGGCCAGGGCAATGTATGTGCAGGGGCAATGGAGTGCTTACTTTTTCCATCACAGGCGTGTAGCATTAGATACACAGTATTCACAAGAAGAACAAACATAGGTTATGCACACATTTAATAAAAAAGAACTAAATTAGGACCAAAAAAGTCAATTTTAGTACACAATTATTGCAGTGTTGCTGTACTGAGGCAGTGATTTACGATTGTGCTGGTTGGTTCAAGAACCAGCTGGTTGAAGGGCAGTAGCTGATCCTGAACTTGGTGGTGTAGGACTTCAGGCTTCTGTTCCTCCTGCCCAATGGTTATCTAGAATGTAGAACAGTACAACACAAGAACAGGGCCTTCAGCCCACAAATTGTGCTGAACCAATTAAATTAGTAATCAAATGGCCAACTAAACTAGTCCCTTCTGCCTACACAATGTCCATATCCTTTCATTTTCCTCATATTCATGTGCTTATCTAAATGCGTCTTAAAAATTTCAAATGCATCTGCTTCTCCCACCACCTCAGCAGCGCATTCCAGGCACCCATCACTGTATATAAAAAAAAGAAACTTGCCCCTCACATTTCCTTTGAAATTACCTCCCCTCAGCTTAAATACATGCTCTCTGGTATTAGACATTTCAACCCTGGGAAAAAGATATTGTCTGTCTATGCCTCTCATAATCTTATAAACCTCTATCAGATCTCCCCTCAGGCTCTGCTGCTCCAGAGAAAACAGCCCAAGTTTGTGAAAGCACATTCCCTCTAATCCAGGCAGCATCCTGGTAAACCTCATCTGCCCCAGTCCAAAGCCTCCACACCCTTCCTATAGTGTGGATGACCAGTCTCTCTTCACTCCAGCAATTCTTTAACTACTTTAGACTACATCATCTGCTGTTTAGCACTAGTTTTATGTATTATTACCATTTATACTGTTTATGCAAACAAGGAATTTCATTGCACCTTGATGTGAATGGCAAGCTAATCTCCAACAAGAAAACAGTTGGAGTTGATGGTGCACTGTGCTGGTGTGGCTTTACAGAATAAGTTTTCTCTTTTCTTGCCCCCCCCACAGTACTCCGTCTACTCAACAGAACAGCAACCTCTCCTCTTCCTCAGCACGCACTTCAACATCGACCCACCTGGTAAGTCCAAAGTGAATTCCCTTTGTTTTTCCTCTGCTGATCAGGCCCTTGATCGCCACCTGGCTGCTGGGACGTGCATGACTCTTCTGTCAAAACCCTTGGCGTTGCTGGCATACATCTCTGTTGCCAGAACGGTGACTTGTCCCATTGAAGTGTTTACCTATGAATGGTCTCCTGGTGTCCTCACAGAAGAGTAGTGCTGAGCTGGAGAAAAGAAAAGGTGTTTACAGTGCAGAACCCCCGATTATTTATGGTTCAGCGCTGTAAAGCACTTTTACGATGCTGTTTACATTGTAAATACATGCTGGTATTTATGTAATTATGCACATTTTGTTGCACGAATGTACTTCTAATGTAATTTTCACATAGTTTTTATTCTTCATAATTGTTCAATGTTACGTTTAGTTACATTTTGTGTCTTGACCATCACAGCACTGTAAATTCCCAATACGTGTAAATTTACACTCAGTGGCCATTTTGTTGGTACACCGGTACACCTCATTAATACAAACGTGCATTTAAGTGAGAACACTACCAATACTACTACAGAACTATGAAAGTGTAATTCGTAATAGTATTTGACAGAGGAATTCATCCAGTGTACGTTATTGTGTTCTTTTGACTGTAAATGAACAAAGACGGTACAGATAATGTTTTCGTATAATACTTTTGACAATTGCAGCCATCAAGTTCTTCATAGTTCCTAACTTGTTGAAGTAATGAAATTGTTTAATTGTTTCACTCATCTCCAAGCCTGAATGTTTGAAACCACAGTGAGCAAAGCAGTTCCGAATTGTCTTGCTACTTTTTGAACACAATCACATATTACTGACGCAATTTAAGGACTATTCCTTCTAGGCACGGTGTGTGTTTAATGGGTGCGCAAGTGCACATGTCTGACACTAGCTGGAAACTGTTCAGCAACAGTCTCCTGTTCCAATTAAACAACATGATGTCCAAAATAAATGAAGGGAGACCCAGCTAGTTTCTTGATCAGTTTTTGTTCTTTAAGAATTGTCCCAAATAAGTGGATGCATTGTTGGAATCCACTCTACCTGATGTCCCGGCACCTGCAACGGATTACCTGTGGATTGGTGCTGTGTGGTTTTGGTGGGCTGACCTAGATTCAAGATTGCTTCATGTCATTTCCAGTACATAAGTGTAAAGGAGGACAAAATGATTGTTACTCTGGATCTGTAGTACAGAAAAAATAATAAGATAAAGAACAAAAAAAAAAACCCCCAAAAAAAAATAAATAAACAAAATAAATATAAATACATAAAATAGCTTATATACATTGATTTTATGCCCATAAAGTGACGCTGGGCACATGAGTTTCTATACACAACCTGACTGACAGGAATGAAAAGTAATGAGGGTTGTGGAGGGCGCATTAGTGGGTGGATACAAGAAATAGAAGCAGTCGTTTGTGTTAACAACCAACAGAACCTAAGGATGTGTTGGAAGTGGTCCACAAGTGTCATCACAGATTCCAGTACCAGTGTAGTATGCCCACCATGCCTGGGAGAACAGAATGGTAGTGTAGCCATTAACGTTATTGCAGCTCGGGGCACCGAAGTTTGTTCTGTAAGAAGTTTGTATGTCCTCCCTGGGTGCTCCGGGTTTTTCCCACATTCCGAAGACTTATGGGTTAATAAGTTAATTGGTCATTGTAAATTGTCCCGCGATTAGGGTTAAATCGGTGGGTTGCTGGCAGCATAGTCTGAAGTTCTGGAAGTATCTATAAATAAAATAAAATAAATAAATAAACAAAGATACCAAGCAACAAGAGCAAAACAAGCCTCTAGCCCCTGCACAGGCTATCTCCAGTGGATTCGTGGATTGGCAGGCATTGGGCCTTTGACTTCCCCAGCAGAGTCACAGACTTACGGCCCCAGCCATCAAACCTTGATTTCCAGGCTTTCAATCGACCTTCGTGCTATGATCCGGACTTCCGATCAACCCTTGGACTTTATTTATTTACTTAGAGATATAGCGCAGAACCAGCATTTCAAGCTGTACTGCCCAGAACCCTTAGCCTAATCATGGGACAATTTACAATGTCTGATTAACCTACTTACTGGTATATCTTTGAACTGGTGCGGAAACTGGAGTACCTAGAGGCAACCCACATGCTAAGTACATACAGATGGAGCCAGAATTGAACTCTGAACTCCAATACCCCGAGCTGTAATGGCATAACTGCTATACTACTGTGGTCCCGCAGCCCGGGCGTCTGATTGACCTTCGATCTTCAGGATCGACCCCAGGGCTGGCCGATGAGGACTAGAGTTCAGGACTCTGTGATGACAGGGCCCCGATCACTGTCCTCGCCAACTTGACATCTGGCCATTTCCATGTCGAGATCGCAGCCAATCTATTGCTGGCCTCTCTTCTGTGCCTGTTTCCCTTAGCCATCAATTCCCTGATCTTTCACAAATCTATTCGCTTCCTCTTTAACTACCACACTCCCAATGATGCACCATCATTCAGAGTACAATCATACAAATCTATAGCACAGAAGTGGGTCCTTTGGCCCATCTTACCCATGCTGACTGTGATGCATATGTATACTGGTCCTGTTAGACCCATACCCCATATTTCAGCGTTCAATTCTGGCGACCTCGGTATGAAGTTTTACTTCCTTCCTGTGAGTGTGTGGGTTTCTTCCCACAGTCTAAAGGCATACTGGATAGTAGGTTAATTGATCATCGTAAGTTGTCCTGTGACTGGGCTAGTGATAATAGATGGGTTGCTGAGTGGTGTGGCTCTTTGAACTGAAAGGGCCTGTTCCGCATTGTCTCTAAATAAAATAAATGTTTCGATGTATGTGCGATTAGTCAATCTAATTCTAAGTAGCTGTCCAAAAGCCTTTTAAGCATTATGATTGTATCTACCTCCATCATCCCCCCCTCACTCGTTCCAGATGTCCACCACACTCTGGGGAAATCGTGCCTTCTTCAATCTCCTTTAATTTTTCCCCTCTCCCTGTGCTCTGGAGACTTTCCTGCCCTGATCATAATTTTATAACCAGATGCACCACGCTCTATGAGAAATCTCTGCACACTCAGTTTTAAACCAGCCTTGTAGCTGTGTCTACTCATGTGAGATTCTACCACGGGTAGAATCTCTCCAAACATCTACCCTGATGTAACCCTAAATAATTCAGTGAGATTGTCCCTGAACACCGAAGTGTGTTGACCCAGCTTCTATAACCACTCATTATACAATCTTGCCCCCAGGAATTAATGTCTCTTGTGATGATCCAGTGGCCAAATGGGCAGTTCGGCCTTAAATGGTGTGTGGTGCAGGCGGGGGAGCAAAATGGAGAGGTTTAAGGAGGGAATTCAGAGTTCAGGGCCCAGACAGCTGAAGGTATGACTACCAAAGGATGAGCAACAGAATTAGAAGGAGGCCAAAGCCTGGGAGGAGTATGAAGCAGCAGAAGGCACGAGGAGATGGTGGGATTTGAAAACTAGAATAGTAACCTCCAAATAAGGTTATGTATACAGAAATGTGCTGGAAAAGGGGCCAGTATCACCTTGAAGGATCCTGCCCACCCTGCTCACTCCCAACAGGGAGGAGGCTACGTAGCATCACACCAGGACCACCAGACTCAAAATCAGTTACTTTCCCTAAGGAGTAAGGCTGATCAACACCTCCACCCACTAACCCACCCCTCCATACCCCTAACCACCACTGCTTTATCATTTCCTGTCAGTCACCTTATGTACAGACATTCCTGTACCTCGTGTAATTCATAGACATACAATGTATATATTGAATCATATATTTGTATGTATTCCTTTTTTATTATTGTTGTCTTACTGTGTTTTTGTGCTGCAATGGATCTGGAGTAACAATTATTTTGTCTCCTTTATATTGTGTACTGGGAATGACATTAAACAATCTTGAATGATGATGCACTTCACCTATATAAAAAAAAAATGCTATTGCATTTTTCCTTCCTTGCATTGCATCATTTTTGTCAATTTAGCTACAAAAACAACTTTAAATTAAAGGTTATGAAACCGGGGATTGTGTGACCACACGCAGTTACTGAAGGCAGAGGACTTGGGTAGGCAGTGGAAGAAAGCAACAATGCTCAGTGAAGAGTGTGTGTCTTTAGAGAAATGCAAAGGTGTGTAGACTATCTCTCCCTCAAACAAGCTCATAGTCACTGGAGTCTGACCTCCTGTGCATACAATCTAGACTAGTCTCAATGGAGCCTCTGATTTTGGGGAAAACATAATCTCAGTAATTCTGGTAGTAAATTACACCTTAGAATACATGGTGTCGTTGGCAGCTTGATTTCTCGCCTTAAGAAAGTGGTGTAGAGATACTGAGAACCGTATCTTGTAGCACTTTGTAAAATTCGGTCTTTCTCAGAACATACTGGTGCAATTCTACACTGCCTTCATAAGGAGCATCCTCACATCAGCCATCGGTGCAGCATCCTCTTGCACTATGCAAAAAATGCAGAGAGCTGTCAGGTCAGCTGAAAGGGTCGTTGGCTGCAGTCTACCATCACTGCAGGGCAAAGTAGCGGGCAGGCAACCCACCCAGAAAACTGCCTTTTCGAAAAGCTCTCTTCTGAAAAGTACTCTGGGACCATTAAAACAAAAACTTCATGGCATCTTAGAAGTTTCTTTTCCTGGCAGTTAATCTGATCAACCATTCTAGTTAACCCCCCCCACTGTTACCCCGTCACTGCACTGGACTGTAAATACTTCCAACCACTTTAATTCTATGATTGTTGAATGCTGTTTGGCTGTGCCCTGACTAACACACCACAGCAAATTCATAATACGTGTAACTATATACTGTGAACAAAACTGATCCTCAATTACTGGGCACATTGGGCTGGCTCCTAGAAATGGAATCCCCTTGGCCCTATTGTGTTTCTGAGTGCTCTGCTCACACGCCCACCCTCTGTCACTTCCACCTACACTTCCCAGCATACTGAGATAATGTAGCAGTTAGCACAATACCATTGCAGCTCAGGGCGTCGGAGTTTGCGGTTCAATTCCAGCATCATCTCCAAGCAGTCTGTATGTCCTGCGGAATATGTGAGTTTTCTCTGTGTGCTCCAGTTTCCTCCCACATTCCAAAGACATATCACTTAGCTAGGAGAAGTGGTCATTGTAAATTGTCCCGTGATTAGGATAGGGTTAAATCAGGGGTTGCTGGGCAGTGCAGCTTGAAGGGCCAGAAGGGCTTATTCCGCACAGAATCACTAAAAGATAAATATCACATTATTTAACTATCGATCACCCTTTTCTTCTCCTGGATCCTCCTCAGACCTGCCATCTTTTGCCTCACCCCCTACCTTTTTATACTGGCTATCTTTCCTTCCTGATGAAAGGTCTCAACCGGAAACATCAACTGTCCATCTCTATCAATTATGTCTGAACCATTGAGGACCCCCGGCGATTTTTGTGTTAATGTCAAAGTGACATCAACAAGCCAAAGCGAAAGGAGTTTCAATTTTTATAGATCCCTCAATTACATTTATTCATCAAGACATTATCTCAGATCATAGTAGTACATTTTTTGTTAATTACTGGGTTACTTTTTAATAAAAAAAGTTGCTAAGGTTAATGTTTATGCTCCAAATGTGGATTATCCTGAATTTTTTAAGCACTTACTCACTTCTTTTCCTAACTTAAATGAGCATTTGTTGATAATGGGCAGTGATTTTAACTTAAGTTTAAATCCCATGATGGATAGATCCATATCTAGTCCGGCTTTACCGAGCAAGTCAGCTACTCTTATCAACTCTTTTATGATTGACTCTGGAATTTCTGAAATTTGGAGATTTCTACACCCTAAGGACAAAGAGTTCTCATTCTTCTCACATGTTTATCATTCTTATTCTCGAATTGACTACTTTTTTATTGACTCTTGTTTAATTCCATCTGTATTTGAGTGCAATTGTGATATCGCCATTTCGGATCATGTTCCAATGAAACTTTCTATCAAGTTAATGGATACTCCTACTAATAGACAATGGCGATTTAATTCTAATTTGCTTCAAGACCCGAACTTTGTTAAGTTTATGAAGGAACAGATTGATTTCTTTTTTTCAACTAATATTACAGAAGAAATTTCCAATGGGACAGTATGGGACGCTTTTAAAGCTTATATCCGTGGACAGATTATTTCCTATTCTGTTGGTTTGAAAAAACGTATTAAGAATGAAATACTTTCGGTGGTTGACAAAATTAAAGAAATTGATAAGAAATATCCTATTGCTCCTAGCAAGGAGCTTTATAAACAGAGAGCTGAACTCCAAATGGAACATAGTTTATTATTAACATCCTTGATTGAAAATCAATTAATGAAAACTACAAGTGAGTTTTACATTCATAGTGCTAAATCGGGTCAATTATTGGCTAATCAATTGAAAATTTCTTCGGTTAAACGTCAAATTATCAAGATCCGTAAACATGGTGATACTTTGACAGTTGATCATGACGAGATAAGCAAAACTTTTCAAGAATTCTAAGGTGTTAATGAGGACTGTGTTTGCTACCGTGCATTGTTACCGGGCTTTATCATGAAAACGTAGCGTGACTAATTGTTTTCCTTTTTGAATGTGTCTTTCTCACCCACTCAGCACACAAGTGTGGAAAGTGATGCCAGCCTTCACCCGCCCCCTAGCACTTTCGCTACGGCCGCAAGCACAGTGTCAGTGGCCCCCTCATCAAGTGTTTCCAACACCCTCGGAGGTGGCAGCAGCCTGGGCCTTAGTTTGGTCAGTAACTCCACAGTGACGGTGTCCTCCCGCAGCTCTGTGGCCACCACGTCAGGTAACAACACCAAAGAAGCAATACAAACCCACCCAGAATAAACCATGGGGTGTTTTTTTCCTCTCCTGTCTCCCCCCCACCCACATTTCCCCTTCCCCATTTCCGCCCCCCTTTCCATTCCCATCTCCACCCACCACCCCTCTCTTGCCTCCCTTACCCCTCCCTCTCTTGCCTTCCTTACCCCTCCCTCTCTCTCCCTTTCTCTGTGCCTCTTCTACTGTTTTCCTTTCTGCATCTCTCTGCCTTTCCCAATGTCCAAGTTGGTGTTGGTGTTGCTGTCCTTCCTAGAAGGTCACCCTTGGAAATGGCCTGGTGAACTGCCAGTGGCCTCAGCATTTCCTTGGCAGGTTTTCTCGGTCTAGAGGGAAGCAGATTTGCTTTGTTGCCCAAGCCAAAGGTGCAGGAGCTAGAGCTTTGATAAAGCTGGTCCGACCAGCAAGGTTGACTGAGGTACAGTACATCTTCTGGTGACTGCTGAGGGCTATGGGTTGTCTCATTGAGCAATTGTCCCACTGAGGGACCTTTACTACATTCACCATGGGTGATCCCTTGCTGTTACCTTTACATTGTGGTTCTTAACGATCTCTTTTCCTCTCTAGTAATGAATCTGGTTCTATGGTGACTGGTTGCTATTTAACATTATATTTATTGGTCTTTCCCAGGAAAGGCGCCTCCAAATCTTCCCCCAGGAGTTCCGCCCTTGCTACCAAACCCGTACATTATGGCTCCTGGTCTCCTGCCTGCCTATCAGGTGAGATGCTTTGCATACAAATTCCTTGATTAGCAAGTGCTTTTCTCTTTCTTCCTCCAAATATACATCAGTCTGCTTTTCACCCTGTCTACCCATTGTATTTCTTTATTTCATGTAAGTGCCTGCAAGAAAATAAATCTTTGTGATATATGGTGACATGCATTCTTTAATAGTGAATTTGCTTAGAACACCAGGGGATGCAATTTATCTCTTAATGTCTTTACCTGCATCTACACCAGATGCCTTCAAAATATCAAGGGCTGTAAAGATCATGGGGAAAAGCCATCTCATCTGGTTTCCTTGGGGTGATGGGCCTGATGTGCTCTGCATCACAGTCCAGATGTGCAGGGCACAGGTGGGGGCCTAGCATAGGACATGCATTCAGTCGCCACTTTATTAGATATACCTGTACACCTGCTCACGAATGCAAATATCTAATCAGCCAATCACGTAGCAGCAACTCTATGCATTAAAGCATGCAGACGTGGTTAAGAGTTCAGTTGTTGTTCTGACCAAACATTAGAATAGGGAAGAAATATGATCCAAGTGACTTTGACCATGGAGCGATTGTTGGTGCCAGACTGGGTGGTTTGAGTAACTCAAACTGCTGATCTCTTGGGGTTTTCATTCACAAGTTTCTGAAGTTTGCAGAGAATGGTCAAGTGAGCGGCAATTCTATGGGCGAAAATGCCTTGTTAATGGGAGTGGTCAGAGAATGGCCAGACTGGAGTTGACCTGAAGATGACAGTAACTCAGATAACCCTGCGTTACAACAGTGGCATGCAGAAGAGCATCTTTGAATACACAGCAGGTCAAACCTTGAAGTGACCATTTTATTATGTAGAGGAGGTAACAAATAACTGAGGTATGGATATCGAGATTTTGCCAGTTAAGTTCTCGAGACCAGGACTTGTTTTGCAATATAAGTAGTTTGAAGAGTTTTCCTGAAAAAAGCACAAGAAACAAAGTCAGGAGTAGGCCCTTCCTGCCTCCTGTAGCTTTCACCAAGATGACCTCTTCCCTTTTCACTTTCTTCCACATTCCCTTGATCCAGAAATCTCTATATGTATCACAGCTGCCCCCCCCCCCAGCTAGAGAGTTGTAAAGGTTCACCACCCTGTGGGTGTAGACACTTAGACAAGTTCAAAGATGGTGAAGGATTGGAGGGATAGGGGCCAAACATAAGTAAGTGGGACTGGTCACGGTAGGATTTTGGTCAGCACGAATGAGTTGGGCCAAAGGGCCTACTTCTGTGCTGCAAGACTCTAAGAAATACCATCTTACCCCTAGATGACTGACCCCTGATTCTAGACACCCTCTCCAGGAGAAACATCATCCCTGTGTCTACCCTGTGAGCTCCTTAAGAATCTGTATGTCCCAATCAGATCATCTCATTCTTTCAACCTGCAGTTTGCTGAATAAGATAATCCCAAGAATCAATCCAGCACAGGTACAGTCACACCAGGGCCTCAGTACACACAATGACCACTACATTAGCTATCTCCTCTACCTAAGTAAAGTGGCTACCTAGTGTATTTCTGTCTGTTCATTGTCTTCTGCTGCTGTAGCCCATCCACTTCAAGGTTCAGAGATGCTCCTCTGCACATCACTGTTGTAGCATGTGGTTATTTGAGTTACTGTCACCTTTCTGTCAGCTTGAACCAGTCTGCCCATTCTCCTCTGACCTCTCTCGTAACAATGTTTTCTTTGTTTCTAGTGCACGAGAATCTCAGGAGATCAACAATTTCTGAGATACTCACACCACCCCATCTGGCACCAACAATCATTCCACAGTCAAAGTCACTTAGATTACATTGCTCCCCATTCTGTTTAGTCCAAACAACAACTTGACCATGTTTGCGTGCTTTCATACATTGAGTTGGTGCCATATGATGGGCTAATTAGATATTTGCATTGATGAGCAGATGTACCTAATATAGTGGCCAGTGAGTGCAGGTCTGTGCTGTAACCCTTTTTGAAGTTAGTCAAAGCCCAGTTTAAGTTTATTGTCATGGGCATACACACCTCGGACTTAAATGCATTGAAAATGAGCTTTTTGCAGCAGCAGCAGAGTACATTACAAACGTGACAAGCTTAAATTACCACCAATTATACATCAAGTCAAAGTAGATTTACATATGAGGGCCATCCGTTGGTTGGGGTCGACCATGGATGTTGTGTCCCAGCTGTGTATGTTACGTGCCAGTACTGTAGCCTATGCAGTACAATATGGGGAGCAAACTTGCCCAAGCAGCAGGCACCTCCTCTCCACACAGCTGATGAATCCAAAGGAACGGCAGCGGTGACATCACAGGATTCTCCAGTCAGCGTTGGGCTCAATGTACGACTACCTTGGGCACTCCAACTCCAGATTTACTCCTGAAGCCTTCCCCATGAGTGAGTTAGCAGCACGGCAGCGTAGGTTTGAGAGCAGTTTTCCTTCTAGGTGAGCTGCCAACCGAAGCTGACAAGCCTCATAGCCATATACTGCCTTGAGATTCATTTTCTTACAGGCACTTACAGGGAAATAAAGAAATATAATCGAATTTATGGAAAACTCCACATAAGGATTGACCACCAATGTACAAAAGACACATTTTGCAAGTAAAATAAATAATGCTGATAATACAAGTTGTAGGGACCTTGAAAGTGAGTCTGTAGCCCACTTATTAATATAACAGTGCGTTAACTTATATAATGCAATAAACAAAAATAACATTTGAGTGGAATGTATTCCAAGATAGATATTCAAGAACTTGATGGCATTAGGTCCACAAAGACCAGCAAACAGTTCCCATTTGAGCTAGGGCCTGTTCAAAGTACGTTTGTACATATACGTCATAAATTTTCTTGGCGTTCACAGTAAGTACAAAGAAACACAACAGAATCCATGAATGACCACACAAATAAAGACAGATAAACAGCCAAGATGTAAATACAAAAAGACAAAAGCAACATAATAAATAACCAATATATATCAAGAGCATGAGATGAAGAGCCCTCGAAAGAGAGCCCATAGGTCCATAGATTGTCTCAGCATTGAGTTGAATGTTAAGTTATCCCCTCTGCTGGGTCATGGTGCACATGTATCTTTGCTCTTTGTCCCAAAACCCTGTCTGCATACAGCAGTCATAGCCTCTTGGTTGTGGGGTAGTCGAGGGACAGGCAGATTTCCACTTGTTAAAGTAGGTAGGGGCATTGATTTGCTTTTGGGAGTCGATCACATACCAATTGAACCCCAGTCATGTTCATGGGTTACCATCTGATACAATTTGCCGTAACCTCAGTGGCTCCTTTCAGGAGGTTTGTTTGGAAACAGAGTGCCTGGTCAAGCCACTGGATCACCAGTGAGATGCAAACATTCTGCCACTGGCATACACAGTTTGCTTAGGTTAATCTTCTGAGTGCTTCAGTTTCCACCCACAGAAAAGATCAAAATTCTAAATAAATTTGTCACCATATGCTACCCTGAGATTAATTTTATTGCAGGCATTTACGGTAAATACAAAGGGATACAATAGAATCAATGAAAAACTACACCCAAAGACGGACAAACAACCATATGCAAATATACAACCAGAAAAACATAATGATAGATAGATAAGTTATTAGACATGAGACATAAATATTAAGTGCAGAGTCTTTGAAGGAGGGTCCGTAGGTTGTTGAATCAATTCAGTGTTTGGGTGAGTGCAGTTCACTCCAAAGTCGTACGGGCAGTAGGTTAGTTGGTCACGTGGCTGTAACTGGGTGCCATGGCCTCACTAGGCAGGAAGGTCTGTTACCACGCTGCATCTCAAATAAATGTCCTCTTTGCTTCAGCCTCAGGTGTACGGCTATGATGATTTGCAGATGCTACAAACAAGATTTCCCTTGGTAAGTAGTGTTTTATTTTCCTCTATTCCTGCAGGGTACACTGGAAACATTCAGCTTGTTGTGCAGCATCTGTGGAGAGAGAATTAACATTTTGTGTCCTCATAACTGAGAAAGGGTTAACAAAGGGAACATCTGTAAAAGGGCAAGACTCAATTAAATGGGTTAATGGGAGCACACTCCCCGTGTCCTATCCACCTCTCACCCCCAACCCCACCCCCATCTTGCCTTCTTTTCACGAAGAGACTCTGACATGCAATGATGCTTCCTGTCCTGTTGAGTGTTTCAAGGTTTTCTCTTTTTATTTTGTATTTTGCATTTGTGATTTGTTGATTTTTAACCCCCAAAAAATTGTTCCAATGTGGAAACCATTAGTTTGCTCATATTTGCTGACATTAAAACTGTTACTGCACAGAAAGTTCAGCCTTGGTTATCTTGAGAGATTCTGTGTCCCATAAAGGATTGTGACCACAGCTAAAAATGAGTACAATTTAAAATTGACCTCAATCCTGCCACGGCCATTGTTTGAGCCCCTGTCCTGGAGCTGCATGGGTGAAGTGCTACTCAGAGACAGAACTCTGTACGTCTGGAGGTTATACAGAGCAAGGATAACAACTGCTGGAGGTGGGGAGGGTGGTGCTTGGAGCTGGTGTGCTTAGAACAAAGAACAGTACAGCACCTTAAGGTTGTCGTAGCCAGGGGGGTAATGGGAATAAGCTCCCACTACCTATTAAATGCACCTAATAGTGTGCATCTCAGATAGCCTCTGGCAGCCAAATCCAGCTCCTGGCTTTGGCGTGTGGCTTAGTTACTAAACCCAGCAGAACTATTTCTACTGACTGGAGAAGGGGTAAGGCAGGTTACTGGCTCCTTAAAACTAGTCTCTCTGGTTAGGTAGTATACGCTGGCCTGGTTGGCAGGCAGCTCATCTGGGAGAAGGAAAATGCTGATCTCAAACTTCCACTATTCTGCTTCTATGCCCACTCATTGGGAAGGCTTCAAGAGTAAACCTGAGGGAAAAATCCAGACCTAAAGTCCTTAAGGCAGTCCTACATTGAGTTCAACACTGACTGGAAACTCCTGAGATGCCACTGGTGCCAAACTGTCAGTCTCTGCCATTCC
Source organism: Mobula hypostoma (assembly GCF_963921235.1). Taxonomy (NCBI): domain Eukaryota; kingdom Metazoa; phylum Chordata; class Chondrichthyes; order Myliobatiformes; family Myliobatidae; genus Mobula; species Mobula hypostoma. The sequence continues at coordinate 239,702,767 of NC_086098.1, forward strand.
TTTGTATTCATCAGTAGTGTGGAGAGGGGGGCTGTCCATATCATACTGCCCTGTCTTGTGTATCAACAATGTAGATAACTAGGACGCAGCATCTGTGGTTGACCCCGACCAGCAGAGAAACGGGCCTTTCAGTCCACTGTGTCTGTACCAACCATGATGCCCTTCTGTCTGCGCACCCCTGCCTAAAATGTCTCTTGAACATTGCTGTTATCTCTGATACCGAATCTCGCCTTGGCAGACCATCCCTGCTGCCTCCACCCTTATAATACCCAATGGCAGTCCATCGGAGTCTAATCCTTGTGATCTCCAGGGATCTGTTCTGGGCCCAATGCATTGATGCAGTCATACTGAAGGCACACCAGTGGCTACACTTTACTAGGACTTTGAGGAGATTTGGTATGTTACCAAAGACTAGCAAATTTCTGTAGATAAATAGTGCCGGGCCTTCTGGCTGGTTGTGTCATCGTCTCGTATGGAGGATCAGAAAAGGCCGCAGGAGGTTGTAGACTCACTCAGCTCCATCATGGGCACTGGCCTTCCCCACCTCTGAGGACATCTTCAAGAGGTGGTGATTCAAAAAGGTGGCATCCATCATCAAGGACCTTCACCATTCAGGACATGCCCTCTTCTCAATACAGTCGGCCCTCCTTATCCGCGACTTCCACATGCGCGAATTCAACCAACCGCGAATCGAGAAAACCCGGAAGTGCTCTTCCAGCACTTGTTGTTTGAGCATTACAGACTTTTTTTTTGTCATTATTCCCTAAGCAATGCAGTATAACAACTATTTTACATAGCATTTACATTGTATTAGGTAGTATAAGTAATCTAGAGGTGATCTAAAGTATACGGGAGGACGTGCGTAGGTTATTGTGGATCGGGATTGAAAAAAAAACGGAAGTTCTCTTACTAAGTAAGTCAGGATAGGTACATCCGGTATTATTTAGCGTCAGTTAGTCAAATGTTTGTCTTAGTATATAGTATATATTTTACCTTTCTATGCATATAAAACACTTAAGAAATGTATGTTTCAGCGCCGGGCTCGGGGACAGAAGTTCCGGAGTTCGATCCGGTGACAGACTGTTCCCAAGCGTGCTCTCCATCTGTGCCGGGTTGATGTGAAGGATCAAAAACCCAAAACCCAATAATTAAACCAGTGCGTTACTTAGTAATAGTTGTAGCTTTCATTGGGGCAGGGCCTTTCTCACTTCATCCTTTAAAATTGTTCCGATCGTTGACCGACTGTAGCCTAACGCTTTTCCAGTGACCGATGGCGTTTCACCTCTTTCTGATTGTATTATTTCCACTTTATTTTCATACCGTGATCATGATTATTTTCGTGAACAGAAACACTGCGGATTCAGAGCTCTGCTGCCGGGTCCTAATGTCCACCGCACTGAGGTTAAATAAGGTCCTGGGTTCCGCTGGGTCCTAAGGTCCAACGCATTGAGACAGGTTGAATAAGGGACTTGAGCATCCGCATTTTTTGGTATCCGCGGGGGGTTCCGGAACCAATCCCTCACGGATAAGGAGGGCCGACTGTACTGCCATCACACAGGAGCCTGAAGACACGCTCAACTGCTCAGAAATAGCTTCTTGTTCTCTGCCATCGGATGTCTGAACAGTGTATGAACACTACCTCACTGTAATTCTTTTGCACAATTTTTTTGAAATTATAACTTGTTTCTTACACCTGCACTGCACTTCTGCCACAGAACAATGTATTTCATGACTTAGATCAGTGATAATAAATCTGATTATGGTTCTGATCACTTGGTCTTCCATGGTCAGATCTGTTTGTCTCATTTGCTGCATCACCGTGGTTTCCTTTATTCCCAAGTTTTCTAATAGTCTGCTCTCTCCTTCAGGATTACTATGGAATTCCATTTGCCACTCCTACTACGCCAATTACAGGACGGGAAGCGAGTTTGACGAATAACCCATACTCTGGTAAGCTCCCGACAGCTGAGAGATGGAGTTGATCTGTTGGAAAGGTTTCCTATCAAATTTGGATGTAATTCAGTTAGTTTAGTTCCTATCGGCACCCATTCTGGTTTAGCAACAGATTTCTCCCCCAGAGTAACACATGCACACACATATGCTGGAGAAACTCAGCAGGTCAAGCAACATATCTGTAAGAGAGCAAACAGTTGAAGTTTCGGATTGAGGTCCTAAGTCCGGACCGGAAAGGAAGGGGTCAGAAACCAGAAATAAGGTTGGGTGAGGGGGTGGAGTACAAGATGGCAGGTGATAGGTGAGACCAGGCAAAGGAGGAGGTAGGTGGGTTAGGGAGGTAAGATGAAGTAAAAAGCTGGGCAGTGATAGGTTGAAACGGTAAAAGGAGAGAAGAGTGTGGACCATAGGAGAAAGGGAAAGAGGGGAGAAACCAGAGGGAGGTCGATAGGCAGGTGAGGAGAAGGGAAGAGGGGAGCCAGATTTGTCTCCCAGGACTCCATTCACTTGACTCTCTGTCTGTGATGTCTGGCTGGAGTTCTGCAGCCCAGACCCAGTCTGGATTACTGTCTCTTCATCTCTCCCCATGGCAGCCAACCCCTTGTTCAGCCAGTGCAATGGTTTAACTGGTTCAGCCACTACTGTACAACCCCAGGTTCCAGGTTCGATCCTGACCTCAAGGTCATATTGAAGTTTAATGTCATCTGACCATACATATATACAACCAAACAAAACAATGTTCTTCCAGACCACGGTGCACCCACGCAACATATATCACACGCAGTCCATAAACCAGAATATTATCATGTAAATAAACTAAATAAATACAATTCAAAATGCATGTGGTAAAGGACAGCACAGCACAGGTAAACCGTAAACAGCTCGCTGTCCTAGTGACAGGATCTTGATGGTGGCAGGGTATTTCTTAGTCTCACAGACTGAAGGAAGAATCTGTTACCCAGTCTCGCAGTCCTAGCCCAGATGCTTCTGTACTTCCTTCCTGAAGCTGGTGGGTCAAAGAGATTGTGAGGTGGGTGGTAGAGATCATCAAAATGCTTTGGACCCTTCGCCTGCAATGCTGCTGGTAAATGTCACAAATAAGGGAGAGGGAGACCCTGGTGATCCTCTCAGCAGTTTTTACTGACCTTTCCTAGAGCTTTCTAGAGTTCTGTGGTTCAGTGTAGCTTCCGTACCACAGCCAGACTGGACAGTCTCAATGATGCTCTTGTAGAAAGTTGCCAGAGTGGAGGCGAGGAGCTTTGCACACTTCAATCTCCTCAGAAAGTGTAGATCCTGTTGTGCCCCCATGACTGCTGAGGAGCTGTTGTAGTTCCAGTTTGGTCATTATGTGCAGACCAAGGAAATGTATGCTCTTCACTCTCTCCACGGCAGAGCCATTGAGGTGCAATGGAGAGTGGTTGACCTGTGCCTTCCTGAAGTCCACAATCATCTTTTGCCTTGTCCATTCACCCTTGTAGGTTTCCTCTGAGATGTGGAATTGATTGTCACATGTACCAGGGTAGAGTTTTTTTAAACTTTTAAATGGCAGAGGATGTTCGATGGGCTAAGTTTTATGGTCTTTGAAAGATATTCAAGATTGTTTAATGTCAATTTCCAGTACAGGAGTATAAGGAGAGTAAAATAATTGTTATTCCAGATCCAGTGCAGCACAGAAAAACACAGTAAGATAAAGAACGCAATGATATAAATACACAAGATGGTTTATATACATTGTTTGTAATTCAATAAAGTGATACCCTGCAGAGGATTGTCTGTACATGAGATTACTGATAGGAAATGATAAAATAGTGCTGGTGGGAAATGTGATGAGTTTGTTTAGTGGGTGGAGGTGCTGATCAGCCTTCCTGCTGGGGGAAAGTAACTTTTTTTTGAGCCCGGTGGCCGTGGCGTGGATGGTAAGTTGTCTCCTCCCTGTTAGGAGTGGGACAGATAAGTCCATGACCCTTATGAGTAGACAGCTCTGCAGAGAGCCGACCCCGTAAGGCAGCTAGGCTAGACAGCATCTCAGGCTGGTGTGCACAATCAGGGAGTGTGCATACCAGCTCACTGGCATTTTCACAGACGGCTCCAACACTTCCCTCAGCCAGGTTGCTGTCCCCCACATGCTTCAAATCAACCACCACCATCCCTGTGCCAAAGAACTCTGCGCCTTCAGAACTAAATGACTTCTGCCCATTGGTACTGATGCCAGTCATCGTGACGTACACTGGTTGGTAATGCCACACATCAAAACTCCATTCGTGCCACCCATGGAGGCAAAGATAGAGGAATTGAAGGTGATGGGGAAATGCTGCAGATGGGTAGAGATTTGCATAGATTGGCCATGGTTGTATTGAATGGTGGATCAGACTTAAGGGATCGACTGGTCTACGCTTCCTATTTTCCAGTGTACTCCCCGTAAGTCTTTGCCGTCCGTGTATAATTTTCCTGCTGGAATTAACTGGCTGTTCAAACATGATGGGGAGGTCTGTGGTGCATTTCTGACATGTATTGGCAGGGGTTAAAGCAGTGTCTAACATGCCTCCTCTGCAGGAGATCTCACCAAGTTCGGGCGAGGGGATGCCTCCTCTCCGGCCCCGGCCACCAGTCTGGCGCAGCCTCAGCAAAACCAAACACAGACCCATCACACCACCCAGCAGACGTTCCTCAACCCGGCCTTGCCTCCTGGCTACAGCTACACCAGTCTGCCATACTACGCCGGGATGCCCGGACTCCCCAACACCTTTCAGTACGGCCCGGCCATGTTTGCTGTGAGTATTGGGGAGGGAAGCTCCTCTCACCATGTGGAGTGGGGGGTGGGGTGTGGAATGAGGGCTTTCATCAGGAGGGAGCTCAGAATTTAGGACACAGGCAGAAGCCAACTTAGTATAAGGAACAAGTCTGTGAGTTGGAGGAGAGTTTGTGAAGAACTCCAGATGTAGCTTTTTGGACCCCACACAGCATCCCAAGAAAGGAGGATGAATATCTGCCTCATTTCTGACACTTGAGAATGTTATTATCATTATTCATGGCATCCATCATAAAGGACCCTCAAAATCTGGGACATACCCTCTTATTACCACCATCCAGGAAGTACAGGAGCCTGAAGGTCCACACTCGACAGCTTCTTCCCCTCCGCCATTAGATTCCTCTTTCACTCTGTTTGTTTGTTTGTTTGTTTATTTAGTTTTTTTTAATGTCTTACTCTGTAGTGCCCCAAAACTCTTTTCACAATGTATGTCACTGACAATAAACCTGATGGCAACGTCTCTGCCACCAACTCCTGTGAAGTGGAATAAAAATAGCCGTGCTTTCACAGAGAAGTCTGTCTGGAAATAGGCCCTTCAACCCGACTGGGCCATTCTGATCAAGTACCTGTGTTTAACCCATATCCCTCTCTAAACCTTCTCTGTCCGTGTACCTGTCCAAATATCTTTTAGACATTGTAATTGTACCCATGGCTATCTCTTCTTTGAGAAGCTTGTTTCGTATATCCATCCTCTCCTCTGGAAAAATTTGTCTGTTGGGTCCCCTCTGAGTCTTTCCTCTCTCAGCGTAATCCCATACCCTCTAGTTTAGATTACTGTATGCTGGGGGGAGAAAATGTGACCATCCACCCTATCTCTGTTGCTCATGATTTTATAAACCTTGAAGGTCCTGAGCAACACACAAAATTTGGAGGAATTTGCAGGTCCGGCAGCATCTACAGTATGGAGCAGAATAAATGGTCAGTGTTTCGGGCCGAGATTCTTCACCAGGACCTCAACCTCCTTCGCTCCAGGGAAAAATAGTCCCATTCTAGAATCTCTTGCAACTCAAGCCATCTAGGTTCCAGCAACGTCCATGTCCATCCTTTTCTGCACCCTCCTTTCAAAATGTTCGAATAGAGAAATGATTCGCGCTGCTCAGAAATTCTGGGTCTTCAAAAACCAAGGCAGGGTTTCAGAATTTGAGATTGGACAAGGCTGTATACGCACAAGGCAGGGGGTATTTGGAATTCCTGGTCTCAAGCGTCAGGGTCAGTTGTTAATGAAACCCAAGCTCAATGGTTCTTTTTAAATTAGACAGATGTGTAGGGGGTTCGAGGGCCAGAGAGAGCAGTTTATGAAGCTGATTTCTCTAATGTGTGGGGCTGCAGGGTCTGCGTGACTTATTACTTCATCATAGAGATTTCTGTGGGCTGATCAGCTGCCTTCAGTGCTGTTAACCTTCCAAGTCCAGTGTCTGCCCTTGGAATCGGGCGTGGGAATTTAAGCCTGGGTGCTACTTGTCCCCTTTGTAGGAATACAGGTAGTTCTGCTATAACACAATAGTCAAATTCCCAAACACGAGGAATTCTGCAGATGCTGGAAATTCAAGCAACACACATCAAAGTTGCTGGTGAACACAGCAGGCCAGGCAGTACTTCCTTCAGTTAGTCCTGACGAAGGGTCTCGACCCAAAGCGTGGACTGTACCTCTTCCTAAAGATGCTGCCTGGCCTGCTGCGTTCACCAGCAACTTTGATGTGTGTTAGTCAAATTCCCAAAAATCTTGTGTAGAAGAAAGTCCTTTGGCAGCAAAAAGATTTGAAAATTTTCTTTGTTTGTCACGTGTACATCAAAACGTCATTTGTGTCAACGCCCAACACGGTTCAAGGATATGCTGGGGGCAGCCGCCAATGTGGCCAGATTTCCGGTGCCAACAAAGCATGCGCACGATCTACTAACCATAACTCATACATCTTTTTGGAATGTGGGAGTAAACCAGACCCCTGTCTCATGAGAAGAGCATACAAACTTCTTACAGACAGTAGACCTGATCACTTTTGCTATAAAGTGTTGTGCTAACCACTATGCTATTGTGCCCCCCAAAACTGGCTATAGTTGCTGTCAAAGCACAGACTGAAGCAGAATTTTCCTGATTTCCACCATAAACAATGCAAACCCATGTAAGGCAGATAGTGTTCCCTAATCTATCAATCGCGTTACAGAAACAAGTTTATAGCAGAACTACCTGTAGGTAGTTACACCTGCAAGTTGGAGTGAGCAGGCAAAGAGTTGATCCGTGGCTGAGTGAGGGATTTCTGGGTGAAGAGAATCACATGGTGTGGAGAAAACATGATGAGTGGCCTTTCTGTGTACCCCTGTCCAATTGAATTTGTACTTGGATCATCCTCCTGGGGTCTGTCAAGAGGCTGCTACCCTTTGTGGTCGTCTGTCCCATTGAGGTCACCACAGCAGAGTTCACTTACAGGCTCTTGTAAGTTTCAGGTTGTGGGGTGCTGGGTGCTGTGATGGAAGAGAGGGAGGGTGGGGGCTGGTGAAATGTGAATCTGGCTGACCTGGTGTGTAATTTCCTCAGGTCCCCCCCACCTCGTCTAAGCAGCACGGCGTCAATGTGAACGTAAATGCAACAGCAACAGCCTTCCAGCAGGCGAGTGGGTACGGGACGCACGGATACAGCACCAGTAAGTGGAACCCTTCAACGTGACTACTTCTAACCTACGCCAAAGGAACCCCTGTTCTTCATAAAGTCACATCAGTTCAATTTTTCCATCCTGTCTACCTCCTGAATCTGATACCACTGATTCCTGAGTCTTCTTTCCCCAACTTCCTTCTGAATGCTAAAGCTCATTCTCAAACTCCACCCCTCCCCTCACTTTGACCATGCTCAGGGCCATCCTCCCTGAAGGTGAGCCCAGCCAAAATTTTTGAGTAGCTCCTGTCTGCTGGGCTTGGGGCAAAACCTTCAGCCTTAAAATACCTGCTGATCTACTGTGACAGGCATGCAACCCCAGGTTGGGATGGGTTGGTGGTGCTGTATTCATCTTGGCAAGCCTGGTTCGCTCTCCACTTTGCAGCCCCCAGCCTTGTGTGGCGTCAGTTACAGGGGCCACAGTTCAGAAGACAGCTCTGTCCCTGCCTCATTTCATCTGCACCCTTTCATACCATGGGGGTGGGGGGGGGGGCAGAGCGATGAGGTTGATGACCTTTCCCCACCTGTATGTGTGCAAGGGCTCTTCCCAATTCCAGTGGCCCTGTGTCCCACCTCAAACTGAGTCCATTCAGTGTGTGTGCCAGCTAGCACCGACTCCCAGTCTGGTGGATTTTTAAAAATTTCTATCCGTGATTTCCCATCTCTTCACCACCGATACCTCTCCCCTCTGAGTACAGCTTCTGCAGCCTTCCCTTGTGTTAATAGCCCCCCCCAATCTCTGTAACACCTTTTAGCTTTTTGATCTTTCCTTAGTTCTGTTCTCCCCAACTTCTTACACCTCCCAAATCTCTGCAATTTCTTCCCTCTCATATCCACAGCTGTAACCCTCTTTGGCTCCTACACCCATCTCTTTCACTGTAACCCTCCTACCTTCCTGTCTGTCTAAGGCCCACCTCCCACAATCCAAGATCCATACTTCACTGTAGGCCCTACCCAGCTCCACCACTGCTAATGGCATCTGCAAGTGACACAAAAAATGTGACCTCGGCGTCTCTAATGCACACAAAATGCTGAGGGAACTCGGCGTCTCTAACACACAAGATGCTGAGGGAACTCGGCGTCTCTAACACACAAGATGCTGAGGGAACTCGGCGTCTCTAACACACAAGATGCTGAGGGAACTCGGCGTCTCTAACACGCAAAATGCTGAGGGAACTCGGCATCTCTAACACGCAAAATGCTGAGGGAACTCAGGGTCTCTTAACACACAAGATGCTGAGGGAGCTCAGGGTCTCTAACACACAAAATGCTTGAAGGAACTCGGCGTCTCTAACACGCAAAATACTGGAGGAGGTCAGCAAGTCAGGCAGCATCTGTGGAGGGCAATAAACAGAAAATGTTTTGGGTTGACACCCCTCATCAGAACAGGACAGCAAAGTGGAGTGGGGAAGATGTCAGAATAGGATGGTGGGGTGAGGGGATGATATACAAGATGGCAGGTGATAGGTGAGACCAAGTGAGGGGGAATGTGGGTGGGTGAGGGCGAGGGGATAGATAGAAGAGGTAAAGGGCTGAAGAAGAAGCAGTCAGATAGAAGAGGACAGTGGACAACAGAAGGAAGGGAACCAGAGGGGGGAGGTAGGCAGATGACGAGAAGAGAAGGGGTGTGAGGCGAACCAGAATGAGAAATTGGAAAAGAGAGAAGGGGGTGGGGGATGAAATTGCAGGAAGTTGGAGAATCGCTGTCAAGCCACCTGGTTGGAGGCTACCCTGCTGGAGTGTGAGGTGTTAATGTTCCAAGCTGAGTGTAGAGATCACTCCTAGTTGTCGTAGCTTTGTGAATTTTTCTCTCATATCCATGTTAAGGACAGGTTTTTCACTGCTCGTTCCTCTTCCCACAGCCGGTGTATCAGTAACCTCAAGCAACACGGGTGTTCCGGACATCTCAGGATCTGTGTACAGCAAAACTCAGCAGGCAAGTGCGTTGCCGTTCGGAAGGCACCTGATATCCCGAACTGGGTCAGGACGATTAACAATGCTATCTGCAAAAGTGGACTATGGGCCTTCCTCCTGGGTAGGGAGTTGTGGATTATTACAGGGATAGGATCCTGAGAGCTGTTAGATTTCACAGAAACAGACTATTCGGCCCAACTCTATGCCAACCAAGATACCCATCTAAGATAGTCCTGCTTCCCTGCTTTGTACCCATAAGCCTCTCAACATTTCCCATCTGTGTGTATTTGAAAAGTTTAATGGATGGGAGGGATAGGGAGTGCTATGGTCCAAGTGCAGGTCGATACGCAGAGTAACAGTTTGGCGCAGACTAGGTGGGCTGAAGGAGCTGTTAATGTGCTGTAATGCTGAGTCTTAAGATTCTCCAATGCTCATGCCCCCAGGTCAGGATTGGGTATCAGTATTGGTTTATCATTGTTACATGTACTGAGATACAGCGAAAAGCCTCTCTCGTGTACTGTTTATACAGATCAAATCATTATACAGTGCATTGAGATAAAACAATAACTATGCAAAACAGTGTAACAGCTACAGAGAAAGTGCAAAATTATAGCAAAGCAGACTGTGAGGCCAAAAGTTCATCTTGTTGTACAAGAAGGCCATTCAAGAATCTGATAGCAGCTTAGGCAGAAAAACAGTTTGGCAGGAACTAGATGGGCCGAAGGTCTGATTCTGTGCTTTAGTGCTGTATGACTCCATGCGAATTGGCCAGTGCTCACAGCCCCCGAGGTCAGCATTGGTATTGATTTAATAATCTCATGTGTACCAAGAACTATCACCTCTGGAAGCTCATCCTCTGAGTGAAGTTGCCCCTCATGTCCTTTCAGCTCTCCTCCCTATCATCTTAAATGTGCCCTCTGGTTTTTGATTGCCTCTCCCTGGGGAACAATACTGTGTACCCTGTCTATGTCCCTCATAATTTGGCACTCCTTTATCAGGTCACTCCTCAGTCTCCTACGCTCCAAGGAATAAAGTCCTAACCTGTCTAGCCTCTCCCTGTAACTCAGGCCATCCATCGTATGTGCAATAGCTCTTGGTGTACAAAGTACAAAGTTTACTGGGAAGTTCTTGAGCAGTCTCATAGTGCAGTTTGTAGGGATCTCCTAAGTCTGCCTGGAAAAGCATAAAGCATAAGATTTAAAGAGTACAGAGAAAATTTACAAAGATGTTCCTGGGACTTGAGTTGTGGGGAAAGGTTAAATAAGTTAGCCCTTTATTCCCTGGAACTAGGGAGGATGAGGGGAGATGTTAGAGGTTTGCAGTGGAGATGGGTCTCTACCAAAGGAGGTGCAAGGTGCTGCTTCTCTCTGCCAACCTGCAGCTCACCCTTGGGCAAGGTGTAGCACCTCCTTACCCCCTCCCCCGATCAGGGTCTCATGGGGGCAGGGGGTGGATGGTTGTATGAGCATATTACATGTCCTGGTTATCCGACCACTGACACCAGCCAGACAATCTCTGAAGAGTCAATGGCAAACCACTTCTGTGGGAAAATTTGCCAAGAACAATCATGGTCAAGACCCAGATAGCCCACGTCATGCCTCACAGCACATAATAATGATGAAGTCCTGTGAGACTAGAACTACAGGTCATAGGTTAAGAGTGAAAGGTGAAACATTTAAGAGGAACTTGAGGTGGATGTGGGTTTAAGAGAAGCTTGGATGAGGGCTATGGTCCAGTTCGGCCAATGAGACTAGGCAGAAAAACAGTTTGTTCCACATGGCCAGAGGACCTGTTTTTATGCTGTAATGCTCTGAGTCTGAGAAGATTGGCCAATCCTCACGAGCTTCAGGTCAGCATTAGGTATTGATTTATTATTGTCATATGAAACAGTGAAAACCTTGTCTTGTATACTTCACAAACTCAAGAAAGTCTCTAGATGCTGGGAACCCAAAGCAGCACACACAAAATGCTGGAGGAACTCAGCAGGTCAGGCAGCATCTGTGGAAAAGAATAAATAGTCCACATTTTGGGCCAAACCGTTCTTCAGGACTGAGAAGTAAGTGGGAAGATGTCTGAATAAAAAGGTGGTGGGAAGGGAAAGAGGTTAGCTGGAAGGTGATAGGTGAAGCCAGCTGGGTTCTTCCTGCCTGACCTGAGTTACCCCAGCATTTTGTGTGTGTGGCTTTGGATCAAATCATTGCACAGTGCATTGAGATAGAACAATAACAATGCAAAATAAAGTGTAACAGCTACAGAGAGATTGCATTGCAGGTAAACAATGAAGTGCAAGGTTATAATGAGGTAAATTGTGAGGCCAAGAGTCCCATCTTGTCATACAAGAGATCAGTCCAAGAGTCTAATTTCAGCAGGGTGAAATCTATCCTTGAGCCGGATGGTACATGCTTTTGGGCTTTTGTATCTGGGAGAGGGCTGAAGAGAGAATGTCTGGGGTGGGGCTGGGGGGGTTCTGATTATGCTGGCTGCATTACTGAGGCAGTGAAAAGTATAGACAGATTCCATAGAGGGTAGACTGGTTAATCATGGGATCTGGCAGCTGAAGCTCCAACTATACTGCCCAAATAATCTATCTCTTTATTTCCAATAACACTGCATAGTTCCCTGGAGTAGAGAGTTTATTCAAGAAGTGTTATTCTAGTGATTATTCAAGAAGTGTTATCACATTTCTGAGAAGGAATTCCAAATGTCTTCAGTCATTGGAGCAAAATTGCATGGACAATTTCATTGAAACTGCATCTTAAATGGACAATCTTGTATGAAACTGAAATGGACAATTTCATCTGGAACTGCATCATAATATAAAAATAGTCTTAAATCAAGTTTATTGGCAAATGCACGAGTACATGTACACAGAAGTACAATGAAAAGCTTACTCACAGTAGCTTCACATACCATCAGGGAAGTATTATTCTCAAGAAAAAACGTTTTGGCTCCAACTCAAACCATTCTTCATTGAGGTCAAAATTGCGTTGATTGTTAGATACACGAATTCATGTTTGCACAGACTTACCTGAAGTAGAATCACATGATTATAAGCAGGATTCATTAAGAAAAGCGAAATTACATCGTTTCTTTACAAGAAATCCAATTTCTGGGAAGTATTTTCAGCATCATTAGGATTTCTCTGCACCTCCTGAGGGTAGATTTTTGACCCTTTACTCCAGCAAGTGATGGGGTAGCGGCAGTATCATTGCGAATAACTGAGTAACTGGGCCTAGAAGACACTCACTCATATGACTCAAACATACCTTATTTTACTTGTGCTCCTGTCACCCACACTGTTGTGAAGCCACTATTTTCAAACAGAATTGGCCTATCAATTACAGATATTGACCATTTGGTGATTTGTGTATGTTTGAATTCCTTACTTGCAAGATCAGTTACCAATCACAATAGAGGTGTTAAGTCAATAGAAATTACAAGCTACCGGTTGATGATATTTTTAAGTTACTAAAGGAATTGTCCCTTAGTTGTGTGTGTTCCTATCTCGTCTGTGTCCAGAACCCCATACTGTGTAAAGGGAAGCTATGTTCTTCTAGGTTGATTACACACTGCCACAGTTATTCTCCCATGTCTGTCTGTAAAGTTGGCTCCAACGGTCTCATTTCAAAGGTCTCACTTGACCACAACTTCCCTAGGCTATTTTTGCCTGGAGGTTGTCCTTAACCCTTGCCTTACTGTAACTTCCACAGCAGAAAGGTAGAGGTGTGATTGCTGCTATTCCGTTGGTTTGATCATTGATTTCCCCCTTTCTCCGCAGTCTTTTGAGAAGCAAGGCTTTCATGCTGGGACTCCTGCTGCCTCGTTTAACCTGCCCTCGGCCCTGGGGAGTGGGGGCCCTGTGAATCCGGCCACCGCTGCCGGCTATCCACCTCCGTTCATGCACATCCTGACTCCACACCAGCAGCAGATGCATTCACAGATCCTGCATCTCCAACAGGACGGCCAGGTACAAACGCTTCGTTACTGACGGGGTGGGGGGGGGGATGCCGCGGGAAGGAATTTGTGCTGTGGCTCTACCGATCTCCGGCCAGGTATCCCATCCTTGGGATCCCAGTGCATGTTTCAATGTATGTTCCTGAAACTCAGTTTAAATCATGGGCATTTACAAGTTTTGGGTCCCTTATCTAAGAAAGGATGTGCTGGCATTGGAGAAGGGCCACAGTATGTTCGTGAGAATGATCCCAGGAATGAAAGGGTGAATGTATGAGGAGCATTTGATGTCTGGGTCTGTGTTCACTGGAGTTTAGAATAGTGTGGGGGAGGGGAATCTCATTGAAACCTATCAAATAGTGAAAGGCTTAGATAGTGGATGTGGAGAAGATGTTTCCTATAGTGAGGTGTCTCTCACCAGAGGACACAGCCTCAGGATACAAGGACATCAGTTACATAGAATCAGGTTTATTGTCACCAACGTAGGTGATGTGAAATTTGTTGTTTTATGGCAGCAGTAAGATGCAAAAATTTTAAATTACTATAAATTATAAATATAGTGCACCAAAATAAAATAAGGTAATGTTCAGGAACCATTTAGAAAGTTGATGGCAGAGGAGAGGCTGTTTCCTTTAGAGTAGGAGGGTGAATGGCCTAGATGGAGTGGATATGCAGAAGATGTTTCCAATAGTGGGGCAGTCTCTGAATACAGGATGTCCCTTTAGAACAGATGTGAGGAGGAATATCTTCAGCCAAAAGATGGTGAATCTGTGAAATTCATCGCCACAGATGGCTGTGGGAGCCAGTCATTGGGTATATTTAATGCAGAGATTGATAGGTTCTTGATTAGTCAGGGTGTCAACAGTTACGGGGAGAAGGCAGGAAAATGGGGTTGAGAGGGATAAATCAGCCATGGTGGAATGGTGGAGCAGAGTTAATGGGCCAAATGGCCTGATTCTCCTCCTACATCTAAAGGTCTTGTGAAGCTTCGCCTAGTGGCAATGGAGTTAAGAGAAGGTGGGTGAGGAGTGGAGAATGAAGGTGATTGTGAAAAGAATGAGACCTGGTGTGAGAGGAAGTACTGGTGAAAGAAGTGATTTGGCTGTCCCAGGTGTGGTCGTAGAGTCAAGGTCCAACTGTGATGATCAGAAGGGAGCTGGGCATGGTTGGGATTAGTTGGGTTTCCCTTGCAAAAGTCCACATGGGCTCAGTGGGTCAAATGGCCTGTGCTTCGGTGCAGTTGCATGGACCAGGCTACTTCATGTGCTGATATTAGAGGGAGGATGAAGTGTTCAAACAGTGCTGGTGGGATGGATCTCAAGCGAGATCCCACTATCTCTTCATAGATTTCCAGAGCACATTTTTTCCAGTGTCTTGACCCATTATTCCTACTGGGGCATAGGTTGCCAACAGCAGTTCACCAGAGTCCTCTGTCCTGGGCCAGTCTTTCAAATTGTCTCCAGGTGTGGCCTGTCCTCTCAGTAGTATCTAGGCGAGGATCCTTCCTCTCCCAGGATGAGGTCTTTGGTGTTTCTGTAGCTCTGGGTTTTTCACGGAGCCGGGTTGCTGGCTCCTTGTCCAACACCACCCCCCCCGCCCCCCCCCTTCACAGCTGAGCTTGGGATCGCTGTCTTTATTACTTGACCGATCACCCAAGAGTGTGATGTTGGGGTTTTTGTTTCAATTCTGCCTGTGGCAGCTTGCTGTGCTGCCATATTCCCTGCATTCCAATTGGTTACAGGCTGCCCCCAGCATTTCGTGTACATGTGATACATAAGTGGGTCTGAATCAGAGAGACTGCGCAAGCTGCAGTCTGGGGCAACACGGGGGATGCTGACGGAACTTTGCCAGTCAGGAGCATCTGTGGAGAGACACATATAGGATGCTGGAGGAACTCAGCAGATCGTGGAGCATCTGGGGGGTGGTGGGGGGGGACACAGTGCTGGAGGAACTCAGGAAGTCAGGCAGTATCAATGGAAATGAACAAACAGTTGATTTTTCAGGCTGAGACCCTTCATCAGGATTGGAAAGGAAGGGGTGAAGCCAGAATAAGGAGGAGGAGGGAGGAGAAGGAATACAAGCTAGAAGATGATGGGGACTGTGGACTCTGGAGAGAAATGGACAAGACATGAGAGGAGATGGATGTCGGAGCAACAGATGAAGCCTAGTAGTCCAGATGAAGGTCCATTTCCTTCCACAGATGTTTGCCCGATCTACTGAGTCCTTACAGTGCTTTGTGTTGCTCTGTAAACTTGTAACCCAGACCTTGGTCAGACTCCTCTTGGAGTACTGTGTTCAGTGCTGGATGCTATAGAATGAGTGCTGAGGATGATGTTGCCTGGATTGGAGAGCATGCCTTATGAGAATAGGTTGAGTAAACTTGGCCTTTTCTCCTTGGAGTGACGGAGGATGAGAAGTGACTGATAGAGGTGTACAAGATGATGAGAGGCTTTGAGCGTGTGGATAGCCAGAGGCTCTTTCCCAGGGTTGAAATGGCTAACATGAGGGGGCATAGTTTTAAGTTGCTTGGAAGTAGATACAGAGGATGTCAGGAATAAATTTTTCACACAGAGAGTGGTGGGTGCATGGAATGTACTGCTGCTGACAATGGTGGAGGCAGATACAATAGGATCTTTTAAGAGACTCTTAAAGACAGATACATGAAGCTATAGAGGGCTATGTGGTAGGGAAATTCTAGGCAGTTTCTAGAGTAGATTACATGGTCGGCACAACATTGTGGGCTGAAGGGTCTGTACTGCACTGTAGATTTCTATATTCTTAACCGGTTTTCAAGTCAGAAAAGCAGCCGCAAGCAGAATTGTTGCCTGGCAGAAGATGCCTGCAGCCAGCAAATCCATCCCAAATGCTTGTTTGTATCTACAGGCCTTGACAGGACTAGAATATAAAAGCAAGGATTTGAAATGAAAGCAAGGATGTGATGTTGAGGCTTTATAAGGCATTGATCAGACCGCACTTGGAGTACTGTGAGCAGTTTTGGGCTCCTTATCTAAAGAAAGATGTACTATCATTGGAGAGAGTCCAGAGAATGATTCTGGGAATGAAAGGGTTAACAGGAATGAGGAGCAATTGGGGCCCTGGGCTTGTACTCACTGGTTTAGAAAAATTAAGTGGGGAATCTCACTGAAGCCTATTGAAGATTGAAAAGCCAAGATAGAGTGGACATAGAGAGGATGTTTCCTCTAGTGAGTGAATCTAAGACCAGAGGACACAGCCTCAGAATAGAGCGACTCCACTTAGATCAGAGATGAGGAGGAATTTAATTTCTTTAGCCTGACGGTGGTGAATCTGTGGGCTTCGTCGCCCCAGACAGCAATGGGGGCCAAATCATTGGGTATATTTAAAGCAGAGATTGAATAGTCAGGGCATCAAAGGTTACAGGGAGGAGGCAGGAGAATGAGGTTGAGAGGAATAATAAATCAGCCATGATGGAATGACAGAACAGGGTCAATGAGACAGAACAGGGTCTGGTCCTGTGCCTTATGGTCTTGTGTACCTAAACTGAGTGTCCGTAAACTGGGGGAAGCCTTGTAGAATGAATTTGCTTCTCTCCTGGTTGCAAGCACAGAAGTTTGATAAGCTGCTCTGCTTTATTGTATCAACTCTACAACCATAACAACTTGTGTTAGTCCTGACATGGTGCTGGAGGACCAGGTGGCTGAGGTTAATGCTTTGGGCAAAAAGGTACAAGGGAGATGTGAGGGAAACGTATTGCACAGACAGCAGTTATAATCCAGAACTTCAAGGCTGGTGGAAATGTACATCCATTGTGGCTTTTGGAAAGGAAATTGAGATATCCTGAAAGTTTGTATTGCTATGGGAAAGAGTGAGGAATGGGCCAGAATGGGATTAATGGGAAATATTGTGTCCAATTCCGTACGATCCTTAAACCTGCCAGGAGGGGGAGCCAATTGGTCCTTTCTGTTGTTGACTGACTTCACTCCTTTAAGTTTTGAGTAAAAAGAATTTGTCAAACAATGGTTTTTAAAAAATGAATCTGAAGGAACAAATCTTCAACACATTCTGCAGATGGTGGGAATCTTGAATAAAACACACAAGAAGCTCAGCAGGTCGGGCAGCATCTGTGGTGTGGAAGTGGACAGTTGATGTTTTTAGGGAGATGTTGTGGCAAGTTTTTTTTGCGAGGAAAAGGTGGGTGTCTCAAGTGTGCTGCCAGAAGAGGGGTGGAAGAAAATGCATATGGTTGAGTAGCTTTTGGATACGAATGTGTGCTCGCAGAGAAAGAGGGAAATGGATCAATTACAGGCAGAAGGAATTAGTTTTAATTTGACCTCATGTTGGCATGGACGAAGTGGGCTGAAGATTCTGTATTTATCGTACTGGGGGTCCGTTCAGTGTTCAGTCCTGTACAGGATAGAACCTCTCCTAGAGCCCTGTACCTTTTGCCTGATGGAATGTCTAATACCACAGGGCATGCAAGGTGAGAGGGGGTAAGTCCAGAGGAGATGTGCAAGGCATGTTTTCTACACAGAGAGTGGTAGGTTCCTGGGGTGGTGGTAGAGGCAGAAACGTTCAGCATTGTCATCATGACGAGGGCGACCATGAATGTTCCTGGGAAAATTTTTCGAGAGAAGTGGTTTGCCATTGCCGCCTTCTGGGCAGTGCCTTCACAAGATGGGTGACCCCAACCATTATCGATACTCTTCAGGGATTGCCTGCCTGGCATCAGTGGTCGTGTAACCAGAACTTGTAATATGCCCCAGCTACTCATACAGCTGTCTGCCCCCTGCTCCCATGGCATCAGCGTGACCTGGTCAGGGGGCTAAGCAGGCGCTTATACCTCCTTTGGAAGAGACATATCTCCACCCCACCACCCTGCAGAAACATTAGGGACTTTTAAGATGGGCACAGGAAATTGGAAGAAATGAGCATTGTGCAGGCAGAAGGGATTAGTTCAGTTGACCATTTAATTGGTCTAGTACAACATTGTGGGCCGAAGGGCCTGTTCCTGTGCTGGAAGAGAGAATGTTCCAGGGTAGGTGGGGTCTTTGATTATGCTGGCTGCTTTACCGAAGCAGTGAGGAACGTAGATAGAGTCCATGGGGGGGCAGTTTCCATTGATTTACTGAGCATTTAGTATATATTTCTTTATTATGAATAAATATTGAAATCAAATTTCCCTCCACAGATGCTGCCTGACTCTCCAACAGTTTGTTTGTTTGCTCCACATCCCAGCATCTATGGTTTAAAAATGTTTGCGAGGTAGTGTTTCGCAGGGGGATAAACTGTATGTTTCTGTGCTTTCTTTTTTATGTGTGTGTGCGCCTCTACAAGAGCGGTACAGGGCAGCGTACTCAGGCAAGCAGCATCCAGCAGAAATCCCAGGCAAACAAATCGGCCTACAACAGCTCGGGCTACTGGGGTCCTAACTGAGCAGAGCAAGAGGACCCCCACCCCTTCCTGCGGGGCCGTCCGCTACACATATCCAGCTTTGGAGAGAGAAAGAAAAATAAAACCCCAAAACGAAAGAAAATGGATAAAAAAAAACACGGAATTCCCTGGAATAGAAGCGGTGACAGCTTCCCCCGCCACTGTATCCGGCCACACTTTAAAAACCAAAACAGCAAGTTTAAATAGCAAAGTTTGAAACCGGGGATTTAAATAAAAGCTCTGCGTTGTGTGTGTGATGCCCACCTTTACTGTTGTATGTAATATAGAATTTGTAATTCCTCCTCCTTTCTGCGTTAAGATTAAGAGATGCTTGTTTGTTTTATCTGCGTCCCTCATTCTGATGAAGGAGCTTCATTACCCTAGTGCAAATTTTTTTTTTGATTTAATTCCCAGACACCACCCACACCTTCGCCTTTCTCCCCAACCCTTCCCACCTCCCTGCCCCCCCCAGCTCCTCCCTATCCCTGCTGCCCCTCACCCCAGTCCCCTTTCTTTAGGACTTCAAGTGATATGGACAATGTGGTCTATTATATGGCTTCTCTGAGGTGTTATTTTGTATTGTGTTTCAATTCAGTGAATGATGTATCTCTTGTGTATATATAAACAAACACAAAGAACTGTAGATGAATCCAGTTTCTCACCTGCTCTTTACGGCTTTTTTTGTAATTAATTTCATGACATAAAAAGGAAAAAAATGGAATTGCATTGGACAACTTTTTACCGGGTTTTTCTTTGTAAGTCAATTTTGCCCGCCCCCCCCCCCACCTTTAATCTTTAAGCCTTCTCCGCAGTCCAGCTCTAGTATAATCTTTGACTTCAGGCCACCAGGCACCGTTATCTGGCTAACATACATTGCTGTGACCCACGAGGTCTTGCTGCTCTGCTAAAAGCTTTCTTATTCTTTAACAAGTCCCTTATCAGTTCATGCTAAAAATGTTTTGAGCTGGGTTCTATCCCCATGTGGATGCCATATGTTGATTTTGTCTCCGCTTCAGCCTCTGCTTGTGCTATTAACCTTCAAATTTAATTTACCCTTTCTTCTCCTGCCAATCTTATGTTTTAACTTCTCATCAGAGATCCTTCAAATTTATTTCAATCGTCGTTCATATCATCTGTCTCCATTTTCCTCTGATCCTACCTCGAGGACTGCTGTGCATGCCTTCAGTTCTGCGGGGTTGTTGCATGCCTCTGATCCCAGCCCCTCGACCCTCCCAGTTCCTGTCGCTCTGCTATTTGTTGGTGGCTATGTCCTGAGCTCTGTAATTCCCACCTTCCCCAAACCTCCCTCTGACCAAGGATTTTGCTCATCTGCCCTAAAATCTGCTGCATTTCGGGCTTCAACTTCTATGTGATACCTCAGAAACACTGTCCCACGTTTGCTAGGATCACGGAGCGTTCATGAAGTGGACTACACGTATAAAGTTGAGGATTTCGGTCAGAGGCAAACTCTCGAGGTAAGTGTCTAATGTGTCAACAGTACTACCCACCAGCAACTCTGTGTCTTCTGGAAAGGTTTTTATTTATTTATTTAGAGATCCAGCACAGAGCAGGCCTTCTGGCCCTACAAACTGCGCCGCTCTGCAATCCTAGCCTAATCACGGGATAATTTACAATGACCAATTAGCCTACTGACCAGTATACTGTTGGACCGTGGGAGGAAACTGGAGCACCCAAAGGAAACCCCCACACTTCACATGGAAGGCGTTCAGACTCCAACTCCCCGAGCTGTAATAGCTTCACAATAACTACTGCACTACCGTGGCTCCTGTTTCTAACCCTAACCCAAGTAAACTGGCAATCTTTAAAACGAAAGCAGAGCATCCAGCAACTTCCATTAGAAGTGTAATTTCTGCAACTTGCAGCAAAAAGAGGTGGAGAGTCACTGATGGATGTTCACTGTGGCCACTTTATGAGGTACACCTGTACACCTCGTTAATGCAAATATCGAATCGGCCAATCGTGTGGCAGCAGCTCAGTGCATAAAAGCATGCAGACATGGTCACAAGGTTCAGTTCAGACCAAATAACAGAATGGGAAATGTGATCTCAGTGATTTTGACCATGGAACGGTTGTTGGTGACAGGGTGGCTTGAGTATCTCAGAAACTGCTGATCTCCTGAGATTTTCATACACAACAGTCTCTTGAGTTTACAGAGGATGGTATGATAAACAAAAATATGCTGTTAATGAGAAAAGTCACAAAAGAATGGCCAGACTGGTTCAAGCTGACAGGTAGGCAACAGTAACTCAAATAACCACGCGTTACAACAGTGGTGTGCAAGCGAGCATTTCTGAATGCACAACATATCGAACCTTGAAGTGGATGGGCTACAGCAGCAGAAGACCAGACCGGGTACCACTCCTTTACCTAATAAAGTAGCCACTGAGTCTACAGTTACCCAGCTTGATTGCCTGTAACAAACTTGCAGTTCAAAGATAAATAGAAGAAAACCACCATCAACTGACTCTCAGATCAGAAATGAAGGACATTTACTGTTGTGCTTTGGTAATTGGACACTGCTTAGTACTTCAAATAATTACAGTTAACACTCAAGGCTAAAAGTACATGATTTTTTTTTAAGTTACTTGATGTGTTAACAAAATATTGTAGCAGATGACTTAATATAAGAAGATAAAGATTCAAAGAGGCCTGAGGGCAACTTTTTCCACACAAGAGGATGGAACAAGCTTCTGGACAAAGCTATACAGGTGGGTACGTTTACAATGACCTGAAGACATTTGGACAGGTACATGGCTAGAAAAGGCAGAAAAGGGTATGGTCCAAATGTAGACGGATGGATCCTGCTCAGGTAGGTAACTGGGGGCACTGCGGCCAGTGGAACCCTGTTACAACTCGGTGTCAGTTCAATTCCAGCGCAGTGTGTCAAAACGTTCTCCCCATGAGTACTCGAGTTTCCTCCTCCAGTCCAATGAATTACCAGCTGGAATTTAATCGGTCATCTTAAATTATCCCGGAAAAAAAATTGTTTTGGGTTGCTGGTCAGTGTGGCTCATTGTGCTGAAGGGACGGTTTGACGCTGCATATCTAAATGAATAGTGACTTGTCAGCATGGACAAGTTGGTGTGAAGGGTCTGTTTTGGTGTCATAGAAATCAATTTCAGTCTTTGAGTGGGTGACTGCCCTGGAGGGCAGTAGGATCAGGAGTCTGAGACTCAGATAAGGAGGGGAAAACTAAGGTAGGTTGCATGTGGATTGCATTATGTGGGAGTCTGCAGACTGCAAAATCATCAGAAATTGACTTTTCTGCAGTAGATCTGTCTGGCTCATAATTTAACGAGCTTTGGGGTCCTCCTGCGGATGGGGAACTGGGTGTGTTAACTGGGTATTGGCCCCTTCGTCAAGCCGCATCAAAACAGTTTTGTAAGAGAAACCCTTAAAATGAAATGGTGTGATACGGGCACCACTGTAGCGTAGTGGTTAGTGTGGTGCTATTACAGCTCAGGGCATTCCAGTGTACGGAGTTTGAACATGTGAGTTTCCTCCAGGTTCTCCAGTTTCCTCCCACAGTCCCAAGACTGTACTGTACTGTAGGCAAATTGGTCATTGTAAATTTTTCTGTGACTAGGCTGGGGTTAAATTGGTGGGTTGCTGAGCAGTGCGTTTTGCTGGGCTGGAACCTGGTCCACACTATATCTCTACATAAAATAAAGATCCATCATAACTGAACCTGGAAATAAAGACAAAGCACGTTGTGTGTTTATGGCTCCAGGGAAGGTGAAGGTGATGAGATTGATGGAGATTCGGTAGTTGAAAGGGGGTTTATGCAAGGGAACTCTGTAGGTTTTTGATTGGTAAGGGGGTTAAGGGTTAACAGAAGAAAAAAGTCAATATGATTGAATGGTGAAGCAGATCTGATGCACCAAATGGTGTGATTCTGTTCCAACATCAGTGGGAGAGCATTTTGGAGATAGTGATCTCCTGTACCATAGCATTGGAGAGGGATAGGAACAGACAAGTTAGGAAAGTGTTTAAATGGAGTAAGGGGAAATATAACGCTATCAGGCAGGAACTTGGAAGCATAAATTGGAAACATTCTCAGGGAGATGTACAGAAGAAATGTAGCAAATGTTCAGGGGATATTTGCATGGAGTTCTGCATAGGTACATTCCAGTGAGACAGGGAAAGGGTGGTAGGGTACAGGAACCGTGGTGTTCAAAGGCAAGAAGAAAAGAAGAGCTTACAAAAGGTTCAAAGAGCTAGGTAATGATAGAGAGCTAGAAGATTATAACGCTAGCAGGAAGGAGCTCAAGAAAGAAATTAGGAGAGCCAGAAGGAGACATGAGAAAGCCTTGGTGGACAGGATTAAGGAAAACCCCAAGGCATTGTACAAGTATGTTAAGAGCAAGAGGATAAGACATGAGAGAATAGGACCAATCGTGTGACAGTGGAAAAAATGTGTATAGAACCGGAGGAGATAGCAGAGGTACTTTGCTTCAGTATTCACTACAGAAAAGGATCTTGGCAATTGTAGGGATGACTTACAGCGGACTGAAAAGTTTGATCATGTAGATATTAAAAAAGAGGATGTGTAGGAGCTTTTGGAAAGCATCAAGTTGGATAAGTCACTGGCGGACGAGATGTACCCCAGGCTACTGTGGGAGGCAGGGGAGGAGATTGCTGAGCCTCTGGCGATGATCTTTGCATCATCAATGGGGACGGGAGAGGTTCTGGAGGATTGGAGGGTTGCAGATGTTGTTCCATTATTCAAGAAAGGGAGTATAGATAGCCCAGGAAATTATAGTCATAGTCATACTTTATTGATCCCGGGGGAAATTAGACCAGTGAGTCAGTGGTTGGCAAGTTGATGGAGAAGATCCTGAGAGGCAGGATTTATGAACATTTGGAGAGGCATAATATTAGGAATAGTCAGCATGGCTTTGTGAAAGGCAGGTCATGCCTTACGAGCCTGATTATATTTTTTTGAGGATGTGACTAAACACATTGATGGAGGTAGAGCAGTAGATGTAGTGTATATGGATTTCAGCAAGGCATTTGACAAGGTACTCCATGCAAGGCTTATTGAGAAAGTAAGGGGACATTGCTTTGTGGATCCAGAACTGGCTTGCCCACAGAAGGCAAAGAGTGGTTATAGACGGGTCATATTCTGCATGGAGATCGGTCACCAGTGGTGTGCCTCGGGGATCTGTTCTGGGACCCCTACTCTTCGTGATTTTTATAAGTGACCTGGATGAAGAAGTGGAGGGATGGGTTAGTATATTTGCTGATGACACAAAGGTTGGAGGTGTTGTGGATAGTGTGGAGGGCTGTCAGAGATTACAGTGGGACATTGATAGGATGCAAAAATGGGCTGAGAAGTGGCAAATGGAGTTAAGCCCAGATAAGTATGAGGTGGTTCATTTTGGTAGGTCAAATATGATGACAGAATATAGTATTAATAGACTTTTGGCAGTGTGGAAGATCAGAGGGATCTTGGGGTCTGAGTCCATAGGACACTCAAGGCTGCTGTGCAGGTTGACTCTGTGGTTAAAGCATACAGCAGTGCATTGGCCTTCATCAATCATGGGATTGAGTTTAGGAGCTGAGAGGTATTGTTGCAGCTATATAGGACCCTGGTCAGACCCCACTTGGAGTACTGTGCTCAGTTCTGGTCACCTCACTACAGGAAGGATGTGGAAACTAGAAAGGATGCCGAGGAGATTTACAAGGATGTTGCCTAGATTGGGAACCATGCCTTATGAGAATAGGTTGAGTGAACTCAGCCTTTTTCCCTTGGAGTGACAGAGGATGAGAGGTCACCTGATAGAGGTGAATAAGATGATGAGAGGCATTGATCATGTGGATACGAGGAATTCTGCAGATGCTGGAAATTCAAGCAACACACATCAAAGTTGCTGGTGAACACAGCAGGCCAGGCAGCATCTCTAGGAAGAGGTATAGTCGACATTTCGGGCCTAGACCCTTCGTCAGGACTAACTGTCAAAGGGTCTCGGCCTGAAACGTCAACGGTACCTCTTCCTGGAGATGCTGCCTGGCCTGCTGCGTTCACCAGCAACTTTGATGTGTGATCATGTAGATAGTCAGGTTTTTTCACAGGGTGGAAATGGCTAGCACGAGACGGCACAGTTTTAAGGTGCTTGGAAGTAAGTTCAGAGGAAATGTTGAGTAAGTTTTCTACGCAGAGAGTGGTAAGTGTGTGGAATGGGCTGCCGATGACGGTGGTGGAGGCGGATACGATATGGTCTTTTAAGAGACTTGGACAGGTATATGGAGCTCAAAAAATAGAGGGCTATGGGTAACCTTAGGTAATTTCTCAGGTAAGGACATTTTCGGCACAGCTTTGTGGGCCGAAGGGCCTGTATTGTGCTGTAAGTTTTCTATGTTTCTAGATGGGGGATAAGATCCAATCATTGCATCCATATCGACTTCTGAGTCCTGATGCAGTTTTTTGACCTGAAAGGTCAGTAATTCCTTTCCTCCTTCAGATACCACTTGACCCACTGAGTTCTTCCATCAGCTTGTTAGTCCAGAAGCATCCAACATTAAACATTTCCATTGATGGGCACACTAATCTTGGATCTGGATCTGTGCATGAGTAGGGTTAGACCTAGAAGCATTGTGTAATCTAGCCCTTTCTGCTCTTGGGATCCAGATCTTGGGACTGATGTCTCCTTTGGAAGAAGAGACCAAGACCTAAATGGGCTACAATCCTGAGCTATTAGCTAAATTGTATGTAAATTAGTTTTGTAATGTCAAGATTAAGGACAAGAATGTTGTGGGAAAGGGCAGTATCACGTTCCATGTAATGAGTTGGAGGACCTGTCAGCTGTCAAGCCTCAATATGGTAGGACATAGAAATGCAGAGAGTGGATGAGTATGCAGAAAAGATAGGACAGCATTAATGTGAACTGTTTAGTTTTTTGCAGTATATAATGACCAGGTAATAGGCATCCGTTAGTCTCGTGAGACCATGGATTTGCACCTTGGAAGGTTTCCAGGGCGCAGGCCTGGGCAAGGTTGTATGAAAGACCGGCAGTTGCCCATGCTGCAAGTCTCCCCTCTCCACGCCACCGATGTTGTCCAAGGGAAGTGCACTAGGACTGATACAGCTTGGCACCAGTGTCATTGCAGAGCAATGTGTGGTTAAGTGCCTTGCTCAAGGACACAACACGCTGCCACAGCTGAGGCTCGAACTAGCAACCTTCCGATCACTAGACCAACACCTTAACCACTTGGCCACGCACCAAGCTCCTATCAGAAATGTAATAAACTTCCAGAACACATTCCTTGTTCTCTACAAGGTGAGTGACTAGTTAGTAATCCTTAGTCTAATGCTTGGAAGAGTGAAAATCAAATCAACAATAATTGTTGATTTTATCTATGACTGCCTTCTGTACGACATAGTGGCCACTTGAGTACACCTGTACATCTGCTTGTTAATGCAAATATCTAATCGGCCAGTCATGTGGCAGCAACTCAATGCATAGAAGCAGGCAGACGTGGTCAAGAGGTTCAGTTGCTGTTCAGACCAAACATTAAAATAGGGGAAATGCCATCTCAGTAACTTTAACCATAGAATGATTGTTGAGTATCTTGAAAACGGCTGATCATGTGGGATTTTTGTGCACAACAGTCAAGCTTTTACAGAGAATGGGGTGAGAAACAAAAAAAAATCCAGTAATTGGCAGTTCTGTGGGTGAATTTGCCTTGTTAATAAGAGAGGTCAGAGCAGAATAGCTCAAGCTGACAGGAAGGCAACAGTAACTCAAATAACCACGCTTTACAATGGTGTGCAGACGAGCATATCTCTGAACACACAACACATTGAACCTCAGGGTGGATAGGGTAGAGCAGCAGATGGCCACACTGGGCTCCACTCCTGAGCCTAATAAAGTGCCCACTAAGTGTGGACTGTTAATGGGGGCCGATTATAGCAGGTAAAGAGCAATATAAAATTAAGATACAAGTGCTAAAGTCAGTACAGAAGCAACACCAGATGGTGACAAAGCAGCATAAGGATGGCAGAACGGTGAGAGCTGCAAGAAGGCTGTGTGGAATAAAAGCACCTTCAAAACTTACACAAATTCGGTGTGTACGGCCTAGTCCATCACTGGTGAAGCCCCCCCCCCCCACCACAACCACTGAGCCCGGTTACAAGGAGCGGTGCCGCAAGAAAGCAGCATCCATCACCCAGGCCATGCTCTCTTCTCACTGCTGCTGCCACCAGGTTCAGGAATAGTTATTACCCCTCAACCATCATACGACTGAACCAGGGGAGGATAACTTCACTCACCTCAACACTGAACTGATTCTACAACCTCTGGGCTCACTTTCAATTATTCTGTAACTCGTATTCTCAATATTACTTAATATTTAGAGAATTTATCATTTTGAAGTACATGGTTTGTCTTACGCATACTGGTTGGTTGCAGTTTTTCATCAACTCTAATGTGTTTATTTGTATCTACTGGAATGCCCCCCAAAAAAATTAAAGTTAGAGTAGTATATGGTGGTGACATACATACTTAGATATTAAATTTCTTTAAATTTTGGAAAGGGGAATCAAAATCTCACCTGAGTTATTTATTTGACTTCAAATACCCTCAGCTGTCAAGGTGGGATTCAAACGCAAGTCTTTCAGTCAATGATTCACAATTCAGATGCTAATCCCACAATATTTAATTATTTATTAATCGACATACAGCCTGGAACAAGCCCTTCAGACTGCACCGCCCAGCAACACCCCGATTTTAACCCCAGCCCAATCACGGGACAATTTACAATGACCAATTAACCTACTAACCAGTACGTCTTTGGACTGTGGGAGGAAACTGGAGCCTCCGGAGGAAACCCACGCAGTCACGAGGAGAATGTACAAACTCCTCATGGGCAGCAGCTGGTACTGTAAAGCATTATGCTAACCACTACACTACCACGTCGCCCTTCCAATATAACTGGAGTGCATGTTCATGGTCACCTGCTGCTGTAGACCATCCACTGAGGTTCAGAGGTGACCTTCTGTGCACTGCTGTTGTAACACGTGGCTATTTGAGTTGCAGTCACTTTCCTGTCAGTTTGGCCATTCTCAATTTATATCGATGTGTGTATGTATGTCGCCATAAACTACCCGGCATCCACAAAGAAACACAGTAGAATCAAGGAAAACTACAC
Organism: Mobula hypostoma; assembly: GCF_963921235.1. NCBI lineage: Eukaryota > Metazoa > Chordata > Chondrichthyes > Myliobatiformes > Myliobatidae > Mobula > Mobula hypostoma. The sequence continues at coordinate 239,730,621 of NC_086098.1, forward strand.
ACAACGAAGACGGACAAACAACCAAAATGCTAAGGAAAACAAACTGCAAGTGCAAAAAATTGACAATAAGTAAATGAGCAATGAATATTGAGAGCATGCATTGTCCTTGAAAGTGAGTCCGTAGATTGTGAGAATAGTTCAGTGGTGGGGTTAGTGAGGGTAACCCCTCTGGGTCAAGAGCCTGATGGTTGAGGAGTAATAACTTCCCGAACCTGGTGGTGTGTGTCCTGAGGCTCCTGTACCTCCTCCCCAATGGCAACAGATGGAAGAGAGCATGGCCTGGGTGGTGGGAGTCCCTGATGATGGATGCTGTTCCTGCAACAGCACTCCTTGAGGGTGTGCTCAATGGTGGGAAGACATTATCTTAGATGGACTGGGCTGTATCCACTACTCTTCATAGGATTTTCTACAAGGGCATTGGTGTTTTGCTAATGTAACCAGTCAGTATACTCCACCATGCATCCATAGAAGTTTGTAACTTGCTGGAACTTCGTAAACTAAGAAAGTAAAGGTGCTGCTGTGCCTTTTTTTATAATGGCAATTACATGCTGAACCCAGAGCACAGCCACTGAAATGATATCACCGAGGGGTTTAAAGTTGCAGACCCTGACCACCTCTGATCCCCTGTTGAGGACTGGCTCATGGACCTCCTGTTTTGCTGACGTTGAGTGAGAGGTTGACCTCCTCTGACTTCTCTCATTAATATGGTGTTGTCGCCCACAGAACTGATGCTCACTGGATATTTTCTGTTTCTTTGTGTGTATGTGTGTGTTTTGCAGCATTCTCTGTAAAGTCCAGAGACTTGTGCTTGCAAGAATTTGGTCCGAACAACAAATGAGCCTCTTGACCATACCTGCATGCTCTTATGCATTGAGCTGCTGCCATGTGATTGGCTAAATAGATATTTGCATTAATGAAGAGGTGTACCTAATGTAGTGGCCACTGAGTGTATGTCAAATTGCAAAGCAGTCTTGAGGGGCCAGTGCCTATTTCTAACCCGTAGAAAGGGAAGGAATGTTGAACTACACTCTAAGAATAACAGTGATGTTAGCACCAAAGTAAATCCACAAGAGCAAGTAGATTCTATCCCAGGATTTAAAAGAGCAAATACTGTCCCTGCTATAATCTTCCACCACAATAGTGTGATTACTCAAATCGAGTATGATGTTCTACTTGAGGGTTATTCCCATAGTGGGGTACACCATGCATGACTTTGTTTAACGTGGGGAGGCTGGTGCATAGGGAGCCACCACGTGGTCCTTGACAGATTGGGGTCAGTCTCCAGTTTCATGGGAATGTGGGACAACTTCACTGCTGCAGCTTTCCTCTGTCTTCACTACCATTGTGATGTATCATCACCACCAGCTCCACTGTTGAGATCTTGGTTAGATCGCTCTTTGTAGGTTCTCCATCGGTGACCCCACCAGGAGCTCAGCTCCAGGCAGCATCGCTCTCAGGTACTCACAAGCCTCTCCACCAGGACAAGGTGACAATCATCAGAGAAGATTCGTCCAAGTGCCGTTCACCCCATGTTACAGGAGAGGATCTGTTCCTAGAAAACAATGTGTTGAGCCCCTTCTCTGAGAAAAGATGTGCTGGCATTGGGGAAGGTCCAGAGGAGGCTCACAAGAATGATCCCAGGAATGAAAATGTTTATGTATGAGTAGTGTTTGGCTCTGGTACTGCACCTGCTGGAGTTTAGAAGAATGGTGGGAAGGGGGTGGGGGGTAGGATCTCACTGAGACCTATCGAATGTTAGAAGGCTTAGTGGTTGTGGAGAGGATGTTTTCTATAATGAGGAGTCTAGGACCAGAGAACACAACCTCAGAATAGAGGGACTTCCATTTAGAACACAGATGGGGAGGAGTTTCATTAGCCAGAGGGTGGTGAATCTGTTGAATTCATTGCCATGTTTGGGTGTGGAAGCCATGTCATCGGGTATATTTAAAGCAGAGGTTGATAGGTTCTTGATTAGTCAGGGTGCCAAAGGTTACAGGGAGAAAATAGGAAAAAGTGGCTGACAATCAGCCAAGATGGAAGGTCAGAACTAGCTCAGAGGGCAAAGTGGGCTAATTCTTATGGTAATGTGCTTTTCCTGAACGTGAAGCCTCGTCATCTGCACCATCAAGAAACATGCATTGAAACATGCAATGTATAAACTGTTCCTAAAATCAACGAGCGAATTTTACTCTGCACCTCAAAGTTTCAGGTGGTAATTTGTGGATTATGTAAGGGCTTATTTCCATTACCTGAATGGCCATAACCCAAGGATTGATGGTGTCATCAACTTTGGAAAACTGGATATCACTCCCCTATTAAGGATGCATCATATCTCCCCATCAATAATTGGTAGATAATCATTCAGGCTTTTGCTGTAGCCCTTTGAGGTTCCGCTGTAGCATTGCAGTTAGTGGGACACTATTACAGCTTGGGCCACTCTGGAGTTCAATTCCATCATCCTCTTGTGGGGAGTTAGTACATTCTCCCCGTCAACACGTGGATTTTCTCCGGGTGCTCTGGCTCCCTCCCACATTCCAAAGACCTACCGGTTAGTAGGTTGGCCGGTCATTGTAAATTGTCCTGTGATTAGGCTGGGGTCAAATCGGTGGGTTGCTGAGTGGTGTGGCTCAGTGTGCTGGAAGGGTCTGTTCTGTGCTGTATCTCTAAATTTAAAAAAATCAAAATTATGCAGCACAGAAACAGAGCCATCAGCATAATTTGTCCATACTGACCACGGTGTCTGTCTGAGTTAGTCCTGTCTGCCTGTGTTTGGCCTTCTAAACCTTTTGTCTCTTCACTTTACCTGTCCAGTTGCACCCAATCTACGGCTTCCTCGAGCAGCTTGTTCTGACTCACCTCTTTCCCTCAGATCTCTCTTTAAACCTTTTCTCTCACATCATAACTCTATAGCCTCCAGTTTTAGGCTCCCCTGCCCTGGGGTGGGAAACACTGACCATACACCTCATCCATAACCCTCATAATTTCATATACAACTGTAAGGTCACCCCTCGGCCCCCTAAGCTCCAGGGAAAGAACTCCCAGACTATCAAGATTCAAGATTGTTTCATGTCATTTCCAGTACATAGGTGTAAAGGTGAACAAAATAATTGTAACTGTGATGTGATGCAGCACAAAAAGCACAAAAGGTAACAGAATAATGATAAAACACAATAAATATAAATACATAAGATAATTTGTATACATTAATTGTATGTCCACAAGGTGACACTAGACGCAGGAGTGTCGGCACATAAGGGGACTGACAGGAAATGATAAAGTAGTAGTGGTTGGGGGAGTGGAGGGGTGGGTTAGTGGGTGGAGGTGTTGATCAGTCTTAATGCTTGGGGAAATAACTTGCCGAGTCTGGTGGTCCTGGTGTGGATGCTATGTAGCCGCCTCCTTGATGGGAGTGGGACAGTCATTTCATGATCAGGTTGGGCGGGATCTCTCATGTGATACTGGCCCTTTTCTAGCACCTTTCTGTATAATAAACCCTTGATGGTAGACTGGTGTGGGATGCATTGGGTGGTTCTGACTACCTGTTGTATAGCCTTTCCTGCCTGCCGCAATGCAGTTTCCGTGCCAAGCAGTGATGCAGCAGGTTAGGATGCTTCCACCGGGGATTGTTAGATCCAACTGTTTAATTTTAATTATCGTTTCCTTTGCAGTTTGTATATTAAGTAGCACAGCAGTTTGATATGCCTCGTGTGGCTTTAAAAGTATCATTCTGAAAGCTTCTCTCTATTTCATTAAGTGAATAATTGTTTCTCATTGGTTAATTTTAGATTAGATTCGATTATGAGGACACGCAGTCCTCTTTTGTTGTCATTTAGTAATGCATGCATTAAGAAATGATACAATGTTCCTCCAGAATGATATCACAGAAACACAAGACAAATCAAGACTGAAAAACTGACAAGAACCACATAATTATAACATATAGTTACAACAGTGCAAAGCAATACCATAATTTGATAAAGAACAGACCATGGGCATGGTAAAAAAAAAGTCTCAAAGTCTCTCGAAAGTCCCACCATCTCTCACAGATGGTTGAAGGGCGAAACTCCCCCTGCCATGAACCTCCAGCGCTGCAAACTTGCCGATGCAGCACCCTGGAAGCACCCAACCACAGCCGACTCTTGAGTCTGTCTGAAAGCTTCGAGCCTCCGTCCAGCCCTCCAGCACCGGGCACCATCTCTGCCAAGCACTTCGACCCTATCCCCAGCAACAGGCAATAGGCAAAACCGAGGATTTGGGACCTTCCCCTCCGGAGATTCTCGATCGCACAGTAGCAGCGGCAGCAAACCGGGCATTTCAGAAGTTTCTCCAGATGTTCCTCCGTGCTTCTCATGTCTGTCTCCATCAAATCAGAATTGTGCACGGCACCTACTTAACAAATACGATATCATTGTATTTACTGCACAATTTACTGCAGTATCGACTAAGTCGTTTCTTATTGGTTGTCTCTTATCTATGGATTTGGATAGAATTTTTCTTTGACTATAGAAGTAGCTGTTTTTATACTAGGTGCCATCTTCATTTTATCTCTTCAAATAGTAAGACCCCTGTCACTCCTGTTCCTGTTCTTTGTTCTATCAACTCTTAATAAAACGACCGAGAAGCTACAAGTGTTCTGGCTCATTTCTGACTTCAGAAGGACCTCAGATTTAAACAGCATCTGTAGAATGTTGTGAGTATGGGTGTGCATAGTCCAGCTCTCTTCAGCCCTGCAGTTCTGGTGGCATCCTCTTATTTTTATGCACACTGCGTTACCAGTGTGGCCTCGCCAGCGATAACACGCTCAATGTTTTAGGAGCAGCTTCCTTCCCTCTGCCATCAGATTTCTGAAAGGTCCTTGAACACTCCCTCACTATTTTTGCACTCTTTTTGCACTACTTGTGTACGTGTGTGTATGTATTTATTGTAATACATAACACTTTATGTATTGCACTGTTTTTGAGCTCTCCGTTGGTCAGGGTCAACCATGGATACTGCATCCTAGTTGTCTACGTAGTTGACACACAAGCCAGGGCAGTACGATATGGAGAGCAAGCTGTTGCCCAGGCAGCAGGCTCCCCTTCTCCACACAGCTGATGAACCTAATGGAACGGCAGAGACCGATATAGTTTGCCACCAGCGCCATCACTGGAGTTAGCTGTCAGTGTTGAACTCAACATAGGGCTCCAGCTCCGGATTTTTCCTCGGGGTTTACTCCCGAAGCCTTCCCTAATGAGTGGGTACAGCCGCAAGCCAGTGGAGATTTGACGATTTTTCCCTCTCCTAGATGAGCTGACAAACCCCAACCGCCCAGAACAACAGGGTTTAAGCCACCAGTAACCTGCCTTTGCCCTTTCTCCTGTTGGGCGAAATGGTTCTGCCGGGCTTGGTAACTAAGCCACACGTGTAGGCCCGGAGCTGGACTTGGCTGTCAGAGGCTATCTGAGACACATGCCATTGGGAGCTTACCACAACGACCTCCTCCAGCTCTGACAACAGTAAGAAACGATTTGCTGCACACAAAACAACACATTTCTCGATGCAAGTCAGTGATGAAAAATCTGATTCTGATGCAACAGGTTCCTGTACTTAATACCCTGCCTAATGAAGGTGAGCAAGACAAATGCCCCTCCCCCACCCCGTCTAGACCGTAAAAAGAGACTGTGCGCTGAGGATAGCCATGGTAATTGAAGACAGGCCATTGACTAGGCTGGGAATTGGAGGGTAAGTTCACATTGTGGTAGTTAAGCCCCAGGAGCATCTTTTTTCAGTAGTTGCAGCCATTAGTAAGTGATGGATCCTGGTTTGCTGATCAGTTTGGGCATTATAGAAGGTAGAAAAGTACAATGCCCACAATGCACAGTAACATATAGCTTAACAACTTTAGTTGTAAGATTTGGGTTCAATTCCTGCCACTGTCTGTAAGAAGTTGGTACGTTCTCCCTGTTCCCGCGTGGGTTTCCTCCGAATACTCCAGTTTCCTCCCTCTTACCCAGGACACATGTTAGGATTGGGTTGGGGGCGGAAGCGTGGTAACACTTGTGGGCTGCCAGCACATCCTCGCTGATTTCAATTGACGTAAATGACTCATCTTGTGTTTTGATATAATATCATAAATAAAGCTGATCCTTCATCTGATGGTGTGCCCACTTTTAACCCACTTCAGGATCAATCTAACTCTTCCCGCCCACGTAACCCATCAGATCTTCTTCATCCACATCTGAATTGGGTTTAATATCACCGGCATATGTCATGAAATTTGTTAACTTTACGGCAGCAGTACAATGCGTTACATGATAATACAGGATAAGAAACTGAATTACTGCTCCTGGATGATGGGGGTCCTTAGTGATGGCAGCCACCTTTCTGAGGCACTGCTGCTTGAAGATGTCCTGGATGCTGCAGAGGCTAGTGCCTATGTTGGAGCTGATGTTAATCCTGTGCAGTACACCCCCCTCCCCATATCAGACACTCTTGCAGTCAGTTAGAATGCTCGCCACGGTACATCTGTAGGAATTTGCCAGTGTCTTTGGGCACATACCAAATTTCCATGTCCCCATCTAAAAATCACTTAAATGTTCCTAATGAATCTGCCTCCACCACCACTCCAGGCCAACCACTCTGTGTAAAACAAAACCCACCTCTGACATCACCCTCCCCCCCCCCGCACACTTTCCTCTAATCACCTTAAAATTATGCCCACTAATATTAGCCATTTCCAAAGAGAAAAAGCCCTAGTTTACTCAACCTACACTTATAAAACATGCTCTCTAATCCAGGCAGCATCCTGGTATCTCTCCTCTGCACTCTCTCAAAAGCTTCCACATCCTTCCTATAAAAAGGTGACCAGAACTGAATGCAATACTCCAAGTGTGATCTTACCAGGGTTTTATAGAGCTGCAACATTGCCTTGTGGCTCTTGAACTCAATCCTCTAATGAAGAACAACATACCTTGTGCCTCTTAGTCACCTGTCAACTTACCCTGCAACTTTGAGGGGTGTAGAGACATGGGTCTGAAGATCTCTCTGTTCCTCCACACTGCTAACAAAGATGATGGCCTTAACAGGGTGATTGAGATCCAAGAACCATCTTTCAAAGGTTTGAAGGTTTCAAAGGTACATTTAATGTCAGAGAAATGTATACAATATACATCCTGAAATACTTTTTCTTCAAAACCATCCACAAAAACAGAGGAGTGACCCAAAGAATGAATGACAGTTAACTGTTAGAACCCCAAAGACCCCCCAAGCTCCCCTCCGTCCTGTGCATAAGTGGCAGCAAGCAAAATCCCCCCTCCCCTACTGGCAAAAAAAAGCAAGCACTACCCACTACCAAGCACTCAAGCGTGAGCAAAGCAATAGCAAAGACACAGACTTGCAGTTACCCCAAAGATTTCGCTTTTCAGCCGGTATTCGACATACCACATGCTCTCTTTCTCCCTAATAAGGGAGAAAGAGGTGTCAATGTTTCACAGACAGAGGGGAGACATAACAAACAACTCGCTGGTTTAAAATGTTAAAAGTCCGTTACGTTGCTTTTTTCAAGCTCTGTGCCCATAGATCTTGGGTTTCTGGGCACACAGCCATAGATATTCTGACTCCCCCGACGACACACGGATCTCCTGCCGTGACACCGACCTTTGATCCACCCGCTCCAGAGCCCTGAGATCCTAGGCCTCCAAAGCCGAGCCAAACTCTTGGACCGAGCCCTTGGCGTGCCGAACGATGGCCAGTTATGAAACCCCGAGAGCGGGTCCCATTCCTGCAAAGAACCGTATTCAGCATGTAACTCCAGGTCAGGGTCTTCAAAAGAACCCTGAAAGGGAAAAAATAAAGATATTAAAGATGGAAATAGAGCTGTTTCTGAAGATGCAAGCAAAGGAGTGCCATTTAGCACCATCATTACTTCACTCCTCCCCTTTGTATCTTCTTTGCCCCTTTCTTCGTGTAACATATGACTGACCATTGGAGTGTTTCCTTTGTCTATATTTTATTTAGAGATACAGGTCCTTCCAGCCCAATGAGCCCACTCTGACCAATTACAAGTGATCAACCTACTCACCTGTATGTGTTCGTATTGTTGGAAGAAATTGGAGTATCGGGAGGAATTGTGCACAGTTACTGGGGGGCATGTACCTACTCCTTCCAGTGGCAGCTAACCTGATGGTGTTCCCTCTTTAAACCTATTTCAAAATCAATAACTCCCACGTAACCCTCCAGATTTCCTTCATCCACTTCTGAATCAGGTTTAATATCACTGGCATATGTCATGAAATTCGTTAACTTTGCAGCAGCGGTACAATGCATGAAAATACATGGAAAAAACTGAATTACAGTAAGTATATATGTTAAGTAGTTAAATTAAGTAAGTAGACAATAGACAATAGGTGCAGGAGTAGGCCATTCAGCCCTTCGAGCCAGCACCACCATTCACTGTGATCATGGCTGATCATCCACAATCAGTACCCCGTTCCTGCCTTCTCCCCATATCCCTTCACTCTGCTATCTTTAAGAGCTCTATCTGACTCTTTCTTGAAAGAATCCAGAGAATTGACCTCCACTGCCCTCTGAGGCAGAGCATTCCACAGAACCACAACTCCCTGTGTGAAAAAGTTTTTCCTCAACTCCGTTCTAAATTGTCTACCCCTTATTCTTAAACTGTGGCCTCTGGTTCTGGACACCCCTAACATCGGGAACATGTTTCCTGCCTCTAGCGTGTCCTTAATAATCTTATATGTTTCAATCAGATCCCCTCTCATCCTTCTAAATTCCAGTGTATACAAGCCCAGTTGCTCCAATCTTTCAACATATGACAGTCCCGCCATCCCGAGAATTAATCTCGTGAACCTACACTGCACTCCCTCAATAGCTAGAATGTCCTTCCTCAAATTTGGAGACCAAAACTGTACACAGTACTCCAGGTGTGGTCTCACCAGGGCCCTGTACAACTGCAGAATGACCTCTTTACTCTTATACTCAATTCCCTTTGTTATGAAGGCCAGCATGCCATTAGCTTTCTTCACTGCCTGCTGCACCTGCATGCTTACTTTCAGTGACTGATGAACAAGGGACACCTAGATCTCATTGTACTTTCCCTTTTCCTAACTTGACACCATTCAGATAGTAATCTGCCTTCCTGTTCTTGCCACCTCACATTTATCCACATTAAACTGCATCTGCCCACTCACCCAGCCTGTCCAAGTCACCCTGCATTCTCATAACATCCTCCTCACAGTTCACACTGCTACCCAGCTTTATGTCATTGCAAATTTGCTAATGTTACTTTTTATCCCTTCATCTAAATCATTAATGTATATTGTAAATAGCTGCGGTCCCAGCGCCGAGCCTTGCAGTACCCCACTAGTCCCTGCCTGCCATCCTGAAAAGGACCCATTAATCCCTACTCTTTGTTTCCTGTCTGCCAACCAATTTTCTATCCATGTCAGTACCCTACCCCCAATACCATTTGCTCTAATTTTGCACACTAACCTTATCAAAGGCTTTCTGAAAGTCCAGGTACACTACATCCACTGGCTTTCCTATGTCCATTTTCATAGTTACATCCTCAAAAAATTCAGTTGTGCTGTGCTGCTGTCCAAGTTGCATGCCATCTTGGTCAATGCCTCCCATCCACTACATAATGTACTGGGTGGGCACAGGAGTACATTCAGCCAGAGACTCATTCCACCGAGATGCAACACAGAGCGTCATAGGAAGTCATTCCTGCCTGTGGCCATCAAACTTTACAACTCCTCCCTTGGAGGGTCAGACACCCTGAGCCAATAGGCTGGTCCTGGACTTATTTCCTGGCATAATTTGCATATTACTATTTAACTATTTATGATTTTATTACTATTTATTATTTATGGTGCAACTGTAATGAAAACCAATTTCCCCCGGGATCAATAAAGTATGACTATGACTAAATTCCAGAAGGTTAGTCAAGCATGATTTCCCCTTCATAAATCCATGCTGACTCGGATCTATCCTGCTACTGCTATCCAAATATACCACTATTACAAATTTTATAATTGATTCCAGCATCTTCCCCACCACTGATGTCAGACTAACTGGTTTATAATTGCCTGTTTTCTTTCTCCCTCCTTTCTTAAAAAGTGGGATAACATTAGCTACCCTCCAATCTGCAGGAACTGATCCTGAATCTATAGAACATTGGAAAATGATTACCAATGCGTCCACAATTTCTAGAGCCACCTCCTTAAGTACCCTGGGATGCAGACCATCAGGCCCTGGGGATTTATCAGCCTTCAGTCCCATCAGTTTACCCAACACCATTTTCTGCCTGATGCAAATTTCCCTCAGTTCCTCTGTTACCCTAGGTCCTCTGGCCACTATTACATCTGGGAGATATTTTGTGTCTTCCCTAGTGAAGACAGATCCAAAGTACCTGTTCACCTCGTCTGCCATTTCCTTGTTCCCCATAATAATTTCACACATTAAAAAGTAGTCCAAAAGAATAGTAAAACAAAACTTCTGGGGGGAGGGAGGGTGAATATTTTTTATAGGCATTGTGTTCTGGAGTTAGGGTTTTAATAGCAAATATTAACTTCAGCAACCAGTCTCTAAATCTGAACATGGATTGTAGATTAAATTTAAAATACAGCCCTGGATCCGTGGACACCAATTAATTGAAAATGAGACGATGCTGATTAGCATTTATTTTGGGTGTGTGGAGTATGGGTGAAAAGAAGGATGTGTGTGAAAACTACATGCAATTCAAAGGAAGCATTGTAGATACTGTACTTTGTAACTATAGAATTAGCCTTTGACCTTTAGCATATAAGATTTCATATAATATTGGGTCAAACAAAGAGTGTCTCACTTTGTTGAATAAAACACTTCTATATCCACTAGCTTCAGTGTCTCTCCAGTGACTATGTTTACATTACAACACTCCCCGTGACCAGGTTTCCTCCGGGTGCTTTGGTTTCCTCCCACATTCCAAAAAGGTGTACAGGTCAGGGTTAGAGCGTTGTGGGCACCCTGTAGCAGCACAATGTCACTTGTAGGCTGCCCCCAGCACGTCCTCAGACGGTGTTGGTCATTGGCAAAAATGATGCCATTCACTGTATGGTTTGATTTACATGTGACAAATAAAGCTAATCTTTAGATATTCTGGACAGCAAAAGGGGGAAGCGTGAACTTTCTGAGCCAGTCCGTGAATGTGTGACTAGGAGGCAGAACTTAAAAACCAGGATCTGCGTCTTCCGCAAATTAACTTTTGCACCTGCAATTGGCAGGTTTCTGTTAATCAAATGGGGAGATGGAATTAGAGCTTTGATCCCTGGGTACTACATGAAGAAAATGTACAGAAACCTGCCTACACGTGTGCCCTTGGAATATAGGAAGAAAGCAGAGCTCGTGGGGGTGGTGGGGGGGAAATTAGTGTTTGCATTTATTAATGTAATTAAGGGATGTTATTTCCCAGAGACGTAGAATTGCTTCCATGTAGGAAGGACAACTGTGGACATGATTTTCTCTCTCGGACAACTCCAGGAGAAGTGCAGAGAACAGAAGAAGCTCCTTCCTGTTGCAGTTTGACTTGGTGAGCGGAGACTGGCTCTTTCAGATCCACTCTAAGTCATAGTCATAGTCATACTTTATTGATCCTGGGGGAAACTGGTTTTCATTACAGTTGCACCATAAATAATTAAACAGTAATAAAACCATAAATAATTAAATAGTAATATGTAAATTATGCCACGAAATAAGTCCAGGACCAGCCTATTGGCTCAGGGTGTCTGACCCTCCAAGGGAGGAGTTGTAAAGTTTGATGGCCACAGGCAGGAATGACTTCCTATGACGCTCTGTGTTGCATCTCGGTGGAATGAGTCTCTGGCTGAATGTACTCCTGTGCCCACCCAGTACATTATGTAGTGGATGGGAGACATTGTCCAAGAAGGCATGCAACTTGGACAGCATCCTCTTTTCAGACACCACCGTCAGAGAGTCCAGTTCCATCCCCACAACATCACCGGCCTTACCAATGAGTTTGTTGATTCTGTTGGTGTCTGCCACCCTCAGCCTGCTACCCCAGCACACAACAGCAAACATGATCACACTGGCCACCACAGATTCGTAGAACATCCTCAGCATCATCTGACAGATATTAAAGGACCTCAGTCTCCTCAGGAAATAGAGACTGCTCTGACCCTTCTTGTAGACAGCCTCAATGTTCTTTGACCAGTCCAGTTTATTGTCAATTCATATCCCCAGGTATTTGTAATCCTCCACCATTGTCCACACATGGCAGGCTGTCATGCCAAGGCTGGTGAGCAGGGTTAAATTCTTCCACAACGACACGAAGGGGACTGTGCAGTACATCGGCAGCTCTTCAGAGCCCTTTGATGTAAGTGGTGCTATGTTCTTGCCCCATTACTCTACAGGATCATCTTTGCCCTCCTCCTGAGGCACGTACTGAGCACTGCAACAGGGGAGATCTAACTCCACACTAGATCAGATGGCGGGCTTTTTAACCTAACCCACCTGAGAGCCAAAACTAAAGTATGCGAGGCTACGGTTAACTTGCAGGTTGAGTCAGTGGTAAGAAAGGCAAATGTAATTTGGGCATTAATTTCGAGAGGACTAGAATATAAAGGCAAGGAAGCAATGCTGAGGCTTTATAAGGCATTGATCAGACCACATTTGGAGTATTGTGAACAGCTTTGGGCCCCTTATCTAAGAAAAGATGCGCTGGTGTTGGAGAGGGTCCAGAGGAGGTTCATGCGAATGATCCTGGGAATGAAAGGGTTAACATATGGGGAGTGTTTGATGGCTCTGGGTCTGTACTCCCTCGAATTTAGAAGAATGAGCGGCAGTCTCATTCAAACCTATCAAATATTGAAAGACCTAGACAGAGTAGATACAGGGAAGATGTTTCCTCGTGGGTAAAACTAGTATCAGAATAGAGTTGGCACAGTCTCCGAATGGAGGGATGTTCATTCAGAACAGAGATGAGGAGAAATTTCTTTAGCCAGAATCTACGGAATTCATAGCCACAGACTGATGTGCAGGCCAAGTCATTGGATATAGTTAAGACAGAGGTTAATAGGTTATTGATTAAGCAGGGCATCAAGAGCTTCAGGGAGAAGGCAGGAGCATGGAGTTGAGAGGGATAATTAACCAGCCATGATCGAGTGGGAGAGCAGACTCGATGGGCTGAATGGCCTGATTCTGCTGCTATGTCTTATGCTGATACAGCATTCATGACCCACGCCCTGCAGCACCTCCGGAGTTTGTTGTATCGCTGGTCCCAGGCCTGCAAGGAATTTGGTCTGACTATCAGCCTGAAAAAGACGAACGTCTTGGGACAAGACATGGAGGCACCACCAGTGAAGGAGTATTATAGCCAGTGTCTGCACAGAGCGGGGATCTGGGGCCATTGTCCTCGAGAGGGAAGGGAATTAAACCAGGAGGAAATGTTTGCTGTTTCAGGCTGTGTCTTCAGTCAGAATCAGGTTTATTAGCACTGATATGCTGCATGCCATTGAATTTGTTATTTTGCAATTAACACTACAGTGCTACAAAAAATTACTATAACTTACAATGGGAAATTCAGAAATCTGGTGGTGGAAGGGAAGGAACTGTTCCTAAAGCATTGAGTGTGTGTCTTCAGGCTCCTGTCCCCCCTCCTTTATGGTAGCAATGAGAAGAGGGCATGTCCTGGGTGATGGGGATCCTTAATGATGGACACCAGCTTTTGAAGGTGTCCTTGATGCTGGGAAGGCGAGTGCCCCGATGGAGATGGTGGAGTTTACAACTTTCTGCAGCTTTTCCCGATCCTGTGCACTGGACCCTCCGTGCCTGACGGTCATCTCTCCATGGTACATCTACAGTGCACTCAGGGATGTAGAAATTCCCTAGAGTTTTTGGTGACGTACCGAATCTCCTCAAACTTCAAAGTTCAAATTCACCAATCTTCAATCAATCTCACCCTGGGCTTCGTCGATTCACAGTCCCGCTCTGTGTTGGATCCTATGACCTCTTCTCTCCTGCATCTTTCCTCTTCATCTCCTCTCAAACAAAAGCCCCAAGCCCAACCTTAGTGTCCCTCACCAGAGAACCTGCCCTTAATTCAACCATCCTAATTGGATGGCACACATTTCTCCTCATCCCTTATCTTCAACAATAACCCAAACAAGCAGCTGTTACAGAACTGCCAAAATGAAACACATAGAGCATGACAGTAAAAACATGAACCAGGGCATTACAGGAGGAAAGAGGTGCTTTGGTTCACTAGGCCCATGCTGACCCTCGACCCTCTTCCAGGTGACATACAGTGATGATTTACAACTACTAGATAGTGTCTACTTCTGAATGTCGATCACTGCAATCTGCAGCCTGTGATTTCCCTTGGAGAAATGTAGTGTTGAACTGTGTAAACAAGCTAGTGATTTTACGATCTCCTGAAGGATTCGGTTAGTTTGACTGTTGAGAATGCAGGCAGGGCCGTTGCCACAGCAGCCATCATTGGAGCAGGCTTCAGGCCAGATGAAAATGTCGAGGCCTGGGAGTGGAAAACAGTCTGGTTTCGAGCCCCGTTACTCTGCACTGACTGAAGCATCGAGGCCCAAGAACGGAAAGCAAACAGATGTTCAACATCAGACTGTGTTTGACCTGACTCTCTCTCTTCTTGCTGCTACCTTCAGGCAGAAGGTGGGGGAGTCTTGGGTCACACCCTGCCAGGTTCAGAAGCCATCGGGCTCCTGGGCCACCTTCTCTCACCTCAGCACTGAACTGACTCCTCAGCCTGTGGACTCACCTTCATCGACTCTGCAGCTCACGTTTAATGTGTTAATTGTTTACTTTTTATTGTTTAGACGACTTGTCCTCTTTTGCACTTGGGTTGTTTGACCGTCTTTGTTGTGTTGAGATTTTAATGGGTTCTACTGTGTGTCTTTGGTTTGTGGCTGCCTGCAAGAAAATGAATCTCAGAGTTGTACAATCTCAAATTTGAATTTTGAACTTATGAACTTTGAACCACTCATCCTACTCTAACCCTGGACTTCCATCAACTCCCAACAGACTTTCACCCCATGTCTGCAGGCAAAACCCAGTCAAAACAATTCCTTGTCGGCGCACGAGGTGATCCATGGTGTTCTGTTGCTGAGGTAGAGTTACAGTTATGCCGGTCGGTTCAGGAACTTGATAGTTGTAGGAAAGTATCTGTCCCAGAACCTGGTGGTGTGGGACTTTGGGCTTCTGTACCTCCTGCTCGCTGGGAGCAGCGAGAAGGAGGGGGTGGCCCGGATGGTGGGGATCCTTGAGGAAGCGCCTCCTGTAGAGACCCTCACTCGAGGGGAGGGATGTGCCTGTGATGGACTGGGCTGTGTCCACTACTCTCTGTAACCGCTTGTATTCCTGTGCTTTGGAATCCCTGTACCAGGCTCTCATGCATCCAGTCGGGGATATTCCAGCAGTACGTTAGAGGATTTGGTGACATGCCAGATCTCCTTAAGCTTCTAAGAAAACAGAGGAACTGGTGCACCTTGATTAATTCTATGTTCCGGGCTTAGGACAGGTCAATGCCCAGAATCTGAAGCTGTTAACTCTCTCTCGAGATAAGATTTAGGAGAATGTTGTCAGAACTGGAGGACTTGAGTTATAGAGAGAGGTTGGCTAGGCCACGTCTTAATTCCCTGTAGTGGCGGAGAACGAGGGCCGACCTCAGAGAAATGTTTAAAATTATGAGAGGCATCGGACATTAACGGTCTCTTCCCCAGGGTAGGGGGTAGTCCAAACCCCCCTGGACATAGATTTAGGGTAAGAGAGGAAAGATTTAAAAGGGATCTGAGGGGCGCTTGTTCACCCAGAGGGTGGTGAGTGTATGGAATGAGCTGCCAGAGGAAGTGGTTGAGGCAGCTACATTAATATCATTTACAAAGCATTGGATAGGTATATGGAGAGGCAGGGGTTGGCAGGATCTGGGCCAGAATGCATGAAACTGCACCTCATTCCATACACTCAGCACCCTCTGCATGAGGATGTTGTCCCTCAAGTCCCTCTTTAAGCTTTCCACTCTCAGCCTAAATCCATGCCCCCTAGTTTTGGTCTCCCCTACCCTGGGGAAGAGGCTGTTACTGGCCAACTTATCTCTGCCTCTCGGGGCTGTTGTGGTTGGCGCGGGCTGGTTGGGCAGAAGAGCTTGTATCCATGCTGTGTGGTTCTGTGACTCTACCTCTGACCCACCAATCAGAAACGGCACGTGGTCTCCCGAATTCCCCTGAGGTCGGTGCGAAAGAGAGGCAAGAGAAAAAAAACACTCGAGCAGCAGAGACGCTGAGCAGGTCTACGCGGGTGCCTTTCAGACAGAAAGAGGAAGCCCTTCGCTCTGTTTCCGTCTGTTCCTGCCACGTCACGTAGCCCAAACCTCCCCCCCTGCTCTCGCACAGCCATTGGCCGGCAGCCGCAAACAGTTCTGTGGGCGTCACTCGAGTCCGCTCGCCCTGGACTGCACTGGGCTCCTTCGTTGCCACGCCTTGCGGACCGGGCTTTGAGGTAACAGTTTGCAAACCGGGGGGTGGGGGGTGTAGTGGGGGACCCACCTCACCCCAACCAAACAACAAGTTTTAAAGTCCACGACCAGGGATCCGTAGGCCACAGGTAGAAGGAAACGCTTTCAAAAGAGGAAGCTGATCGAGAGGGATGCGTGTTTGCTCCGACAGCTTTTACTGCTAAATGTTTGGGCATCCTGTAGATCTTCAGCGAGTAGGTGTTTAGGTAAGTGTTTTTGACACGATGCCTTTCATTTGGTTAATATTCTCGAGGGGCGTTGTCAGGTGGGACTTTTAAGGAGACGCAAGAGGCTGCAAGCGTTGGAGTCTGGAGCAAATTATAAAAAAAAATTCAAGTGGGAGAACACAGCAGGTCGAGCAGTGTCGGGCGGACTTTTCGGGTCGAAACCCTGCATCAGGACTAAGCGCAGAGTAAGAGGAACACTCCACAAGTTCAGGGAGGAGGGAGAGGTGCGGGAAGGAGATTCTGAAACTCAGAGGAACTGGAATCCAGGTACACTCAAGGGGAAATTGGAGGAACGCTGAGATTTCAGAAGGTTGACCCGATTAGGTGACAGGACAGGACAGAGGGACTGAAGACCCCCTTACCCTCAGGGAGGGCAAATCCATGGCAGCTGTGGGTGAAGGAGATCCTGAGTTAGGAGAACGGAGCTGTGGAAGAGTTGACCTGTGGTAATTCTTGTCAGGGAAAAAGAAGTTTGTTTTGCATGCCATCCAAACAGATCATTCCAAGGTATACATTCAGTGGCCACTTTATTAAGTACAGGAGGTAGGTACCTAATAAAGCGACACTGGGTGTATGTTCATGGTCTTCTGCTGCTGTAGCCCGTCCACTTCAAGGTCCGACATGTTGTGCATTCAGAGATGTTCTTCTGCACACCACAGTTGTAACATGTGGTTATTTGAGATTCTGTCATCTGCCTGTCAGCTTGAACCAGTCTGGCCATTCTCCCCTGACCTCCCACATTAACAAGACATTTTCACCCACAGAACTGCCACTCACTGGATGTTTTTTTTTGTTTTTTTGCATCGTTCTCTGTAAACTCTAGAGACTGTTGTGTGTGAAAATCCCAGGAGATCAGCAGTTTCTGAGATACTCAAACCATCCCATCTGGCACCAACGATTATGCCACAGTCAAAGTCACTTCGATCACATTTCTTCCCCATTCTGATGTTTGGTCAGAACAACTGAACCTCTTGAGCGTGTCTGCATGCTGTTACTACCACGTGATTGGCTGATTAGATATTTGCATTATCGAGCAGGTGTACATGAATGGCCACTGAGTGTGTATCACCTTACTGCCTATGAAGTCAATGGTCAGGGCACCAAAGGATCTGTGATGCTTTGTTGTGTCTGAGCAGGGGTTAGAGAGGCGGATTGTTACAGCGGGCACCCCGACCCTCTGGTTCAGGGGGAAGGTAAGACCCTGACTCATTCCCATCAACACCACTCCTCCCCCACCCACGAGCACACAGTCCATCCCAGAACTTGGGGCTGAGATGGATGCTCTTCCAGCTCCAAGATTCACCTGGTCACCGACCATGTTTGTGGATTCTGAGCCACACTGAACAAGATCTTGCAGAGGTTTAAGACTGAGAGAGATGGATCATTAAGAGCTTAAACCAGAGTAGGAGGACACATACTGAGAAATTGCTTCACTCAAAAGGTTTGAATCTTTGGAATTCTCTACTCCAGCGAGCTATGAAGGACAGCATAAGAAACAAAAATTGTCAGGAAATGTAGAGGAGGCTTGACCCGAAAGCAGAGCAGCGGAGACAATTTAGCAGTGAACGATATTTTACTGTCTCTTTTGCCCATTACACTGCTGGTGTTTAGAGCAGCAATGAAGGTCCTCCATCTCTGATGTTCAGAGCTTCCTTCATCGCGTCAGTAGCTTCCTCTCGGTTTTCACTACTGTCAGCCACACAAGTCCCGGGAGGAGACTTGGGAATACCGTCACACTCGGATGTAGAAGGATTCTTCGTGGTTGTATCTGTAACAGTTTTGTTTTACCAGTTAGGGTCATTACCCCTGAGCTGATCCCTCAAACCCGGAGGACCAGTGGAGCACTCTTAGTCTGGCTTCTACCCTTTGACCTGCTTGGCATGGGTGACCCTCCCAAGAGCCAAAGCGTAAAGTCCTGACCCCAGCCAAAGTAACTCTCCGGGTCATTGAGGCACACAAGCCTCCAAACCCAACGACAGGGTTATGGTCCTCTAGGACGGATACTTCAATAACACGCCACCAGAAACCACAAAACAAGAAAGAACAGATATTAAATAAAAAAAGGCGACAGGGTAACTGCAGGCTGGAGCAACTGGCTGGTTCAATGAGCGAACAGGGTCTGTGGGTGAGGACTGGGGTTAAATAGGCTGCAGGTCATGAGGCTGGAGCGAGCGGCAGGTGACTCCTGTTAGCTGGGTAGAGACTGTGCGGTGCCTGCCTGCGTAGGATTGACAAGTAAAAAATACTGAACTGCTCAGCAGGACAGGCAACATCTATGGAACAAGAAACATGTTTCAAGTTCAGGACTGCTTCCGCATCTCACGTTCCGCTTGTGTAGCTTACAGCCTAATAACTGAACTTTTGAATTTCAGGCAGCCTAGTTTCTCTCCTCCCTTTGCCCACCTCCCCACCTATCTCTCACCAGCCTCTATCCCACCCCTCCCTTGATTTTGGTTTATATTGTCACCTATACCAAGATACAGTGAGAAGGTTCTGTCTGTGTGCCATCTAGACAGATCGTTCCACATATGAATACATTGAGATAGTTCAAGAGAGGGAAGAACACATGTAGAATTGTACTGCCCTGAATTGTAACACCAACTAGACAGTCGGCCAAACTCCATTCAAAAACGATGTGAGAGTCAAGTTACAGTCTCCTAGCTCCTTGGTTTTTTCACATCACATGACATAGTGAATAAGGAGTGAAAAAACAGAGCTTCTGCTGGGGAAACAATAGGATAGCTTTAGACAGAAACTTTCGCTCCTAACATAAACCTTTGGCCTCTTGCCAACCAATGTGCTTTCCTACTTACCACTTCCTGGCTGCACAGGAAGTGACCCTAATACAAATCAGAAATTGCTTATTCAAATAAAGGCTGAATGTGCTTAATCACATAGAAAAAAAAACATAAATGAATTGCCCAAGGGGCAGGACAAGAATAGAGTGTTACAGTTACAGAGAAGGTGCAGTGCAGGCAGACAAATATGGTGCAAGGGCCACAACGAGGTGACATGGTAGTGTAGTGGTTAGAGTAATGATTTACAGCATTAACGACCTGATTTCAATTGCACCACTCTCTGCAAGGAGTTTGCACGTTCTCCCTGGGACTGTGTGGGTTTCCTCCGCATGCTCCTATTTCATCCCACATCCCAAAGATGTAGGATTAGGGTTAGTAAGTTGCAGGAATGCTACGTTGATGCCAGAATGTGTGGCAACACTTGTGGGCTGCCCTCAGCTCATCCTCGGACATTGACTGAAATTTCACAGTATTGAAAGATTCAATATACCATGTGACAAATAAATCTAAGTGAGAGTAAGAGTTCGGCACAGACTGGAAGGGCCGAGATGGCCTGTTTCCATGCTGTAATTGTTATATGGTTATAGATTGTGAAGTCATGTGACTTGTACTGCTATATATTAACAATCTTTCCTCACCCTTGTCAGTCTCTGCTGCAAGGACTCGGCCCGAAACTATGACGCTCACATTTTGCTCCGCAGATGCTAACTGATCGTTCGCCTGTTCCATTGAGAACGGCTCGACGGCTGTGAAGGCGGATGAAGGCTGCAACAAATCCATCAGCTCCAATCGTCGTGGTTTCCATCCCACTGGAATCAGTTGGTTGATTTGTGAAGTATCGTGTGCTTCTTGGAGTGCAACATCAAGTACACGTTAAACAAATACACACACAGGCGTCTTCACTCTGTGGGCCACTTCTTCAGAATGAAGACCATCATCCTCGACCTCGAGGGATAGCCGTGACAACGACGGCTAACTGATGGGCTGAATGGCCTAATTAAGCTCCAATGTCTTATGGTCTTAACCCACCGAGTTCTCCCACCACACTCTTTTTTGAGATCTCTTGAGCTGGTTGAGCGGAGTGGGCCTACACATCGAAGAGTGAGACATGCACGAGATCAGATCAGGATTATTATCACTGATTTATATGATGTAAAACTTGCTGATTTGCCACAGCAGTACAATGAAAAGACTTAACAACTTTCAGGCGACGGTAAACTGCTCCGAGTGTGGAATCTGGGGAGAGCTGATGTGGACGTGGGGGGAAATAAAAAAAACGGGAATAGTGTGACGTGGGGCTCCACAGTAGCGTTACAGTTAGCGCGATGCTATCACAGCTTGAGGTGTCGGAGTTCAGAGTTCAATTCCGGCGTGCTCTGTAATCAAGCTTGTAAATTCCTTCCCGTGTATGCCGGTGTTTCCTCCCAGTGCTCCGGTTTCCTCCCACAGTCCAAAGACACACTGGTTATTAGGTTAATTGGTAAATTGGTGCTAGGCTTGGGTTATATTAGTGGGTTACTGGGTGGTGTTGGAAGGGCCTGTTTCATGTTGTATCCCTAAAACTTTTTAAAAAATTGATAGTTGGTGTGGATTGGGTAAACCCTCTCTTGTATCTCTCCATCACCCCAGCTCATGGCCAGGAAAGCAAAATGAGGGTCTGAATAAACACTTGAAGATTGGCTTTATTCGTCACATTGTACATTGAACCACACGATGAAACGCGCCATTTGCGCATAACGACCAATGCAGTCCACAGTTGCGCTGGGGGCAGCCCGCGAGTGACGCCAACAGAGCATGCCCACAAGTTACCAACCCTAACCCGTACATCTTTGGGTCTGTGGGAGGAAACTGGAGCCCCTGGAGGAAACCGGAGCCCCTGGAGGAAACCCACGCGGTCGTGGGGAGAACGTACAAACGTACAAACTCCTCAGAGGCAGTGATGGGAATTGAGCCTCCACTGCTGGCCGCTGTAAAGCGTTACGCTAACCTCAACGTTACTGTGGTGCCCTCCTCTTTGCCCTCTGCTCGTCTTTCTCAAGTCCTCAGGGCCTTGTAATCCCGGTCAGCCAATGTAAAGATGCCTGTGCCTCTGATTGTATTATTTTTGTTTGTGTCTATCTTTGGCTGCTTCTTGATGTTAGTTCTTTACTTTTGTAGGCCGGTGTTTCCATGCCAGAATCCAGCAATCTGAGGAACCGACTTTGGATGGACATGGAGCTGGACTGCCTTGAGGACTGAGCCTAGTCTGGGGATTCACGGTTGACAGTAGAGCTGGTGGGCCGAAGGGAGTTTCCGTTCTCGTTGAGTGGTTCTACCAGGATATCAGAGAGACTCTCTGCCCCCCCAGCCCATGGAATCCAAACGTGGCTGGTCCTTCTCGAGTGCCAAGCTGTCTCAGAAGGACTGCAAAGCCAAGGCATGCCCCGTGGAGAGTGGGACTATGCTGGGGAACGTGGACAGGATTGGAGAGGGAGGCAGCAAGGGCCTGAGGAAGATGAGCTGCCAGGAGGTGGGAACGGCCAGCGAGCCGCGAGCCAGCCACCGCCGCTCCTCCAGCCTGTCCGCCTCCGAGTTCTGGCGGGCGCTGGAGCGGAGCGAGGGCCAGCAGCAGGGCAAGGGGCCGAGCGGCGTGGGGCTGGCTGAGAGCATCCGGCGGCGGTGCACCAGTTTCGTCAAGCCGGGGAAGGTGGCGGCGGAGACTCTGGGCACGGAGCGGCCCGCGGCGAGGAGGCAGCCTGAGCACTGGAAGTCACTGGTGCTTCAGAAGATCCAGTCGTTCGAGCAGATCGTGAGGCAGCGACGCAGCGGTGGAAAGGGCGAGCAGCAACCGGCGACAGAAAGACCTGGGCTTGGGGCCCAGGCGCCTGTGGGAACTCCCATGCCTGAACGGTGGGCGGACAATCTGCCAGAGCCTGGGGCCCAGCCAGTGGAGGCAAGCCCTGAGGTCGGGCCCCAGCCAACCAAGGGAAGCCCTGAGGTCGGGCCCCAGCCAATCAAGGGAAGCCCTGATGTTGAGCCCCAGCCAATCAAGGGAAGCCCTGAGGTCGGGCCCCAGCCAATCAAGGGAAGCCCTGAGGTTGAGCCGCAGCTGGTGGAGGGAAGTCCCAAGGCCCAATCCCTGGTAGATGTGGACAGCCCGCTGGATCGCGAACCACTGTCTCCCATACCCCACTCCGACGATGAGGCCTCGCTGTCAGACGAATCTGTGCTAACGATACAGAGCGATGTGAGCCAGCTGGACAGGAGTTACTCCATCAGGTGAGGTTTGGGGCCGGGCCTACCATTTGGCCCCCCTCTGCTCTGCCGGAATAGGTTGGGCACCACAACACACCCGAGACCCGGGTTGGATCCTGACCTGCACCACTGTCCGTGCGGGGAGTCATACTCTGCACCGTCACTCCATCATCAGTTATTGCCCCACTAGTGTGTGGGGAGGGGTAGGGGTAGAATCTCAGGGAATAAAATGAGGACCAATTGTAAATGGCTAGCACGGACTCAATGGGCCAAATTCCCTCGTTTCCGTGCATAACTTCTACCTGATTGTGCTCTCCTTTAATTCTGTTATGTCATTTCATTAAAGTCAGAAAATGGGTTGTTGGTGGCTAGGATGGGTTCCTCGGGCTGAATGGCCTGTTTCCATGTTGTTATCCCTCTCTGACTCTGCCTGGTTGTACCCTTCCCATGAGTCTGTACTATCTAATGCAATTAGTGCAGGATCAGTGTAGATGGGTTGTTGATGGCTAGAATGGACTTGATGGGCAGAAGGGCCTGTTTCCCTATTCTGTTGATTTATGATTCCATAACTGCAACCCTCTTGCCAATTTCTTTCATTTTCCCTCAGTTCCATCGCCTTTGTTTCTCTGTAATCAGTGACTGGGTCTCTGGTGTACATTCAAAACATGCACCACCTTTGAAATATTTTCTTGCTTTTTGTCTAAACAGCCAGCCTAGGCATCTCTGTCAGAGAATCATCACCTGCCCTGTCAATCCCCATTGGAATTCAATCAGACCACCCCTCATCCTTCTGAACTCTGCGGGCACGGTCTCTCCTGGGAATCACTGCCTGGTGAACCCTCACCACGCTCCCTCTGTTGTGAGGATGGGCACAGAGACCACTGACCCCTAGTGTGTCCACCCTGTCAATCTGCAGCAACCAGCCCCCCATGTGAGACCCTCACTCCGTGTGGAGCCCCTCTCCCCTCTCCCTTCACTCCGTGTGGAGCCCCTCTCTCCCCTCTCCTCCCCTCACTCCGTGTGGAGCCCTCTCTCCCCTCTCCCTTCACTCCGTGTGGAGCCCCTCTCTCCCCTCTCCTCCCCTCACTCCGTGTGGAGCCCCTCTCCCCTCACTCGAGTGGAGCCCCTCTCCCCTCACTCCGTGTGGAGCCCCTCTCCCCTCACTCCGTGTGGAGCCCCTCTCCCCTCTCCTCTCCCCTCACTCCATGTGGAGCCCCTCTCTTCTCCCCTCACTCCGTGTGGAGCCCCTCTCTCCCCTCTCCTCCCCTCCCCTCACTCCGTGTGGAGCCCCTCTCTCCCCTCTCCCTTCACTCCGTGTGGAGCCCCTCTCTCCCCTCACTCCGTGTGGAGCCCCTCCCCTCACTCCGTGTGGCGCCCCTCTCTCCCCTCACTCCGTGTGGAGCCCCTCTCCCCTCACTCCGTGTGGAGCCCCTCTCCCCTCCCCCACTCCGTGTGGAGCCCCTCTCCCCCCCCTCACTCTGTATGAAGCCCCTCTCTCCCCTCATTCCATGTGGAGTCCCTCTCCCCTCTCTCCGTGTGGAGCCCCTGTCTCCCCTCTCCTCCCCTCCCCTCACTCCGTGTGGAGCCCCTCTCTCCCCTCTCCCTTCACTCCGTGTGGAGCCCCTCTCCCCTCACTCAAGTGGAGCCCCTCTCCCCTCACTCCGTGTGGCGCCCCTCTCTCCCCTCACTCCGTGTGGAGCCCCTCTCCCCTCCCCTCTCTCCGTGTGGAGCCCCTCTCCCCTCCCCCCTCACTCTGTATGAAGCCCCTCTCTCCCCTCATTCCATGTGGAGTCCCTCTCCCCTCTCCCCTCACTCCGTGTGGAGCCCCTCTCTCTCCCCTCCCCTCGGACAATGAGGCTCTCCATCCTCGCCTTGCACAGAGTGCAGTGTTCCCTCATTTCTGTGCTTCACACCTTGCAGGGCTCCCTCCTCTCCCTCACTGCGGTGTGGCGCTCTCCCCTTCGTTGCTCCTACAGCGCGGCACAGTCCCCTCCGCGGCCCGTCCTGCGGTTCGGTGCGGCGCTCCCTCCTCGCCGCGGTAGTGCAGCGGACCCGCCTCACCGCACCACGGCAGGAGCACAGCCCGGCTCTTTCAGCTCGAGGTTCTGGAGAGGGTCTCCAGCCCATGGCCTCCCGCCTTGAAGACGCGAAGGAGGCCAGACGCCCACACACCTGGCGCCGGTTCTCGGCGGTGACTCATCTCGGGGCGTTAAGAGTTTTCGAGTGGGTCAGTGATGTTGGAGGGACAGGGTGCGTGTGACAAGTCTGTCTGTCTGTCCGCAGCCTGGCAGAGCTCCGCGAGTGCGGCCTGGAGTCCCAGGACGACGCTCGGCTCGACCACTCCGCCTCGCTGGCATCCAACATGTCGTCCATGTCCGTGGTCTCGCTCATCCCCGCTGAGGAGCTCGACCGCCTGCTGGACGAGGTCAACTGCCTGGAGGAGGAGGCGCTGCAGGTGGGTTCGGGACCCTCTGCCCGAGCGGGGACAGGCTGTTCCCGTATAATTTCCCGGGCTATCCCTGCTCCGTTCCTTGAACAACATCCGCAACCCTCCAATCCTCCGGAACCCCTCCTGTCCTCACTGATGATGCCCAGATCATCGCCAGAGGCTCAGCAATCTCCTCCCTCGCTTCCCACGTCCCGGTGACTTATCCAACTTGATACTTTCCAAAAGCTCCAGCACATCCTCTTCCTTAATATCCGTCCACATGCTCAAGCTTTTCAGTCTGCTGCAAGTCATCCCTACAATCACCAATTACTGTATTGGATTGGAGAACATGCCTTATGAGGACAGGTTGAGTGAACTTGGCCTTTTCTCCTTGAAGCGACGGAGGGTGAGAGGTGACCTGATAGAGGTGTACAAGATGATGAGAGGCATTGATGGTGTGGATAGTCAGAGGCTTTTTCCCAGGGCTGAAATGGCTAGCACGAAAAGGCACAGTTTTAAGGTGCTTGCAAGTAGGTACAGAGGAGATGTCAGGGGTAAGTTTTTTACGCAGAGAGTGGTGAGTGCGTGGAATGGGCTGCCGGCGACGGTGGTGGAGGTGGAAATGATAGGGTCTTTTAAGAGACTCCTGGAGCTTAGAAAAATAGAGGGCAAGAGGTAAGCCTAGGTAAGTTCTAAGGTAAGGACATGTTCGGCACAGCTTTGGGGGCCGAAGGGCCTGTATTGTTCTGTAGGGTTTCTATGTTCCCGTCTTTGTCTGAAACCGGCAAGGGTACAAATCACTCAGCTCTCCCTCCGTCTGAGGCTGTTCTGTGGGAACTGAATTGACGGACCAAGAGGCCTCGTCTCATCCTAAATTATTTTTAGAACAGAATAAACTCAGTTTATAATAAAAGAATAGTTGAGACCTTTCAGCCGGTCGGATTTCTGCAGGGTCCTGTGGAACAATTACATCGGTCTCTTCCCGAACACCTTCCCACAATCCACCACAGTCGGCTTTGGAATCACTGGCAAATGTCTGAAGTTTGTTATTTTTGCAGCAGGAGTCCATTGCAATGCAGAATAATAAAAACTATGCATTGATATAAAATTAAATAAGCAGTAGAAAGAGGAGCAAAAAAAATCGTGAGGTAGTGTTCATGGGTTCATTGTCCATTCAGAAATCTGATGGCGGAGGGGAAGAAGCCGTTCCTGAAACATTGGTTTTGTGTCTTCAGACCGCTGTATCTCTTCCTTGATGGTAGCAATGAGAAGAGGGCATGTCCCGGGTGAAGGGGGTCTTTAATGATCTTTTTGAGACACCACCTTTTGAAGATGTTCTTGATGTTGGTGAGGTTAGTGTCCATGATGCAGCTGGCTGAGTTTACAGCCCTCTGCAGCTTTTTCCCCGACCCCGTGCAGTGGGGCCCCCATACCAGACGGTGATGTTCAACAGTAAGCAAGGGTGGTTGGTAAACAGGGACCAGAGACGCAGAGATATTTAGTCAGCTGCATTGCGAGGAACGTTTCCTCAGGAGCAACAGTCTGCCGGGGAGGTTCAGCGGGTTGATGAAGGAAGGGACTGTTGACATTTTGGGCCAATTACCTTTATCAGAACTGATGCATGTCGGACCAGGCAACCTCAGAATCAGGTTTAATGTCTCTGACGTAAGTTGTGAAACTTGTTGTTTTGTGACAGTGGTTCTGCGCAAACAGACCAAATTGTTATAAGTTAATATTTATAGTCATAGTCATACTTTATTGATCCCAAGGGAAATTGGTTTTCGTTACAGTTGCCCATAAATAATTAAATAGTAATAAAACCATAAATAATTAAATAGTAATATGTAAATTATGCCAGTAAATTATGAAATAAGTCCAGGACCAGCCTATTGGCTCAGGGTGTCTGGCCCTCCAAGGGAGGAGTTGTAAAGTTTGATGGTCACAGGCAGGAATGACTTCCTATGACGCTCTGCGTTGCATCTCGGTGGAATGAGTCTCTGACTGAATGTACTCCTGTGCCCACCCAGTACATATGTAGTGGATGGGGGACATTGTCCAAGATGGCATGCAACTTGGACAGCATCCTCTTTTCAGACACCACCGTCAGAGAGTCCAGTTCCATCCCCACAATATCACTGGCCTTACGAATGAGTTTGTTGATTCTGTTGGTGTCTGCTACCCTCAGCCTGCTGCCCCAGCACACAACAGCAAACATGATCGCACTGGCCACCACAGACTCGTAGAACATCCTCAGCATCGTCCGACAGATGTTAAAGGACCTCAGTCTCCTCAGGAAATAGAGACGGCTCTGACCCTTCTTGTAGACAGCCTCAGTGTTCTTTGACCAGTCCAGTTTATTGTCAATTCGTATCCCCATTTATGAAAAAGTTGTACGAAAGGGGTGTTGAGGAGGAGGTACGGGAGCCTGAAGACCCAAACTCACAGTTTCAAAGTACATTTATTATCTTAGTAATTATACAGTATACAACCTGAGATTTGTTCAGCCACAGGCAGCCACCAAACAAAGAAACTCATGGAACCGGTTTAAAGAAAAACGCCAGACTACGACAGGTTTTTCCCCTCTGTCATCACATTCACGAACTACCATGTACAGCACCTCACAATTTTGGTCTCCTTTCGTACAGGCTATTTATTAAACTTTAACATTTCTTGTCGTGACTTAGAGTGTTTTTTTTTAACTGCAGTGCACTGTTGCCTCAAAACAACACATTTCACAACGTATGCCAGTGATAACAAACCTGGGCCTCATGCTGGTCGCCGGCCCTCCCAACGCAGGGGGAGGAGGGGAAGGAGCAAATTTTACAGAAACCACTGTAGCTGTGTCAAACCCACAGCAAGTGTTGGTTTGGCCACGGAAAGCTCTCGTTGTGGAATTCTTGCAAAAGGCATATTGAGACATAGGAAGAGGTGCCACAGTTGGCTGCATCCGGGAGGCCTGAAGTGTTGGGAAAGAGCGTGAGGTTGCACCTCGTTCCCTCCTCCTCAAACAACAACAAGGTCAGGAGTGAGCCATTCGGCCCTTCAAGCCGGGCCCACTGAGCTACCCTTAACTCCCCTATATTAGTCCCCAGAGCCGTCCCTGATCGCTCAGAAATTTAAACTCAAGCTACCTCCTGCACCTAATAAAGTGGGCACTGAGTGTGTGTTTGTGGGAAACCTTCTGCAGCACATCAGACACATCCTATAACTGGTTCCCATAACAGGCAACCCCCAGGGACCACTTTATTAGTCACAGGAGTGGAATGTTTGTGGTCTTCTGCTGTGGCCTATCCACTTCAAGGTTCAACATGTTGTGCATTCAGAGATGTTCTGCACACCACTGTTGTAACATGTGGTTATTTGAGTTCCTGTCAGCTTGAACCAGTCCGGCCATTCTCCTCTGAGCTCTCATTAACAAAGTGTTTTCGCCCACAGAACTGCCGTTCACTGGATGTTTTTTTTTGTGTTTTGCACCATTCCCTGTAAACTCTAGAGACTGTTGTGCGTGAAAATCCCAGGAGATCAGCAGTTTCCGAAATACTTAAACCACCCCGTCTGGCACCAATAATCAAAGTCACTTCGATCACATTTCTTCCCCATTCTGGTGTTTGGTCTCAACAACAACTGAACCTCTTGACCATGAGTGAGCTGCTCCCACACGATTGGCTGATTAGATATTTGCATTAACGAGCAGGTGTACCTAATAAAGTGGCCACTGCGTGTATTTTCTGATTCCGATTCATTTATCTGTCCGCAGTTGAAATATCTGTAAAGTTCAGAATCTCCACAACTGTATTTTATTGTTATTTTAAGATGTGGGCACGTGGCCAAGTGGTTAAGGCATTGGACTAGCGACCTAAAGGTCGTGAGTTCGAGCCCCAGCCGAGGGAACGTGTTGTGTCCCTGAGCAAGGCACTTAATCACACATTGCTCTGCGACGACACTGGTGCCAAGCTGTATCGGTCCTTGTCCTTCCCTTGGACAACATTGGTGTCGTGGAGAGGGGAGACTTGCAGCATGGGCAACTGCTGGTCTTCCATACAATCTTGCCCAGGCCTGCGCCCTGGAGAGTGAAGACTTTCCAGGCTCAGATCCATGGTCTTGCAAGACTAACGGATGCCTTTACTTTAAGATACACTTGTATCCAACTGCCAGCAACCCACCGATCTAACCCTGGTCTAATCACAGGGCAATTTACAATGACCATTTAACCTACCCAGTATGTCTTTGGACTGTGGGAGGAAACTGGAGCACCCGGGGAAAGCCCACAGAGTCTCACAGGGAGAACGTACAAACCCCGATCACTGGGATTGAACTCTGAACAGTGGAACACCTCCAGCTGTAAAAGTGTCTCACTAACTACTATGCCGTTGTGGTTTTAAGTGACCACAATCCTTGGATGGTGTGGGCCGTTGACACAAAACGATGAATTTCACTGAATGTACTTGTAACGAATAAAACTAATCTTTAACCTTCCTCCCACATTCCGAAGATATACGGGTTGGGGTTATTAAGTGGCGGGAATGCTATATTGGTGCTGGAAGCCTAATACACTTGCGGGCTGCCGTCGGGCTGTGGTTGTTGATGCGTTTCACTGTATGTTTTGATGTACGTGTGGCAAGTTAAGCTAATCTAACCCAGTCTAATAGCGGAAGGAGAACGTAGTGAGATGGGGCGTCGCAGGGGGGTGGGGAAAGACTGTAAGGGGATTTGCAAATGCAGAGGATGAGAACTAATGGAGATCAGGATTGCTGGACGGGATTCTCAAGTTCAGAGTAGATTTATTATCAAAATGCAAACATGTTACCATATACAACCCTGAGGTTCATCATCATCTTGTGGGCATTCGCAATTGATACAAAGACACTTAATGAAACACCGTGTGCGACAGAGATGGACAAACAACCCACGTGCAAATGACAACAAACTGTGCAAATACCAAAAGACTTAAAATAATAACAGTAAAGAAGCAATAAATATCAAGAATGAGATGAGGAGTCCTTAAGCTGTGGGAACAGTTCAATGATGGGGTGAGAGAAGTTGAGTGAAGTTAACTCCACTGGTTCAAGAGCCTGATGGTTGAGGAGTAGTAACTGTTCCTGGCCCTGACGGTGTGTGACGTGAGGCTCCTGTTCCTCCTGCCCGATGGCAGCGGTGAGAAGAGAGCGTGGTCTGGAGCTGAGGGTCTCTGAGGGACGCTGCTTTCCTGCGACAGCGCTCCAGGTAGACGTGCTCCGTGTTGGGGACGGCTTTACCTGCGATGGACTGGGCCGCATCCAGTACTTTTTGTAGGACTTTCCATTCAAGATTCAAGATGGCGCTGGTGAAATACACAACGTTTTGTGGGCAGCTTACAAAAATTCTAAACATACTTTGTACCAGTGAGACTAGAAACCCCATCCCGATTCTAAGAACCTCTCTCTTTGTTTGGTTCACAGTGCCCAGAAGAGGTCCGAGTGGTGGTCCTGCACAAGGAGGAGGGGGCAGGCCTCGGCTTTAGCATGGCGGGTGGAGCGGACCACGAGAACAAGACGGTAACTGTAAGTGCCAGCACGTGTGTTTCCGTACTCGCACACTGACGATGATACCCGTATGCGGTAAAGAGATCCGGTGGTGTTGGGACTGCAGTGCCAGGGTCAGGGGTCACCCCCAATCCTGTTGGATGGCAGGGCTGGCATGGGAGGCCGAATGGCCTATCGTAAGTGTGAAGCACAGTCAGCTCCCACAGTGAGGTAATGACCTGCAGTATCCGTTCCTGGGATATTAGCTGAGGGATAATGGTCACTGGAAAACACTACCCCCCCCCCGCCCATAAAGAAAACATTTAAAATTCCTTTCTTTCAAGAAAATTTTTGTAAGGTGTAAATACCATTTGGTTTTATGGAAAAGTGCTGGGATAGGGGGTACGTCATTGTGGAAAAGTGCTCTCTCCTAACCACCGCCCCCCCCCCGACAGTACAAGCTCCCTCCTCACCGCCCCTCCCACAACACAATGCTCCCTCCTCACCGCCCCTCCCACAGTACGAACTCCCTCCTCACCGCCCCTCCACAGTACCAGCTCCCTCCTCACTACCCCTCCCACAGCACAATGCTCCCTCCTCACCGCCCCTCCCACAACACAATGCTCCCTCCTCACCGCCCCTCCCACAGTACGAACTCCCTCCTCACCGCCCCTCCACAGTACCAGCTCCCTCCTCACTACCCCTCCCACAGCACAATGCTCCCTCCTCACCGCCCCTCCCACAACACAATGCTCCTTCCTCACCGCCCCTCCCACAACACGATACTCCCCCCTCACTGCCCCTCCCACAGCACAGCTCTCCCCCTCACCCCCCTCCCACAGTACAATGCTCCCTCCTCACTGCCCCTCCCACAGTACGTCACTCCCTCCTCACCGCCCCTCCCACAGTACATCACTTGCCTCCTCACCGCCCCTCCACAGTACAGTGCCCCTCCCACATTATGGCACTCTCTCCTCACCCCCCCTCCCACAGCACAGTGCTCCCCCCTCAGCTGTGGATGTGACTGAGCTGCGGTGGAGCAGGTGACAGGGTCTCTCCTGGAGAACAACTCTGAAACAAGCAGAACTCCCTCAGAAATGCCCGGAGCAAAGACCCTTCCCTCCGTAAGACCCACTCCTCTCTCCACCAGGCTCACAAGGTGTTCCCGTACGGTCTGGCCGCCCAAGAGGGGACCATTGAGCAGGGAGACGAGATCCTGTCCATCAATGGATACTCTCTCAAGGGCGTCACCCACAGCGAGGCCCTCTCCCACCTCCACAAGGCTCGGCCTTCGAAGCAAGCTATCGTCGTGGTGCGGAAGGTGACCAGAGCAGAGAAAACGGCTGTTCACAGGGGTGCCAGTACCAGTAATGAGCATCATGGTGACCAGGTGTCAGGTAAGGACGCTTTTCCTCTCCCAATGGACTGGGGGGGGGGGGTGGAATTACTTCCCAAGGTGGGTCTCCAAATTGGGACAAAGTGTTTGAGTTGAGTCCAAAGAATACACTGTGCACTGGGATGCTAGGTGCTCAGGATGGTATCTACTTAGTGAGACGGTATTTGGAAGATAGTTCCCTCAGACTGTATTGGAATGATATTTGGGGAGTTGGGTCCTGAAGAGGAATCTCAATGTTGGAGCAGTATTTGGGGAGCTGGTTCCCATTTGGGCTACGGAGATGAGATGGGACAGTGGGGAGTTGGTTCACAGAAAGGTCACTGTGTCAGGACAGTACTTGGGGAACTGAGGGTCTTGGAGTTGGGACAGTTTTTAAATTTTTATTTTTATTTATTTTGAGACACAGCACAGTAACAGGCCCTTCGGC
This sequence comes from Mobula hypostoma, assembly GCF_963921235.1. NCBI lineage: Eukaryota > Metazoa > Chordata > Chondrichthyes > Myliobatiformes > Myliobatidae > Mobula > Mobula hypostoma. The sequence goes on from NC_086098.1 coordinate 239,763,163, forward strand.
TCAACGAGCCTGTGCTGCCCAATTACACTCATGTGACCAATTATCCTACTAATCCATCTATCTTTGGACCGTGGGAGGAAACCTACGCGGTCATGGGGAGAACGTACAAACTCCTTACGGAGGACGCCAGAATTGAACCTGGGTCACTGGCACTTTACTACAAACTGCTTCACTACCGTGTCATCCTATTGTCTGGAGCTTGTGAGGGGGCTGTTTGTTTTTGGGGGGGGGTGCAAAGGTATTTGGAGAGCTGGTCTCTACGTTTTGATTGGTGTGCTCTTCCCACAGAGAACTTGGGAGAGTGTATCACTGTGGAGCTGGAGAAAAATAATGCTGGCCTCGGCTTCAGCCTGGATGGTGGAAAGGATTCCAGTCAGGGGGATCGACCCGTCACTATCAAAAAGGTTTTTTCAGGTCGGATTCAAAGGTTCAAAGTACACTTATTATCAAAGAATGTATAAGTTATATATCTTGAAATTTGTCTGCTTCCAGGCAGTTGCAAAGCAAGGAACCCAAAAAGAAACCAATTAAAAAAAAGACCAACCCCAAATTCACAGAGAAAGAAAAAAACAAATCATGCAAACAACAGAAGCAAACAACAACAGCATTCCCAACCAAACGGAGTCGGAAGGGAATCTCCAATTGTTAGGAAGGGAACGTGGACTCTGTACCAGCGAACCATCAGCCTGGCACACTGCACATCGTGACAGCACAAACATAAGGCATGGAAGCAGAATCAGGCCCATTGAGTCTGCTCTGCCATTCTATCCCTTCAGCTACCTTCTCCCCATTACCTTTGACGTCCTGACTAATCAACCTCCACTTTAAATGTACTCACTGCTAGGGAAATTCCTCCTCATTTCTGTTCTAAATGGACATCATTCTATTGTGAGGCTGTGCCCTCTGGTCCTACATCCCCCCATGATAGGAAAAATCCCATCCACATGCATTCTATCACAGCCTTTCAATGTTCAATAGATTTCAAGGAGGTTCATCCTCATCCTTCTGAACTCCAGTGAGTATAGGCTCAAAGCCAACCCTATGCCATGGGAGGGTCTGGTTCTGGACTAATCTGAGAAGGGGAAATCCAGATGGCTCTCCCTCTCTGGGGATGCTGTGATGGAATGGAAGAGCAGACTTGATGGGCTGAGTGGCCTAATTCTGCTCCTATTAGAAAGACGTGACGTAGGACAGGCAGATGTTGAATCCTTGGGGTTGAGTTAAGAAACTGCAAGGGTAAAAGGACCCTGATGGCAGTAATATACAGGCCTCCCAATAGTAGCGGGAAGTAGGAAAGACTTGTCAAAAGAGCAATGTTATGATAGTCATAGGAGATTTTAATATGCAGGTAGATTGGGAAAATTAAGTTGTTAATGGATCTCAAGAGAGTGAATTTGTTGAGTGGCTTTTTAAAGCAGTTTGTTGTTGAGCCTACTAGGGGATCTGCTACACTGAATTGGTTACTATATAGTGAACCAGAGGTAATTAGGGAGCTTAAGGTAAAGGAACCCTTAGGAGGCAGTGATCACAATATGATTGAGTTAAATTTGAAATTTGATAGAGCGAAAGTAAAGTCTGACATAGCAGTATTTCAGCAGAGTAAAGGAAATTTCAGTGGTATGAGGGAGGAGTTGGCCAAAGAAAATTGGAAGGAGATGCTGGCAGGGAGTGGATGTTGTATATTTGGATTTTCAGAAGGCCTTTGACAAGGTACCACACATGAGGCTGCTTAGCAAGTTAAGAGCCCACGGTATTTCAGGAAAGTTACTGGCATGGTTAGAACATTGGCTGATTGGTACGAGGTAGCAAGTGGGAATAAAAGGATCCTTTTCTGGATGGCTGCCAGTGACTAGTGGTGTTCCGCAGGGGTCTGTGTTGGGACCACTTCTTTTTATGCTGTATATCAATAATTTAGATGATGGAATAGATGGCTTTGTTACCAAGTTTGCAGATGATATGAAGACTGGTGGAGGGGCAGGTAGTGTTGAGGAAACAGGTAGGATGACTTAGAAAGACTTAGAAAGATTAAGAGAATGGGCAAGAAAGTGGCAAATGAAATACACTGTTGGAAAATGCACTTTGGTAGAAGAAATAAATCTGCAGACTATTTTCTAAATGGGGAGAAAATCCAAAAATCTGAGATGTAAACAGACTTGAGGGTCCTTGTGCAGAACACCCTGAAGGTTAACTTGCAGGTTGAATCAGTGGTGAGGAAGGCAAATACAATATTAGCACTTATTTCAAGAGGTCTAGTATACAAGAGCAAGATGTGATGCTAAGGCTTTATAAGGCACTGGTGAGACCTCACCCTGAGTATTGTGAACAGTTTTGGGCTCCTCATCTAAGAAAAGATGTGCTGGCATTGGAGAGGGTCCAGAGGAGGTTCACAAGGATGATTCCATGAATGAAAGGATTATCATACGAGGAACGTTTGATGGCTCTGAGTCTGTACTCGCTGGGGTTTAGAAGGATGAGTGGGAACCTCTTTGAATGTTGAAAGGCCTAGGCAGAGTAGATGTGGAGAGGTGGGGGAGTCTAGGACAAGAGGGCAAAGCCTCAGGATAGAGGGATGTCCATTTAAAACAGAGATGCAGAGAAATTTCTTTAGACAGAGGGTGATGATTTCATGGAACTGTTACCACGGGCAGCTGTGGAGGCCAGGTTATTGGGTGTATTTAAGGCAGAGACTGGTAGGTTCTTGATTGGACATGGCATCAATGGTTACGGGGAGAAGGCCGGGGTGTGGGACTGAGGAGGGGACAAAAGGATCAGCTATGATTGAATGGCAGAGCAGACTCAATGGGCCAAATGGCCTAATTCTGCCCCTGTGTCTTGTGGTCTTATACTGAAACGTAGAGAATGAGCTGGAAGCTGTACATGCAAGGTTTGAGGGAGAGAAGGAGCCAGTGAAGGAGTGAGGGGGAAGAGGAGGGAGGGCAGAGAGACAAATGGCGAGGAAGAGAAGGGATGGAGGGAAGCGTGAACACACACACAAAGTGCAGGAGAAACTTGGCAGGTCAGGCAGCATCCATGGAGGTGAATAAACAGTCCAGTCATTGGAGGTCAATGGGTTCTTGATTTGTAAGGGTGTCAAAGGTTACGGGGAGAGCAGGGTTGAAGGGTTAATACATCAGCCATGGTGGAATGGCAGAGCAGACATTATGAGCTGAATGGTCTAACTCTGCCCCTCAGCCCTAAGGTCTTGTGCATCATCTTCACAACCATTTTGGTTTCTGAACTCTTTGTTCCTGGGGATCTAGGGCAAAAAAGGACGGAATTCTTTATCCTGGGCTCCTCTTTTCCAGGTGGGATAGCAGAACGCAGTGGTTTGATCCAGCAGGGAGATGAGCTGCTGCGGGTTAACGGAGAAGACTGTCGTGATCGCACTTGTTACGAAGCTTGGAATCTGATCAAATCGCAACCAGCAGGCCCAGTTAGGCTGGTGATCCGGAAGAACCGGGATGGAGTGTCTCAGGAACAGGTATAGCAAGAGTTTGGGATTCTACCCTGGGGGACAAGGAGTGATTCCCCCACTGCCTTGACAGACGGGATGGCTCTGTAGCATCTCAGCAAATCGAAGACCGTGACGACTGCAGCCGGGCAGGACTGACGCCTGCCCTGAGATGGGGGTCAGCACGCAGTCAGACTGGACGACCCTCCACAGCTGCCCCATGCTCTGGCCAAATCTGGAGTCATGTCTGCCATCGGTCCTGCCCCGAGACAGATCGACAGTTGGGGATAAGTCCCAATCAATTCGAGAAGCGAGGGCACGAGTTCCCTTGGAGCTTCTAATGCAAGTTGGTCCAGAGAAGATTTTTGTTTCTGCTGGAAAATTCTAAAGACTTTATTTTGTTAACCAGAAAATGATGCAAGGACAATCTATAGTTAGTGTCACTCAAGTAAGCACATGGGCTGGAGCCTCCAATATTAGAGAAGAGACCGCTAAGTTACGGTGAACAGCGTATTAGTGTAACAGTGAGCATAACAATATCACGGTGCTGGTGACCAGGTTCAGTGCTCGCCGCTGCCTGCAAGGAGTTGGTACGTTCAGCCCGTGACTGCGTGTGTTTCATCTGGCTGCTCCTCCCTCAGCAGGTTAATTGGCCACGTGGGTGAACTCGGGCAGCGCGGACGTGTTGGGCTGGAAGGGCCTGGTACTGTGCGGTAACTCTACGTGGAAGTAAAAGAGATACGTTCTCAGTGGCATATGGCCTAGAGAGAGTGGATAGTCAGTGCCTTTTCCCCTGGGCAGCAGCAGCTAATGTGAGAGGTCACAGGTGAACGGAAGAGAGTATCGAGGGGATGTCAGGGGCAGGTTTTTCACACAGAGAGTGGCGAGTGTGTGGGATGTGCAGATACACTTAGGAGACTCTTAGATAAATGGAGGGCTATGTGGGAGGAAAGGTTTAGATTGATCCTAGAGTAGGTTAAAGGGTTAGTGTGTGTGAGTGTATGGATGTGTGTGTGTGTGTATGTGAGTGTGTGAGGTTTTCGTGTTCTCCCTGTTGCCATGTGAGTCTCCCCTGGATGTCTGGTTTCCTATCACACCCCAATGCCACACAGGATCAGTGGGTTTATCTAGAATCTAGAAGGTTGAGGGAAGATTTAATAAAGGTTTACAAAATTATGAGGGGGTTGTCGTAGGGTAAATGCCAGCTGGACTTTCTGACTGAGGTTGGGCGAGACTAGATCTAAAGGCCATGGGAGGAAGGGGAACTATTTCACTCGGAGGGTGGTGAGAGTGCAGTGGATGGGAGTCTGATTTCAACATTTAAAAGAAGTTTGGATAAGGATGTGAATGGGAAGGATATGGAGGGTGATGGTGGATGGGACTAGGCAGATTCACAGTTTCTGTGTTGTGACTCTGTGACCTGCTGGTGACTAGGGCTCCATGGTCCAGGATACGAAAGATGAATAGGTCAATTGATAATCGGTAGATCCAGCATGCCGCCTATACAGATCATTCCAGGCATCACACACACACACACACACACACACTCTCTCTCTCTCTCTCTCTCTCTCTCAACAGCATCAGTGGAAAAGAATAAAACAGTTGATGTTTCGGTTTACTTCTTCTGCCTGTCACGTCACCCCCTTCCCCACCCTCCTGGCTTCACCTGTCACCCTCTAGCTTGTCCTCCCCCCCCCCACCTTCTTATTCTGGCATCTTCCCCCTTCTTGCCCTCCACCATCACATCTCTGAATCGACAATGAGCACAGGAGCACTTCCTCACTAAATTTTTCCTTCTACTTTAGCACGACTTATTTAATTTAATTTTTATATATTCTTATTGTAACTTACCATTTTTATTGTTACGTATGTACTGCTGCTGCAAAACAACAACATTCACAGCATGTGCCAGCGATTTTAAATCTGGCTTTGATTCCTTCCCAGTCCTGAAGAAGGGTCTCGGCCTGGAACGTCGACTGTTTATTCATTTCCACAGGTGCTGCCTGACCTGCTGAGTTCCTCCAGCACTTTGTGTGTGTTGCTCTGAATTCCCAGCGCAATCTCTTGTGTTTATAAGTACATCGAGGTTCTTGCGATCACAAGCCCCTGTTGGACATTGTTAATGTGGATCGCTCCAAATCCGATTCACTGGTTTATTGGCGAATGACAGGGAGGCCGCATGGCCTCAATCATGGCAAGGACAGGGCCTAAAACTACAGTGTCGCCTATTTGCAGCCGACTAGGGAGAGGCGTCGGAGTTGTTACTCTCCACCAGAGTGCAGGAGGTGATGTGGCGAGGTGTCCATGCTGGAGCTGGTGCTGCCCTCTGGTGTTTGCTCGGCAGAAGACAAGCTGTATTGTGTTTGACTGCAGACTGCTGCAACATTCATGGACTTGGGGACTAGGCCTATATACTTTTTGTGTATTTTACTGCTGGCTTATTTGTGCTATGTGTGCCTTGTGCTGTGTGCTGATGGTACTGTGTTTTTGCACCTTGGCCCTGAAGTAACACCGATTTGTTTGGCAGTACTGTATTCATGTGTGGTTGAATGATAATTAAACTTGAACTTGGCTGTACAAAGGGAACAGCAACAATAGAATGCAGAACGTTGTTAGAAATTGCAGTGCAGGTAAACCAGACGAAAAGGCTACAATGAGGTTGGCAGAGAAATCTAGAGTTACAAGAGGTCCATAGGATCAGCTTATAAACCTTTTGTATAATAAAGATTAGACTTAATTGTCACAAGTACAATGCGTCATTTGCATCAACAACCAACGCAGTCCGAGGATGCGCTGGGGGCAGCCTGCAAGTGTCGCCATGTTTCTGGGGCCAACATAGCATGCCCACAACTTACCAACCCTAACCCGTACGACTTTGGAACGTTGGGAGGAAACCGGAGCACCCGGAGGAAACCCACGCGGTCACGCTGTGAATGTACAATGGCCACGATTGATCTTCCGATTGCTGGCCCTGTAAAACGCTGCACTAACCACGACATAACCATGCCACCTCTTCTTATAACAGCGAGATCGAAGGTGTTCTTGAGGCTGATAGTGCGTGTTCTCAAGCGTTTGTACCTTCTGCCCAGTGGAAGGGAGGGGAGAATGACTGGTGTTGTGACTGTGATCGAAGTCACCGGAGAGACACTGACACCGACGATATAGAGGTCTTTATTCATCACAACAAGCAGGCATTCTTCTGGAAATCCTCTCAGTAAAGTCTCACAAACCCAAATTTTTAAACCCTTAAGGTCAAAGGTAACAGCAGGTGAGGCAATGCAATTTCAATAGTTACAACAATATTGTTTAGTTCAATGCTTTGGGTTTGCAATCCTTCATTTGAATTGCATGTCTACACCTCTGAATGTTCAAACACCTTGGCTGGGACAAAATAATAACACAGATATTCAAAAAACTTCTGAAGCCAGAGAGCCAGACACCCAAAATTAGTGTCTTTGTGCGTTGGCTTTCTGAGCACACAATAGATCAGCTATCGATTGCCTTTACCTGTGACCGTATTTGATACGTTAAGTGACAATATCCGTAGTCTGCCAGATTGAATTCAAGTCATAATGGTGCAAATAACTTGCCCCACGTTGCCTGGTTCGATGCAGGTCGGTTAACATAACCCCATTGTCTTAACGTTAGGCTGAAGCCAGTGTAATTATCTCATGGTCACTGTAGGAGCCATGCATCTGTTTTCTACAAGCATTGTATCCTGTGTTTGCCGCTTATTATGTTTATCATGGTGGTTGGTCACATGGGTGCAGGCGCGGTAAAAGCAAAGGGAATAAGTTACACTTTGTTATGGTCATTTTGGTCCTGGAGTGTCATATCTTTTGTTGACCACTTAATTTTGCTTAATCTGCCTAATTTCATGCTAGTTACTAATAAAGGATTGAATATATTTCTTCAACTTCAGAATCAAAATCAGGTTTATTAACAGCAGCATGTGTGGTGAAACTTTGTGGAACATTATTATTGGAGTGGTCAGAGGGGGCGCCATGCAAGATAACTCCCCGTGTGGTTACCAGCAGCGGTATTGGTTTGTTAGAATAGCCTCTGCCAACAAAATACATCGACAGAATGAACATCAACATTTGGCTGTGTCCTCGAAATCAGAGGCACTTCAGCCAGGGGAAGAAACAACCTTTCATTGATTCATGCTGTGTGTTTGTGTCTAGAACATAGCGTGGAATGGTCATCACTGACCATAAGCTCTATAGTGTGGTGTTTGCCTGAGAGTTCAGCACTTGGTTCTGTTGAAATGCTGAAATATTTCAGCTGCCAAAATCTGAAGTGAATGCCGCTGTTTTGTCTGGAAAACAACATGAATCAAGCTGGAAGCAGTGACTTTGAAGTCAGGACTAAAAGAGAAATTAAACTTACTGGGAAAACTTTGATGAGTAGAATTGACAATGTTCAAAAGTACTATAATAAAGTTCTTAAGAAGATCAATGATTTAATACCCTTAATTAGAAGTTTCCTGGTACCAGAAGAGCAACAAGTTGTTTCGCAAGCACGGTCCCATTTGGATGATGAAAAAAATCTTCATGCAGATGTTGCTAAGCAACTTAACTTGCTGATGCGTATCTCAGAGCAAGATAAACAAAGAAATGCAAATACTGATTTATTTATACAGTCACGGCAGAGGTTGAACAATGCTTGAAACAAACATACAATGTTGAAGTCGTAAACACAAAATAATCTGCAGATGCTGGGATCAAAGCAACATTGACAACATGCTGGAGGAACTCAGCAGGTCGGGCAGCATCCGTGGAAACGATGAGTCCACGGAAAGTCCTGACGAAGGGTTCCGGCCCGAAATGTCGACTCATCGTTTCCATGGATGCTGCCCGACCTGCTGAGTTCCTCCAGCGTGTTGTGAGTGATACAATGTTGAAGGTCAAGTTGCTGGAGCAAATGAAAATATTTATCATACTCCAGGGTATGCTTTGACTACATATAAAGCTGATGAATTTCAGGATGATGTACACCCTAAAACCAGTGCATCTAATGTGCATGCAGCAGGTTCTATCCCTAGCAGAGTGTCCCGTGCATCCGATACCTCCTTGGCACGCATTGGAATGGAAGTGGATTTGGCTGAGTTAAGTACAAAGCCACAAATATTGAGGGATAAACATGCATTGGAAGAACAAACGGATGAGATGGAAGAGCAACTTGGGAAAAATGAAGAGCAATTTCAGAGAGGAAAGGAGAAGATACAGAGAAAAGTAGAGCAGCTTAAGTTGCAGGAAGAAATTGCAACCAAGATGGCTAAAGCAAAAGTTCTAAAGGCTTTGAAGTGCTGTGGGTGCTAAAGGTGCTCCAGCAGGATAGTTCTATGGTGTGAGTTCCTGTGTTGACATGGCACAGAGAATATCCAACGTAATCGATATAAAAGAGGATACATTTGTTCCTGAAATGTCTGTGAGCCATGATTTGGGACCCCAAGGAGTATTTCAGGGTGTTCACTCTCAGCCTGCACCACGGAGGCACTCTGAACCTGTGCCATATCCAATAGCACAAGGTGCTTCTCCCAGGGCATTAATTCACAATATGGTGACACTCGAGTTTCGGATGATAGAAGTCTGAATGTCGCGCTGGAGGCCTTAAGGACACGAAAGGAAATAACAAGCATAGAAATGCAACAACAACACATTGCATCTCTGCCTAAAAGAGGGATTCGAATCTTCGATGGCGATCCATTGCGGTATCATTCATTTACGAGGGCTTTCAAGAATAGCATTGAAGGCAAGACTGATGATTATGGTGACCGTCTCTATTTTCTTGAGCAGTTCACTGGAGATTACCCTGAAGAGGTTGTCAAATGTTGCCAACGAGCCAGCCCAGAGCAAGGATATCTAAAGGCCAAAGTTCTACCTCAGGATCACATTGGTGATGAGCAGATGTGCTGCTGCAGTGGAGAGGGCTCTTCCTTGGCTGCGTATCAAATCGGAAGATGTGAAATCTCTTCAAGTCTTTTTCTTCGAGGCTGTTGCAATGCCATGCGAGAACTGCAGGACAGCGTGAGCTGGACATCTTTGCTAATATGGTGATTGTAGTCAAGTCAAGAAATTGCCCTATATGCTTAGCGGTAAAGCTCAAAGTAAAATGTATTATTGGCATACATACACGTCACCACATACCACTGAGATTCTTTGTCTGCAGGCATACTTAGTAAATCTATAGAACAGTAACTGAAAACTGTGAACAAACTGCAAATGCAGATATAGATAAATACCAATAAATAATGAGCATGAAATAACAAGATAAAAAGGTCCTTAAATGAGTGTAGTTATCCTCTTTTGTTCGAGCCTGGTGGTTGAGTGGTAGCAGCTGTTCTTGAACCTGGTGGTGTGAGTCCTGAGGCTCTTGTACCTTCTTCCTGATGGCAGCATTGAGAAAAGAGCATGGCCTGGGTGGTGAGGATCTCTGATGATGGATGCTGCTTTTCTACAGCGAAGCTTCATGTAGATGTGCTCAATGGTTGGGAGGGTTTTACCCGTGATGTATCGGGCCGAATCCACTTCCTTTTGCAGGATTTTCCACTCAATGGCATTAGTATTCCCATAACAGTCCATAATGCAGCCAGTCAGCACACTTTCCATCACATATCTATAGGAATTTGCCAAGGTTTTTGATGCCATGCTGAATCTCCACAGGCTCCTGAGGAAGTAGAGGCCCTATCATGTTTTCTTCACAATTATATTTATATGATGGGTCCTGGACAGGTCCTCTGAGATAGTGACACCCAGGAATTTAAAGTTTCTGACCCTCTCCACCTCTGATCCTCTGATGATTACTGGCTCATGAATCTCTGGTTTCCCTCTCTCGAAGTCTACTATCAGTTCCTTGGTTTTATTGATATTGAGTGAGAGGTTGTTGTTATTACACCACTCAGCTAAGTTTTCATTCTCCCTCCTGTATGCTGATTCATCACCACCTTTGACACAGCCCACAACAGTGATGTCAACAGCAAACCTGTATATGGTGTTGGAGCTGAACTTAGCCACACAGTCACAGGTGTAAAAGTGAGTAGAGCAGGGGGCTAAGCACACAACCCTGTGGTGCTCCTGAGCTGATGGAGATTGTGGAGGAGATGTTTTTGCCAATCTGAACTGACTGGGATCTACAAGTGAGGAGATCCAGGATCCAATTGCACTGGGGGTGTTGAGGCCCAGGTCATGGAGTTTACTGATTAGTTTTGAGGGGATCGTGGTATTAAATGCTGAGCTGCTGTCGATAAAGAGCATCTTTACTGTCCAGATGTTCCAGGTTTGAGTGAAGAGCCAATCAGGTAGCATCTGATGTAGACCTGTTGCTTCAGTAGGCGAATTGGAGCGGATCCGAGTCACCACTCAGTCAGGAGCTGATATGCTTCAACACCAGCCTCTCAAAACACTCCATCACTGTGGATGTCAGTGCCACTGGTCGATAGTCATTTAGACAGGTTACCACGCTCTTCTTGGGCACCAGGATGATTAAGGCCTGCTTGAAGCAGGTGGGTACAACACACTGCCGGAGCGAGAGGTTGAGGATATCCGTGAATACTCCGGGCAGCTGGATAGCTCAGGTCTTCAGTACTCGGCCACGTACTCCATCTGAACCAGATGGATTCACTCTCCTGAAGGCAGCCCACAGGTCATCTTCAAGGATCATTGGGATACGTGGGGGTGCATGATGGTTCCTCCCTATCCTGGTGGTCAAAGTCAGCATCAAAGCCGTTGGACCCATAGAACATAAACATCTACAGCTCATACAGGCCCTTCAGCCTATAATGTTGTGCCGACCATGTAACCTATTCTAGAAACTGCCTAGAATTTCCCTACCCCATTGCCCTCTATTTTTCTAAGCTCCATGAACCTATCTAAGAGTCTCTTAAAAGACCCTATTGTATCTGCTTCCACCACCGTCGCTGGCAGCCCATTCCACGCACCCGCTTCTCTGTGTGTGAAAAACTTACCTCTGACATCCCCTCAGTACCTACTTCCAAGCACCTTAAAACTATGACCCTTGTGTTAGCCATTTCAACCCTGGGAAAAAGCCTCTGACTATCCACACGATCAATGCCCCTCATCATCTTATACACCTCTATCAGGTCACCTCTCATCCTCCGTTGCTCCAAGGAGAAAAAGCCAAGTTTTCTCAACCTGTTTTCATAAGGCGTGCTCCCCAATCCAGGCAACATCCTTGTAAATCCTCTTTGCACTCTTTCTATAGTATCCACATCCTTCTTGGAGTGAGGTGACAAGAAATGAGCACAGTACTCCAAGTGGGGGCTGACCAAGGTCTTGTATAGCTGTAACATTACCTCACGGCTCTTGAATTCAATCCCATGGTTGATGAATGCCAACACACCATACGCCTTCTTAACAACACTGTCAACCTGCACAGCAGCTTTGAGTGTCCGATCAACATGGACCCCAATATCTCTCTGATCCTCCACACTGCCAAAGTCTTACCATTAATATTAAATTCTGTCTTCAAATTTGACCTTCCAAAATGAGCTATTTCACACTTATCTGGGTTGAACTCCATCTGCCACTTCTCATCCCAGTTCTGCATCCTATCGATGTCCCGCTGTAACCTCTGACAACCTTCCAGACTATCCACAACACTCCCAACTTTTGTGTCATCAGCGAACTAACACCCTTGACTTCTTCATCCAGGTCATTTATAAAAATCACAAAGAGGAGGGGTCCCAGAACAGATCCCTATGGAACACCACTGGTCACCAGCCTCCATGCTGACTATGAACCAACCACAACCACCTTTTGCCTTCTGTGGGCAAGCCGGTTCCATATCCACAAAGCAAAGTCTCCCTGGATCCCATGCCTCCTTACTTTCTGAAGGAGCCTTGCGTGGGGATCTTTATCAAATGCCTTACTGAAATCCAAATACACTACATCCACTGCTCTACCTTCATCAATGTGTTTTGTTACATCCTCAAATAATTCAGTCAGGTTTGCAAGGCACGACCTGCCTTTGACAAAGCCATGCTGACTGTCCCTAATCAGATTTTGTCTCTCCAAATGCTCATAAATCCTGACTCTCAGGATCTTCTCCAACAATTTGCCCACCACTGAAGTAAGACTCACTGGTCTATAATTTCCTGGGTTATCTCTACTCCCTTTCTTGAACAACATTTGCAACCCTCTAATCCGCCGGTACTTCTCCCGTCCCTATTGATGATACAAAGATCATCGCCAGAGGCTCAGCAATCTCCTCCCTCACTTTCCACAGAAGCCTGGGGTACATCTCGACCGGTCCCAGCGACTTAATCTAACTTAATGCCTTTCAAAAGCTCCAGCACATCCTCTCTCTTAATGTCTGTATGCTCAAGCATTTCAGTCCACTGAAAGTCATCTCTACAATTGCAAAGGTCCTTTTCCCTGGTGAATACTGAAGCAAGGTATTCATTAAGTACCTCCACTACCTCCTCTGGCTCCATGCACACGTTTCCACTATCGCACCTGGTCCTATTCTCACACAGCTCATCCTCTTGCTCTTCATGTACTTGTAGAATGCCTTGGGGTTTACCTTAATCCTGTCTGCCAAGGCCTTCTCATAGCCCCTTCGAGCTCTTCTAATTTCATTCTTTTTTTTTAGATTGTGAAGACACGCAGTCCTCTTAGTAATGCATGCATTAAGAAATGATACAATTTGTTCCTCCAGAATGATAGCACAGAAACACAAGACAAACCAAGACTAAAAAAACCTGACAAAAACCATATAATTATAACATATAGTTACAACAGTGCAAGCAATACTGTAATTTGATGAAGAACAGACCATGGGCATGGTAAAAAAAAGTCAGTCTCTCGAAAGTCCCATCATCTCACGCAGACGGTTGAGGGAAGAAACTCTCCCTGCCATGAGCTTCCAGCACCGCAAACTTGCCGATGCAGCATCCTGGAAGCACTCGACCACAGTCCGACTCTGAGTCCGTCCGAAAACTTCGAGCCTCCAACCAGCTGTCTGACACCGAGCACCGAGCACCATCTCTGCCGAGCGCTTCGACCCCGGCCCCCGCAACAGGCAATAGGCAAAGCCGAGGATCTGGGGCCTTCCCCTCCGGAGATTCTCGATCGCACAGTAGCAGCGGCAGCGAAGCGGGCATTTCAGAAGTTTCTCCAGATGTTCCTTCGTGCTTCCTATGGCTGTCTCCATCAAATCAGGATTGTGCATGGCATCCTACTTCACAAATACGATATCAATTTGGAGCGGCCGCGCGTGCTACTTTGCGTCACCATCTTCTCCTCCCCCTCCCCCACTTAAGCTCCTTCCTGGCAACCCCATAATCTTCTAGAGCTCTATTAGTACCTAATTTCCTGAACCTTTTGTAAGCTTTTCTTTTCTTCTTAACTAGATTTTCCATAGCCTTTGGACACCATGGTTCCTGTACCCTACCATCCTTTCCCTGCCTCAATGGAACATAACTATGCAGAGTGCCATGAATATGTTCCCCGAACATTTGCCACATTACTGCCGTGCATTTCCCTGAGAACGAATGCTCCTCATTTATGCTCCAAGTTCCTGCTTAATAACATCATATTTCCCCTTATCCCAATTAAATGCTTTCCCAAATTGTCTGCTCCTATCTCTCTTCAGTGCTATGGTGAAGGAGATAGAGTTGTAGTCACTACCTCCAAAATGCTCTCCCACCAAGAGATCTGATACCTGACCAGGTTCATTTCCCAATACCAGATCAAATACAGCCTGTCCTCTTGTTGGCTTATCTACATATTGCATCAGGAAACCTTCCTGAACACACCTAACAAACTCCACCCCATTCAAACCCCTTGCTCTAAGGAGATGTCAGTCAATATTAGGAAAGTTAAAATCACCCATCACAACAACCCTATTATTATTATTGCACCATTCCAGAATCTGCCTCCCTATCTGCTCCTCGATGTCTCTGTTACTATTGGGCTATTGGGGGGGGGGGTTATAAAAACCGCCTTGTTTATGATGCTCTTTGCATTAAAATAGACACATCTCAAACCATCAGGCTGAGTGCATCTTTGCTCCATCATCTGCCTGTCCTTCCTCACAAACTCCCTACAAGCTGCCTCTACTTGTGCGCCAACCACCCCATCACTTTGATTCCCACCCCCCTGCAAATCTAGTTTAAACCCTCCCCAACAGCATTAGCAAACCTCCCCGCCAGGATATTGGTCCCCTCAGATTCAAGTGCAACCCGTCATCTGGAAGTGAAGCTGTATATGTTGTAACAAGCCAGGGGAGATGATATGGAGACAGAGCTGTTGCCCATGCAGCAAGCTCCCCCTCTCCATGCAGCTGATGAATCCAAAGGAACGGCAGAGACCGATACATTTTCACTCTGGCGGCATCACAGGAGTTGCCAGTCAGTGTTGAATTCAACGTAGGATTCTTAGGGGTTCCAGATCTGGATTTTTCCTTGGGGGAGCATAGAGAAGGTGGGTATTGACTCCCAAGGCCTTCCCCACGAGTGCGTATAGCTGCAAGGCAGCGGAGGTCTAAGATCAGAGTTTTCCTTCCAGATGAGCTGCCAGCCACGGCTGACCAGCCCCATCTGCCCGAACTTCCTATGGTGCATCTCCAAAGATTGGTGAGGGTGGGATGTTCAGCTGGAGATGGATAGAATTCCCCAGCTCTGGGTGGGGTGGCGGGGGGGGGGGGAGGGAGAGACAGAATTCCTGAGCTGCAGGGAACAGAAATCCTCAGTTCATGGGAACAGCATTCCTCAGCTCCGGGGTCAGAATATCACAACTCCAGGGGGACAGAATTCCACAGCTTCACAGCCCTCTGTGAACAAGAGTCCTAAAAAGTCCTTTTCCAGTGACTCTGCCCCCTGCTGTTGGCTCTCCATCCTCAATGTCAGCCTGATAGGTTACTGATTAATAAGGGCCATCAAAGGTCACAGGGAGAAGGCAAAAAATAATGGGTTTGAGAAGGGTAATAAATTGGCCATGATGGAATGGCAGAGCACACTTGATGGGAAGAATGGCCCAATTCTACTCCTAATTTTTATGGTTTCACCACCACCATCAGCCAGCAATTCCTTACCTTCCCCTCTCTGCTGCTGTAAACACCACTTGACCCAGGAGTTCCTCCAGCATTGTGTTTCTCACTCCAGGTTCCATTAGCTGAAGACTCTTGTGTCTCCCCTACTGCCCCCATTCCCTCAGAGATTTATGTTTGTTTATTGTCACGGGCATATCCACCCAGGCGTGAATTAACTCTTTGCAATACCAAGGTTCATTACAGTGGAAAACATCAGTTAACTTACACTTAACCTACACTCAGTGGCCACTTTATTAGGTACAGCTGCTGTAGCCTGTCCACGACAAGGTTGGACACGTTGTGCATTCAGAGACCCTCTTCTGCACACCACCGTTGTAATGTGTGGTTATCTGAGTTACTGTCACCTTTCTGTCAGCTTGAACCAGTCTGGCCACTCTCCTCTGACCTCTCTCACTACCGAGGCGTTTTTACCCACCGCTCACTGGATGTTTTTTTTTATTTTTCGCACCCCTCTCTGTAAACTCTAGAGAGTCCTGTGCGTGAAAATCCCAGGAGGTCAGCAGTTTCTGAGATACTCAAACCACCCCGTCTGGCACCAACATGGTCAAAGTCACTTAGATCACAATTTTTCCCCATTCTGAAGTTGGTGTGAACAACAACTGAACCTCTTGACCATGTCTGCATGCTTTTCTGCAGTGAGTTGCTGCCACGCGATTGGCTGATTAGATATTAGCATTAACGAGCCTAATAAAGTGGCCACAGAGTGTGTGTACATAACAAGAGAAACGTAACACTAGTGTGAGTAGAGAGAGATTTCAAATTCAAGTTTAATATCATTCAACCAGACATGAATATAAGCCAAAAAAAAGTGTTGCTTCGGGGCTAAGGTGCAAAACAGAACCAAATGCTTGCTGCACGAACAG
This sequence comes from Mobula hypostoma, assembly GCF_963921235.1. NCBI lineage: Eukaryota > Metazoa > Chordata > Chondrichthyes > Myliobatiformes > Myliobatidae > Mobula > Mobula hypostoma. Next base: position 239,779,549 of record NC_086098.1, read on the forward strand.
CCCAAATCAGAATCAGAACCTCGTTTAATATCACCGGCATATGTTGTGAAATTTGAGGTATTTAGAGCAGTACTACAATACAATACATAATAGAAGAAAAATTGTGAATTATAGTAAATATATAAATGGTTAAATTAAATAGAAGGTGCAAAAAGAGAAATAAAATAGTGAGGTTGTGTTCGTGGGTTCAATGTCCATTCAGAAATTGGATGGCAGAGGGAAAGAAGCTGTTCCTGAATCGTTGAGTGTTGGCCTTCAGGCTTCTGTACCTCCTCCCTGATGGTAGCAATGAGAAGAGGCCATGTCCTGGGTGATGGGGGTCCTTACTGATGGATGCCACCTTTGTGAGGCGTTGCTCTTTGAAGATGTCCTGGTACTGTGGAGATGAGTGCCTTTGATGGAGCTGGCTATTTTACAACTCGCTGCAGCTCTTCAAGGAACATCTGTAGAAACTTGCGCGTGTTTTTGATGACACAGCAAACCTCCTCAAACTGCTAATGAAACATAACCGCTCTGGTGCCTTCTTTTGTAGCTATTGGATCCAGGTTAGATCCTCAGAGATACAGACACCGAGGAACTTGAAATTACAATTGCAGAAAAAAACACACAATCACAAAGATAAAATAACAATATAGCCCAAGAAGTAAATACAGTATAGTCTGAGGTAGTGTTGTGGTTTATCAGGTGGGGGTCACGAATATGATGGCAGTGGGGAAGAAATCGCTGTTTAAACTTTGGGCTGCTCCCTCATCACAGCACTGAGCAGAAAGCACAGTGATAGGTTTACTCATTCTAGTCCAAAGAGCTGTAAAGGGGGGCCTTCCTCATCTCCAGTCATCAGTGGGAGACGGGGGACATGAGATGGCAGACACCGGAATCTGGAACAGGAGCAAAATGGCTGAAGGAACTCGGTGGGTCAGGCAGCATCTGTGCAGGAAGAGAGATGCGCGCTGTTTCACGTCCAGATCCTGCACCAAGATTCCAGATTGTTTAATGTCTCGAGGAGAACAAAATGATTGTTACTCCAGATCCGATGCAGTGCAGAAAAAGCCACAATAAGATAAAGAACGCAATACATAAGACAGCTTGCATGCATTGATTGTTTGTCCACAAAGTGACGCTAGACACAGGAGTGTCGGTACACAAGGTGACTGACAGGAAATGATAAAGTAGTGGTAGTTGGGGATGTGGAGGGGTGGGTTAGGGGGTGGAGGTGTTAATCAGCCTTACTGCTTGGGGAAGGTAACCGTTTTTGAGTCTGGTGGTTCTGCTGTGGATGCTATGATGGGAGTGGGACAAACAGTCCATGAGCAGGGTGGGTGGGATCCTTCCTGTTGATACTGGCACCTTTCTGTATACATGACCTTGACGGTGGGTAGGTGGGTGCTGGTGATGTGTTGGGCAGTTTTGCCTTCCTGTCTATCGCAGTGCGGTTTCCATACCTTGAAGTGATGCAGCTGGTCAGGATGCCTTCTGCTCTGTGTCAGTAGAAGGATGTGGGTATTGATGTACATACCCAAGAGCAGCTGGACCTGGACAGTGTCCAGGCTCGGGCTGACCACTGACATTCCAGCCACACAAGTGCCAGGCAATGACCATCTCCAGCAAGAGAGGTTCCCACCATCGTCTTGACATTCAGTGGCATCACCATCACTGAATCCCCTACTATCAACATCCTGGGGGTTACCATTGACAGGAAACTGAACTGGTCTAGCCATATAAACACCGTGGCTACCAGAGCAGGTTAAAGGCCAGGAATCCTGCGGTGTGTATCTCACCTCCTGACTCCCCAAAGCCTGTCCACCATCCACAAGGCTCAGGTCAGGAGTGTAATGGAATACTCACCACTCACCTGGATGAGTGCAGCTCCATCAACACTCAGGAAGCCCGACACCATCCAGTACAAGACAGCCCACTTGACTGGTAGCCCTTCCACAAGCATTCAATCCCTCCACCATCGACAAACAGTTGCAGCAGTGTGTACTATCTACAACACACCAAAGTTCCTAAGGCAGCACCTTCCAGACCCACAACCACTACCATCTAGAAGGATGAGAACAGCAGATACCTGGGAACACCACCATTTGGAAATCCCCCTCCAAATCACTCACCATCCTGACTTGGAAACAGATCACCATTCCTTCCCTGTCACTGGGTCAAAATCATGGAATTCCCTCTGTAACAGCACTGTGGGTGTACCGACACCTCAGGGGCTGCAGCAGTTCAAGGCCTCAAGCTCTTTAACCTCCTCTCTCTCTCGCTGTCTCATCATTGTTCATGATGGGCCCCGCACGGTCCAGATCCACAGAATGAAACAATAAAACCAAGACTAACTTGTCAATACAGTGTAGGGAGGATGCACCACTATTAGGGATTAGGTGTAACACAGAGGGAACGATAGACTGATAGATGAGCGGTGTTGAAGGATTACTGCAGTGTCAGGATGCCTCTTTTAACGTGAAATATTGAAGCTGGAAATAAAAGACCTCACTGACGCCTTTGGACTATGAGCAGGAGTGAGAGAGTTTGCTCCTTGGAGCCCTGAGGCCAATGTTTCTCCTTCAACCCGCATCACCATAATCTCATTACTGTTTTTGAGATCATCCATTGTGCAAGTTTACTGTACGCTGGGCTTTGTGTTGCGGCCCCTGCCAGGTCACCAGTGGAAGGTGCCGGGTTCAATAGCCCAGCTCTCGGTGGAAGGGAGTGTCCCTTTAACTGGGCTCCAGGTCGCCGCGGAGCTGCTTTACGACGCTGGTGTGCGGCAGGAGGTCGGAACGTCGGGCGGGGTTTACGGCAGGAGGTCGGCGGGCAGTCACCGAGCGATGAGTTTGTTTGGCCTTTTCCGGGGCCTCTTCGGCTTCCCGGAGCGCGGAGGGTGAGGGGCGAGAAGGCGGCGCCGGGCAAATGTTACCCCGTGTTCCCGTCCCTCTGCACCCGAGTGCCTGCCCCCCTAGCGTCCGTCCCTCGGTCCCTTTTCCTGCCCTTCGCTTCTGTCTCCCACCCACCGTCATCTGCCCCCAGCCCCTCCATCCCCTCCCTGTAACCACACTGGCCTCCTTTTCCCTCTGCCCCCTCCCCCGGTTGTCCCGACCACCCTCACCCCCACCCCAGAGGCTGAGTCACCCTGTCTCTCCCCTGTGTTTGGTCTCAGGGACCCATTCTACCGCGGGTCGGTCCTGGACGAGGAGGGCGACGATGATGAAGACGACGACGACGACTTTCGGCGCCGGGGCGACCCCTTCGGCTTCGGGCCCGGCGGGCAGCCGTTCGGCGAGGGCTTTTCCGGACTCTTCCGCGAAATGGACGAGCTCTTCAAAGGAATCGGGAGCTGGGACGTGCCCGTGGGCCAGTTCGGCAAGTTGGCTGACCCTCCCCTATCTGCCCGCGTCCATTCTGTCCATCGCCATGGACGTTTCCTGATGGCCCATCCCTCTCCCCCACCTCCTGTAACGGAAGGGCTAACCCTGGGGATCCTTCTGCCTGCAGCATTTCAAACGGTGAACTTCAGGACCAGCACTCCTCTGTGGGGGGAACTCGTTCTACCCCCTCCATCACCCCCCCCCAGTCCTCTCCTACCTCATTATCTTCACTGTTCTATAGACTTGCTGAGATGAGGAATTTCTTTAGTCAGAGGATGGTGAATCTGTGGAATTTGTTGCCAGAAACAGCAGTGGAGGCCAAGTCACTGGGTATATTTAAGGCAGAGGTCAATAGATTCCTGATTGGTCGGGGCATGAAGGGAATCGGGGAGAAGGCAGGAGATTGGGGCTGAGAGGGAAATTGGATCAGTCATGATGAAACCGCGGGACTGACTTGATGGGCCAAATGGCCTAATTCTGCTCCTCTATCCAAGTTGAGCAGTTTATGTTGTGGTTGCACAAGCTGTCGGGTGAGTCTACGTTTGGGGAAAGGTGGCATTAAGTTGGTTGCCACAGCAGCGTGGTGGATAGCTGGATACTGTTGCAGCTCAGGGTGTCAGAGTTCAATCCCAGCATCCTTTGTGAGCATGTGGGTGCTCCCGTTTCCTCCTGCAGTCCACAGACATACCGGCTCGGTTAATTAGTCATTGTAAATTGTCCCAGAAAAGATTTACGAGGATGTTGCTGGAACTCCAGGGACTGAGTTGCAGAGAGAGAGAGAGGTTGAGCAGGGCGCGATTTTATTCCTTGGAGAGTAGGAGCATGAGGGGTGACCTCACGCAATTATACAAAACCATGGGGAGCTCAGACAGTGTTTCAGATCCAAATGTATTTGTCACGTGTACTTTGAAACATGCAGTGAAATAGGTTGTTTGTGTTGACACAACTGAGCATGTGCTGGGGGGGGGGTCAGCCTGCTGGTGTCACCCTACATTCTGTCTCCAACATGGCCCACAAAACTCAGCCGAGCAACTCAGAACACAACAGGCAACAAAATTCCAACGGGCACACGCAGTCCTCTGACCATCTTCAGCCAGAGAACATGGGATTAAAGTGAGAGAGGGAGAGAGATTCATCAGGAGCCTGAGGGGCAACCTTTTCTCCCAGCGGGGTGGTCAATATATGGAATGAGCAGCCAGAGGAAGCGGTGAGGCAGGTACATTATCGACATCTAGACCGGTAAATGGAAACAAAAGGTTCAGGGGGATGTACTGTAGGCCTAATGCAGGGAAGTGGTTCTGGCTTAGATGGTCAGTATGGCCCAGATGGGCTGAAGGGCCTGTTTCTGTGCTGTACAAGCCTGTAAGGGACTGGCAGGGCGACTGGGAGCGAAGGTGACTGACTGTGTGTCAGATACTGAGAATAACGGCGGAGAATCAATGAAAATAATTGTCCTGAATCAGCGCGGAATGTCGACTGTTTATTCACTTCCAGCATTTTGTGTTCTGTTGTTCTGGGTCTCTTGTGTTTATGAAAATAACTTTTTCCTTTTTTTCCTGTTTCTCCCCCCCCCCCCATCCTAATGCAGAGTTTCCTGATTTTGACGCCCACCCTGTGCCCGGACAGGGGGGCGAGGACGGGGAGAAGAGGCGGGCGCCTCGCGACTGGATGCTGAAACAGCCAGACAGTGACCCACCTGGCTTGGGCGGGGAGCAGGGGGACCCTCCTCTTCACAAGCCGGGGGACGTGCCTGCGGTTCCGTATCGGTCGCCCTGGAACCCCTCCCGAAACGTAAGCTCAGGCTACGCGATTGGGGGGGGGGGAAGTGGGGAGGGCAGTTAAGCCTTTTGGGTCCAGTCTGCCACTCTATTTCTTCGGTGGTTCACCAGGGCAGATATCAACCCTCTAACTTTCAAAGTCGAGTTTAAAATCAGAATCAGGTTTAATATCACCTACATTTTCCTGAAATTTGTTTTTTGTGGCAACAGTACAGTGCAATGCATTAAAAATTACTGTAGGTTACAATAAAACATAAGTAGTGCAAAGAGAGCACAATAGTGAGCTGGTGTTTCTGGTTTGCGTGTACAGTCCACGTGAGCACAGGCACAATGAACAATAGTGAGCTGGTGTTTCTGGGTTGCGTGCACAATCCACGTGAGCACAGGCACAATAAAAGACTGACTTGCAGCAGCATTCACATCCGGATCTTTCAGTCCGGGTGAAGGGTCTCAACCCGTAATGTCAGCTGCCCATTCAGCCCCACTGTCTGACTTCCCGAGTTCTTTCTCTTGCTCCAGATTCCAATCTTTGGTGCTTGTGAGGACAGAAGCCTCCCCTCTGGAGCAACTTCCCATCCTGGGGTCCACGGCCCCTCGATTAATGGTATTGGGCCGTTGGCTGGTATTAATGGTACTGGGCCGTTGGCTGGTATTAGTAGTACTGGGCCGTTGGCTGGTATTAATGGTACTGGGCCGTTGGCTGGTATTAGTGGTACTGGGCCGTTGGCTGGTATTAGTAGTACTGGGCCATTGGCTGGTATTAATGGTACTGGGCCGTTGGCTGGTATTAGTGGTACTGGGCCGTTGGCTGGCATTAATGGTACTGGGCCATTGGCTGGTATTAATGGTACTTGTCCGTTGCCTGGTATTAATGGTACTGGGCCGTTGGCTGGTATTAATGGTACTGGGCCGTTGGCTGGTATTAGTGGTACTGGGCCGTTGGCTGGTATTAATGGTACTGGGCCATTGGCTGGTATTAATGGTACTTGTCCGTTGCCTGGTATTAATGGTACTGGGCCGTTGGCTGGTATTAATGGTATTGGGCCGTTGGCTGGTATTAATGGTACTGGGCCGTTGGCTGGCATTAATGGTACTGGGCCGTTGGCTGGTATTAGTGGTACTGGGCCGTTGGCTGGTATTAATGGTACTGGGCCGTTGGCTGGTATTAATGGTACTGGGCCGTTGGCTGGTATTAGTGGTATTGGGCCGTTGGCTGGTATTAATGGTACTGGGCCGTTGGCTGGTATTAATGGTATTGGGCCGTTGGCTGGTATTAATGGTACTGGGCCATTGGCTGGTATTAATGGTACTTGTCCGTTGCCTGGTATTAATGGTACTGGGCCATTGGCTGGTATTAATGGTACTTGTCCATTGCCTGGTATTAATGGTACTGGGCCGTTGGCTGGTATTAATGGTACTGGGCCGTTGGCTGGTATTAGTGGTATTGGGCCGTTGGCTGGTATTAATGGTACTGGGCCGTTGGCTGGTATTAATGGTACTGGGCCGTTGGCTGGCATTAATGGTACTGGGCCGTTGGCTGGTATTAGTGGTACTGGGCCGTTGGCTGGTATTAATGGTACTGGGCCATTGGCTGGTATTAATGGTACTGGGCCGTTGGCTGGTATTAGTGGTACTGGGCCGTTGGCTGGTATTAATGGTATTGGGCCATTGGCTGGGAACCTTGCTGTAGGGAAACGCACACAAACTTCTGGGGAAGCCCAGCAGGTCAGGCAGCATCAATGGAGAGGAATAAACTGTCGATGTTTCAGGCTGAGACCCTTCATGAGGATTTGAAAGGAATGGGGTAGAAGCCAGAATAAAGAAGTGGGGGAGTACAAGCTGGCAGGTGATAGGTGAGGGGGAAAGGTGGGTGGGTGAGGAGGGGGTTGAAGTAGGAAGCTGGCAGGTGATGGAACAGGTACAGGGCTGGAGAGGAATGAATCTGACCGGGGAGGAGAGTGGGAGAAAGGGAAGGAGGAGAGGCAGCTGAGGAGAAGAGAAGGGGTGAAAGGGGATCACAGTGCGTAATGGAAAAAGGAAAAAAGGGAGGGGGAGAAATTATTGGAAGTTCGAGGAACTGATGTTCAGGCCATCAGCTTTGAGGCCATCCAGATGGAATGTGAGACGTTGCTCCTTAAATCTGAGAGTGGCCTCATCGTGGCAGCTGATGAGACATGTCAGAATGGGAATGGGAAGTGGACTCAAAATGCTTGGCCGTCAGGAGATCCTGCATTTTGCAACAGAGTGAAGATTCTCTAGAGACGCAAATACTGGAATCTGGAGCAGCAGGAATCATTCACATGAACCTCTCCAATATCAGCTTATCTTTTATGTCCTTCACGTAACGCGAGCCACAGGAGTGTCCGTACGTACGGTGACTGACAGGAAATGATAAAGTAGTGTGCAGGGGTGGAGCTGTTGATCAGTCCTACAGCTTGGGGGGAAGTAAACGTTTCTGAGTCTAGTGGTCCTGGCGTGGATGCTGTGTACCCTTCTCCCTGATGAGCAGGGTGGGTGGGATCCTTCATGATATTGTTGGACTTTCTTCAGCATCTTTCTGTGGATGTGTCTGTACTACAAAACTGTACAGACTATAAACTCTCTTGACTCTGAGGATCTGTAGAAAGCAATGATGATGATCACTTGGAGTATCCAGACAATTTTGGCCCCCCTCTCTAAAGAAGGAGTTTCTTTCACTGGAAGTAATTGACAGAAGGTTCAGTAAGGTAATCCTGGCTACGGAAGAACTGTACAGAGTGCCCCCTGTTGGGAAAGGGCTTCGCCTGTCTGGATGAGCGGACTACTTGTCGAGAGTGTGGAGCTGGACACTGAGGTGTGGCCCCAGGGTGCCTCAGGCAAGTCCTGTGTTTTTGCATTATCAGTGCACACATTTCTGTCTGTAGTACCAGATAATCGAGAATCCACTGAACCCACGATCTGTGGACTCACTTTTAGGGAGATGACAATTCATCTTCTCAGTATTACCTACTTGTTATTTTTATTTCCAGTTCCTTAAGGTTGTCACAGCGCAGACACAGGGGTTGGGATTGAACCTCATTTTAATTTGTACCATTTATCTTCTTTTGCACATTGGTTGTTTGTCAGTCTTTGTTTATTCATAATTTTTCATATGTCTATTGCATTTATTTTCCTGTGAGAGCCTACGAGAGAATGAATCTCAGGGAAGTCTATGGGGACATATGTGTACTTTGATAATAAACTTAACTGAGAAGCAGGAACAGTGATGAGACATTCAAGGGCACAAACTCATGAACAAAGTTTTAATTGCAATCTTTTCAAGGTAGATGTGCAGGGAACTCAAATTAATAGTCCTGACTCCAAATGGGGAAGTTACAGAGTATTAATAGTTGCATTAGACAGTTTTGGCAAAGAGTGTTTAGCCTCTTTTTCTCCCCACAGTGAGGGTGACACGGTGGTGCAGTGGGTGGAGTCGCTGCCTTGTGACTCAGAGACCCGGGTTCGATTCCAACCTCTGACTGTAGTGCACACTGAATCTAAAGATTAGGTTTATTTGTCATATGTGAATTTCATTTGCATGTCTGACCAGCACAGTTCAAGATGTGCTGGGCACTGGACTAAATACTAAAATTACTAACTTTAACTGGTACGTCTTTAGAATGCTAAGGGAGTTGCTGCATCAAGGAAAGTGTGCTAATGACATTAAACATTGGATCTCAGTGAGCTAGCATGGCCTTGATGGGCCAAAGGGATATCTCATGTACTGTGGGGATAGGCATGGCTGTTGAGGGAGTCCTCCAGTTCAAATTGAGCGGTGGGCTGTGGGTTGGTCGTGATTTGTGTGGGCACCAGTGGCCTATTCGGGGAGTGTAGGAGGACGGCTGGGCCTGGGTGGGGTGGGCGAGCAGGGGAGTCTCTGATCACAACCGTTTCTGTTGCAGTTTCAGGATATCTGGGACATGCTGCGGAAGAGTGACACTAGGAAAGAGGATCAAGGTAAGTCAGAGTCAGCAGAGGTGAGACCAGTTTCCATCATGAACTGTGGTAAGGAGTTTAGCAACGATGCAGAATATACACTCAGTGGCCACTTTATTAGGTACATCTGCAAATATCTAATCAGCCAATCATGTGACAGCAACTCAGTGCCTAACAGCATGTAGACACGGTCAAGAGATTCAGTTGTTCCGACCAAACATCAGAATGGGGACGAAATGTGATCTAAGTGACTTTGACTGTGGAATGATTGTTGGTGCCAGATGGGGTGGTTTGAATATCTCAGAAACTGTTGATGTGGGATTTTCACACACTACAGTCTGTAGAGTTTACAGAGAATGGTGTGAAAAATATCAAAACATCCAGTGAGTGGCAGTTCAGTGGGCAAAAATGCCTTGTTAATGAGGGCAGTTAGAGGAGAACGGCCAGACTGGTTCAAGCTGACAGGAAGGTGACAGTAACTCAAATAACTACACGTTAAAACAGTGATGTGTAGAAGAGCATCTCTGAACGCACAACACGTTGGACCTTGAAGTGGGTGGGCTACAGCAGCAGAAGATCACAAACATACACTCTGGTGATCGTGTAGTGTGCAGACGATAAGGTGCAAGAACCGCAGTGAGGTATTGGGAGATCAAGAGTTCATCTTTAATGTACAGGAGGTCCTTTCAGTAGTTTGATAACGACGGGGTAGAATGTGTCCTTGAGCCTGCTGGGCTTCTGTATCTCCTGCCCGATGGGAGGGGGAGAAGAGAGAATGCCCGGGGTGGGAGGGGTCTTTGATAACGCTGGCTGCTTGACCGAGGCAGCGAGATGTGTGGACTATGGAGCCTACTGGGCTGAGACTGGTTCCTGAGATGGACTGAGCTGAGTCACAGCTCTCCAGTCCCAGGCAGAGTGGTTGCAAACCCAAGCTGAGATGCATCCAGGCAGAACACTTTCACTGGTGTGTCTGCAAAACAAAGATGGTAAGGGTCATCGTGGACTTGCCCTCTGAGGAAGTAGAGGGGGTAAGATAGGGTCCCGATCAAGAGGGCTGCTTTGTATCAAAAACTACTCAATTTTCAGAGTGCACTCACCCAGGCAGGGAATGTACCATCACTCTCCTAATGAAGGTCTCAGCCTGAAACGACAAGAGTAACATCACACTCCTGATGAAGGGTCTCAGCCTGGTACAACTGTTTATTCCTCTCCAGAGATGCTGCCTGACCTGCTGAGTTCTTCTAGCGTTCTGTGTGTGTGTGTGTGTGTGTGTGTGTTTCTGTGTCTTTGGAGAATCTCATGTGCTCCATCAAGCCCTTGAGTAGTTGTGAACACAGTTCACACGTCACAGAAACCAGCCCCCCCATCCACTGACTCTGTCCACACTTCTTGCTGCCTCAGTAAAGAAGCCAGCAGAACCAAAGACCCCCCCCCCCCACCCCAGACATTCTCTCTTCTCCCCTCTCCCATCGGACAGAAGATAAAAAACCCTGAAAGCACGGACCGCCAGGCTCAAGGACAGCTCCTATCCCACTGTTATCAGTCTCCTGCATGGACCTCTTGTACGATAAAATGAACTCTGGGCCTCACGATCTACCTCGTTATGATCTTGCACTTTAACCTGCATGTGACTCTCTCAGTAACTGTTACACTTAATTCTGCATTGTTACTGTTTTGCCTCACTGCACTGTGTAATGAATTGATCTGCGGGAACAATATGTAGCACGAGCTTGTCACAGTATCCCAGTACCTGTGAGAATGTACCTTGTAACTGGGGAGGGAGACTCTGCTTAGTGATCCTGCTGCAGCTGAGGAAACCGGATTGTTGTCACCTTCCCAGATCTGGACTCCAAGGTGAATTCCGAAGGCCTGGATAGTGCCCTCAAGCCAGCTGAGCCTCGGAGAAAATCCTACTTCAAGAGCATTTCTGTATCCAAAATCGTCCGTCCCGATGGGGTGAGTGGCATTCGTGACCCATCTCCCTCTGCCCCTGGAGAGGGCGGGTGGGGGGAGGCACCTCTGGGACAGGTCGGTGTGGTGAAGGAGTTTTGGGATCTGGGGATATCATTTGCTGTTGGGTCATGGGAACATTTAAACAGCATGGACAGGCCCTTCGATCCGTCGTTTCTGAACAATACCAAATTAAACTTACGATTTCCCTGCACCCCCTCATTCTCCTCAAGGCCCTGTGGGCTCTGGGCCTGTACTCACCTGAGTTTAGTGAAAGGAAATGGGACCTCATTGAAACCTACCGAGTATTAAATGTCATAGAGTTGGACCTGGAGAGATTAGTGGGGAAGTCTAGGACCAGAGGCACAGACTCAGAATAGAAGGACGTTCATTTAGAACAGAGACGAGGAGGGTTTTCTTTCACCAGAGGGAGGTGAATCTGTGGAAGTCATTGCTACAGACGGCTGTGGAGGCCAAGTCATTTATATTTAAATTGGAGGTTGGTGGGTTCTTGATTAGTTAGGGCATCAAAGGTTGTGGGGAGAACTTTGTTGTTTACCTACACTGCCCTCTCTCAGTAACTGTTGCACTTCATTCTGCATTGCTACTGTTTTACCTCACTGCACTGTGTAATGAACTGATCTGTGGGAACAATATGTAGCACGAGCTTTTCACCGTATCCCAGTACCTGTGACAGTAACAATGGGCTTGAGAGGGATAATAAATCAGCCATGATGAAACGGTTTTATGGTCTTCCAACCAAGTCCCTGTTCCTGCACACGATCCGTCTGTATCCCTCCAACCCCTGTCAAAAAAAACCTCGATCAGGTGTCTCAGTCTGAAACAGTGACTGTCTATTCCTCTGTAGGTGCTACCTGACCTGCAGCGTGTGTAGACCTCTTAAATCCCTCTGTGATATCTGCTTCCACCACCACTCTGCTTTAACACAAACTTGTCCCACATATCCCCTTTGACCTTGAAGCTATACCCTCTGGCTCAGGAAAAGATCCTCAGGCTGTCTGAGTGAAGGCTGCAAATGCTTGGAGATTGTAAACTACTCTTGGTGAAGGGCCACTGTTTCACCGTTCCAGACGGCTCCAGGTTCGATCTCCGCTGCTGTGTGGGTGTGTGTGTAGTTGGCACATTTCCACCCTGTGACCATAAAACACAGGAACAGAATTAGGCCATTCGGCCCATTGTGTCTGCTGCGCCATTCCATCATGGTTAACTTATTATCCCTCTCAACCCAATTCTCCTGCCTTCTCCCCATAACCTTTGACACCCTGACTAGCCAAGAACCTGTCAACCTCAGCATTAAATAGCCTCCGCAGATATACCACCCTCCTGCTAAAGGAATTCCTCCTAACCTCTGTTCTAAATAGTCATAGTCATACTTTACTGATCCGGGGGGAAATTGGTTAAATGGACGTCCCTGTATTCTGAGGCTGTGCCCTCTGGTCCTAGACTCCCCCACTGTAGGAAACGTCCTCTCTGCGTCCATCGGTGAACCCTGGTGCTCCCAGTTTTCTCCCACATCTCATGGTTCCAACCATGTGCAGGGTCGCTGGGTTAATCAGCCCATTGTAAATTGCCCCTTGCCTCTCCCCCCCCCCCAGTGTGTAGGCGAGGGGTGGAATCTGGGGTAGTTAATGGGAATGTTTAGGAGAGTAAAGTGAGATTGGTGTAAATAGTGGGCAGGGATGATCCATGCTGTCTCACCCCCTCCCTATTTGCTGCCCCTCACTTGGTACGCGAAGGTGATCACTGGGCCATTGGTCCCACAGCCTCTGGCCATTCACTCTGATCTTCTCCTCCCCCCCCCCCGTAGACGATGGAGGAGCGACGGACGGAACGGGATGGAGAGGGCAACGAGGAGACCACAGTGACCCGGGTACAGGGTGACCAGTCGTTCACCATGGTGACCCGGCGGGACGCCCAGGGCAGGGAGGAGCAGACCGAGCAGCTGGTCGGCGCAGATGACCGTGAGTGCCGGGGTTCGTGGTCCGACGGACAGCTGTCTTCCCGTCCCGGGGCTGGAGTCTGGGGTGGTTGACGGGAATGTCATGCCAGTAAGTCGGAGGCTACCTAGATGGGATATGAGGCATTGCTCCTGAGCGTGTCCTCGCTGCGACAGAAGAGAAGGCCCTTTGACTGATAGTTTGGAATAGGAATGGCGTTAGGAATTAAAATGGTTGCCCACTGGGAAACATCGCTTTTGGCGGTGGGACCGGAGGTGTCAGGTCTCACCGGTGCAGAGGAGGCTGTATCTAGAGCACCGGATACAGTAGACAAGCCCCAGTAGGTTCTCAGGTGAAGTGTTGTTTCACCTGGATGGATTGTTTGTGGCCCTGAACGGAGGTGAATGGGTAGGTATTCCATTTCTCTCACTTGCAGGGAGGGAGATCAGTTGGGAGGGGTGAATGGACATGGAGGGAGTAGTCCGTTGTGAGTGTGTGTGTGGGGAAGCTGTTTGCGTGGAGTGGCAGGATCTCCAAGTTGGGTTCGTCAGCAGCTCGGGTGGTGGAGTTCCCCTGCGCCCGCTGACCTTGGTGCAAGAGGTGCTGGGTTTGGGAGCAGCTGTCAGAGGGACCCAGGTGAGTAACTGTGGTGTGTTTTATCGACAGTTCACACCGCAGCCAGTGTGGTAGCGGCGAGCACAGGGAGTGTTTAGCGGGATGGACGGGGACTGATCGAATGGCTGGGGTCGAGCTGCTGGAGCCTCACTCACCCAGAGAGAACATTCCATCGCGCCCCCACTGTACGTGTGGGGAGTCGCTCCTCACGACCTTCACTGTGTGTGTGTGTGAACACAGTGCTGGGGTGGGGAGTGTGTTCACTGAATGGCTGAAACTCCCCAGGGCCTCACCCCTAGCCACTCTGTGCTGGACTCGAGGAGGGAGAGTAAACGGATTGAGGAAACAGCACAGATTCACGGTCACAGCACAACAGGTCCATGACGTTATCCAGCCAATCCCATTTACCTGTGTCTGACCCACGTCCCTCTAAACCTATGAACAGGTTCCAGCCCAACGATCCGGCTGTGCCCATTAGTCATGTGACCAATTAACCTACTAACGAGCTGGCTCCGCCCATTAGTCATTTAACCAATTAACCTACTAACCCATCTGTATGTCTTTGGAATGTGGGACCAGAATCAGGTTAATATCACCAGCGTACGTCATGAAATGTGTTAACTTAGCAGCAACAGTACACTGCAATACGTGGTAAATATAGTAAAAGTAAATGAATTACAGTAAGCATTTTAAATTAAAAATAGTGCAGGAACAGAAATAATAAATAAAAGTGAGGTAGTGTCCAGGGGTTCAATGTCCATTTAGGAATCGGAAGGCGGAGGGGAAGAAGCTGTTAGTGAATCGCTGAGTGTGTGCCTTCAGGCTCCTGTACCTCCTGCCTGATGGTAACCGTGAGAAAAGGGCATGCCCGCTGGGTGAAGCCAGAGCACCCAGAGGAAACCCACGTGGTCACAGGGAGAACGTGGAATCCCCTTACGGAGAGGGGTGGAATTGAACCCGGGTCACTGGCGTATCACTGACCGCTACTCACGCCTACCACTTCCTCTGGCAGTTCATTCCACGTACCCACCACCCTCTGCGTGCAGGAGAAAACCTGCCCCTCGGGTCCCCTTCACCTCTGACTCCCCGTCTCCTCCAGCCCTCTTGGGGAGTGAAGCCCAGTGACCCCATCCACCTTGTCTGTGTCCCTCAAGGTCTGGTGAGCCTCTGGCAAGTGAGCCCAGAATACCTGGGCTTGCCGGAGTCGGGTTGTTTAGCAGTTAGTGTAATGCTTTACGGAGCCAGCGACCCAGGTACAATTCCCTCTGCTGTCTGTACTTTCTCACCGACACTGTACGGGTGTCCTCCGGGTTCCCACCTACATTGCAAAGGCGTACGGGCTAGGGTTAGTGAGCAGTGCCACAGGCACATCGACACATTCACTCCACGTGACAAATAAAGGTAATCGGATCTCTCCGACTCTCTGACTCCTCCACTCAGGTGAGCTGCGGAAGGTCCCGGAGAACTGGGATTGGCAGTCGGGAGGCAGCATTCCTGGGGAGCCGCCGACAGTCCGAGACTCCGCTTCCTTCCTTGACCGCCTGCTGAAGGGCCTCTTCTGGAGGCGGTGACCGCCGGCCACGAGCGCTGCAGGTGAGCCCAGAGTCAACACCACTGCTGATGAGACAGTGCTACATCTCGCCGTGTTTGCCATCCAAACGATCTGTGGCTCCTTCCTCCTGCGGAACGTGTACCTGGTGCGTTTTGGCACCAGATCTGAGACTTCTAACTACAACCCCCTTTCAGGATCCAACCACTCCTCCTCGCATCTCTTCTGTGTGTTGCTGACTCCCCCCACCACCCCCCCCCGTTCGATACTACTTCCAGACCCATTCCCTTCCCCTCCTGTCTTCTAGCACCCACACGGGGCTGGAATTGTTGGGGTAGTGTTGACCAGCGTGTGATTGATCTGTGAATGACTGCAATAAAACAGGGTATTTATTCACATCGGATGAATGTTTCTTTCAATTCCAGGCCCCTCACTCCTGCCTCAGTTTGCCAGGGTGTCCAAAGAGTGAAACTCCTGGTCTCCCACTGTGGTGCTGAGGTTGTCCGATGTTTCAAGTTCAAATTTAATTTAACCATACATGAGAAGAGCCAAACGAAACAGCAATGCTCCGGGGCCAAGGAGCAAAACACATTACCAACAGCACACAGCACAAATAGCACATTGGTTACAATTTCAGAAAAACATACAGTCACTAAGAGAAAAAAAATATATAGTCAAAGTCACTAGTTGTCCTGGTCCAGTTTGTTCTTCCACCGATGGGACAGGTCCACCCTCCAACCCAGTTACGGGATCCAGTGACACATAGCCAGCCCCAGCATTTCCTTCGCCACCAGTTGACAAAAGTCAACTCTTGGTTTCAGTGACCAGAGAGGTGTTTGCCTTCTCTGGCCTCGTACAGAGTCCGGACCTGAAACATTGACCGTTCCTCCCCTCCCAAAGGTGCTACTCGACCTGTTGAGTTCCTCCAGCAGATTGTTTGGAACGTGGAACAGGTAGATATAAGATTATCTTTACCTGTCACAAATACACTCAGTGGCCACTTTATTAATGCAAATATCTAATCAGCCAATCATGTGGCAGCAACTCAATCCATAAAAGCATGCAGACATGGCCAAGAGGTTCAGACAAAACAGTTTGGGGAAGAAATGTGATCTAAGTAACTTTGAGTACGAAATGACCGCTGGTGCCAGATGGGGTGGTTTGAGTATCTCAGAAACTGCTGATCTCCTGTGATTTTTACACACAACAGTCTCTAGAGTTTTCTACGGTGTGGAAAAACAGCAAACATCCAGTGAGAGACGGGCCTGTGGTGAAAATGTCTTGTTAATGAGAGAGGTCAGAGGAGAATGGGCAGACTGGTTCAGCTGACAAGGAAGGTGACAGTAACTCAAATGACCACACATTACAACAGTGATGTGTAGAAGAGCATCTCTGAACACACAACACGTCAAACCTTGAAGCGACAGAAGGCCACGGACACACGCTGACGGGCAGCTTTGTGAGGTGCAGGAGGTACCTATTAAAGTGAGCACTAAGTGTGTGTAGAAACATGCAGTGAAATGTGTTGTTTGTGTTAACGAATCTGTCACTCCCCGACAATGTCTAATCCCTCGCTCTGAACCAGAGGGAAAATTGCTAACCAACATTACTGGTATGCTGTATGTGGGATCTTGCTGGGCGACCTTGGCTGCCGGGTTGGACAATTGTTGGTGTAATGGATTCCCAGGCATCCTGAACCTGTCAAATTCAAAAGGTTTTCAACACGTGCCAAATGGTTCAACTGTACTAGAGATTGAAAGATGGGCTGAATGGCCGCCAGCGCATTCTTAATCCCCGGGCAGTGATGAACTCCAGCTGTCCTACAAGCGTTTGCCAGTAGGTGGCAGTCTTGGCCCACAGATCCCCAGCGCTCCTGTGCATATCCCCGATCTCTCTATCACTCTGGGTCTGACACCCTCTCTGACCCTGTGTGTGTCCAGCTCGCCTCCGCAGCTTTTGGCCGTAGTCCGAGGGTTTTAGGTGGAGTGTGGATGAGATCAGCAGACTGCCGCTCCCAATCCTACGTCACGCCCCCTCCGTCCTCAAGAATGCTGCAGAGCCAGAGGAGGCTGTTCCAGGGAGGGAGGGTGAGGCCAGGGGACGATTGCGACACCGAACTGGGTGTGTGCTGAAGGCAGCGGCCTGTGCGGAACCTCGTTTCGGTCTCTCGGCCGAAGCCGTGCCACCAACACCGCCTCCCTACCTGAAACCTGAGGCTGCAGGCAGTCGAGCCAGTCGAACCAGAAATCCCTGTTCCCGTCACAATCCTGCATCTGCCTCCTCCCTCGCTGCAGAGGCCATTCAGGCTGCAGTACCTGTGCTAGTCTCCTTCCTCCTCCCTCCCGGCCCTATCTGTCCAACACCTAGAGTGGGAGACTGTACCCGTAGGCAGGCCTCCCCCTGTGCTCCCCTCTGCGTTTTATATAAACTTAAACATTACTTTTATCTGTCACGTGTACATGGAAAAACACGCGGTGGTTGTGTCACTGAGGATGTGCTGGGGGCAGCTCACAACCAGTGTAGCCATGCTTTGACAAGGTTCAACATCAATAAATGGCAATTATGCTCTGGCTTACCCCCCGTCTATCCTTGCCTCTTACACCCCCCCCCCGCCACCCAACCCCAGCTCGCTCAACCTTTCCTCACAAGACGGAGACGTGGACTCTCTAACCCAGGCAGCACCCTGGTGAGTTCCCTCTGCTCCCCCCTCTAAAGCTTCCACGTTCTGATCTCAATAGTTCGATCGCCGTTCAACCATACGCAGCCAACCGAAGCTGCGTGTTTCCGGGGTCAGGGTGCGTGGATCCCGAACGGCCCATAAAATAATAACAACAAATAATAAAACCAATATCCTGTAGAATCCAAGTGTGGTCTAACCAGGGTTTTATAGAGCTGCAACATTCATCTCATTCCTCTGACTAATGAAGGCCAACACCCAGACCAGCCGATCAACTTGCGCAACCATTTTGAGGGATCGATGTCCATGGACCCCGAGGTCCCTCTGTTCCTCCACACTGATAAGAATCCTGCCATTAACCCTGTATTCTGCTGTCAACTTCGACTTTGCAAAGTGAGTCATTTCACACGCTCTGGGCTGGTGGCAATCGAGGTGATGAGTATATCCGGAGAGATAGCCCCACCAGTCCCACACAGGGCCGTGTGCTTCACAATGCTCAGCTCTTCACCCCTCCCATTTACCCTCTTTACCCCTCACCGCACAGACTGGGGAGCAATTACCCCCCCCCCACAACCACTGGACTACCAGGCATTCGGATTAAACCCTCCCCCACAACCAAGTCCCCTTTTGACAATACTGGGGCATTCGGTGAGAGCGTTTTGGGCTGAAAGGTGAGAAGTCTACAAGGTTGGGATCGAACCCCAGCCCCGGCTGGCACTGTACACCCCATACCAAGTGGTCAAGTGGCCTACACCTCATCTATTTCCCTTGGGTACGGGAGCTTGCTGTGTGCAGAGCGGGTGCCTGATCCCCGGTTCAGAGGGGGCAGGTGGGACAATGTTCAAACATGAGAACGTGCAAGGCGCAGTTAGTAAATTTGCAGGTGACATTAGAAGCTGTGCTGAAACTGGGCCAGGAGATGGCAAACACAGTTTAATTTAGATACATGCGAGCTGTGTTTTGGGATGTCGAATTGGGGTAGATCTTGCACAGTGGATGGTTGGTCCCTGGGGAGAGTTGTAGAACAGAGGAACCTAGGAATACGAGGACATGGCTCCCTGAAAGTGGAGTCGCAGGCTGGTGAAGGCTCTGGACTTCATCAATCAGGCCACTGAGTATAGATGTTGGGAATGTTGAATTTATTGAGACACAATGTGGAATAGTCTCCTCCAGACCTCCACCACCCAGCAATCCCCTGATTTAATCCTAGCCTAATTAATGTACCGACCGGTGGGCCTTTGGGCTGTGGGAGGACGTACAAACTCCTACAGGCAGCAGCGGGAATTGAACCCGCATCGTCCGTACTGTAAAACGTTGTGATTACACTACCGTGGCCGCCCTGCTGTAGGAAAGATGCCGTTGGGGTGGAGGACATTTACGAGGATGTTGCCGGGACTGGGTTGGGCGGGTTTCGATTCTTTGGAGCATAGGAGACTGTGGGGGGGGGGGGGGGACCTTATAGGTAGGTAGGTCGGGCAAACGTGCCCATTCCTTTCCTCAGGGTTACGGTGAGAGGGGGCAGATTTAACAGGAACCGGAGGGGTAACTTGTTCACCCAGAGGGTGGTCGGTACATTGATCGAGCTACCAAAGGAAGTGATTGAGGTAGTACTTGAACAATAGTTAAAAGGTGCTTGGACAGGTACAGCGACAGGAAAGGTCGGGAGGGACGTGGTCCACGCGCTGAGAGGCGAAGTTTACTCGGCTCGGTCCGGGGGGCCCGTTTGCGTGTCGTGTGACTCGCTGTATCGGGACTGGCTGGTGTGGAGGGTGGTCCAACGCAACTCGAGATTCCCCTGCCTACTTACTGACTGGTTTGTGTGTGTGTGTGTGTGTGTGTGATCTCACGGGAGGAGTGTACGTGACACGCCCACGGAGAGACGGCGAGAGAGGGAGAGGCAGCGAGCAGCGAAACCGGACCTACCGAGAGCAGCAACCGACTCCGACACGGTCAAACAGCCCTCAGGTAAGGCGACGCGGGGTCTCAGTTCCTGCGGAGAGGGGAGAGGGAAAGGGGAGAGGAGAGAGGGAAGAGGGGAGAGAGGGGAGAGGGAAGAGGGGAGAGAGGGAAGAGGGGAGAGAGGGAAGAGGGGAGAGAGGGGAGGGGAGAGAGAGGGGGAGAGGGAAGAGGGGAGAGGGGAGAGAAAGGGGGAGGGAAGAGAGAGAGGGGAGGGGAGGGGAGAGGGGGAGAGAGTGAGGGAAGAGAGAGAGAGAGGGGAGGGGGAGGGGAGAGAGGGAAGTGGAGAGAGGGAAGTGGAGAGAGGGAAGAGGGATGAGAGGAGAGAGAGGGGGAGAGAGTGAGGGAAGAGAGAGAGGGGACGGGGAGGGGGGGGGAGAGAGGGAAGGGGGAGAGGGGGAAGGGGAGGGAGGGGGAGAGAGAGGGAGGGAATGAGAGACAAATAGATAGGTCAGGGAAATCCTCGTCTTCTGACTCTGTCCTGAGAAAAGACGTGCAGGACTCCCCCGATGGAGGAAGGAATATGCAACGTTAATTTATACGGAGAAGTGAGACATTCTAGAATCCCCAATTTACAAAGTCCTTTAAATATTCTGGTCCTGCAGTATAGACTGCTGATTCTTTTCACTGCCCATTTTGCCGCTGAGGCCCCCCCCCCACACCATCCCAGGCGATGTCCGTGGCTTCCTTCATCGTGTCAGTAGCGTCCTCCCGGACCAACTGCCCTTCAGGTGCTAGAATCGAAACTTGTACATACCAGATGCCTTCAAGCCAAACAAAACGCTGGAGTATTCTGCAGGTCGGGCAGCGTCTGCTGGGAGAGAAACCCAGGGACACGCTCTGCCCCATCAGACCCTTTCTCACTTCTCCAGTTCTGATGAAGGCTCCCAGACCTGAAACGTTGGCTCTGGGGCTCTCTACACAGATGCTGCCTGACCTGCCGAGTCTTATGGTGTTCAGACTATTTAGCGATATTCCCACATTTCCTCTGAATTTCCAACGAGTTGTTTTCTGATCTGAGTGTGTTTAATAGGGGGAAGAATCTTTCAACGTTTAAATTGGCTGCTTTCTCACCAAAAGTTCTCTCTCTAAGGCTTCCTGATGGTCCAAAACATCGGCTGTTTACCCCTCTCCACAGATGCTGCCTGAGCTGCTGAGTTCCTCCAGCATTTCATATGTGTTGCTCTGCATTTCCAGCTTCTGCAGAATCTCTCGTGTTTAGGATCTCTTTAAAACCGACCCCACCATCTCCTCAGAGGAGAAGGAGGTTGGATATGCTGGGCTCGTATCTGACCAGGTGTAGGGAGGATGTTTCTTGTGACCCCCCAGGGCTCACGGTTGAAAAGCGAGGGCTACCCCATTTAAGTCGGAGTTGAGGTGATTTTATTTTCCTTCCCAGAGAGTGGGTGAGACTTTGGAATTCTCATCAAGGGCGTTGGGAGGAGAGGCTCGGTGTGGTTAATAAGGTGGAGATAAGGAAGTGTTGAAAGGTTAGTAGTGAAAGGCTGTAAGTTAGATTCAGATAACCACATTGTTCTATGTAGTGTTTAATGCAGAGCAAGTGATCGGAATTCAATCCCTGCCACTATCTGTTGGTACGTTCTCCTCACGACAGAGTGGGTTTCCTCGCATTGTCCAAAGACGTATAGGATAGCGTTAGTAAGTTGTGGGTAGGTTGCAGTAGCACCAGACGCTTGTGAGCTGCCCCCAGCACATCCTCGACTGGATGCAAAGGGACACATTTCACTATGTGTTTCAATGTGACAAATAAAACTAGTCTTCCTCTTCAAATCATTATCTTTAAATCTGCCGTGATTCTTCTTGATTGGGGCAGAATGGCCTCCTTCTGCTTCTAATTTGTACCCTTGCATCCAGACCTTGTCCCAGCAAGCGAGGGGAAAGGAAACCCCAAAATACTGGAGAAACTCAGCAGGTCAGGCAGCGTGACGAGACATGACAGACAGACAAAGGGGGAGTGTGGGTAGTGACAGAGGGTGGAGGTGATGGGTGGATGAAGGAGTGTGGATAGTGACAGAGGATGGAGGTGATGGGTGGATGAGGGAGTGTGGATAGTGAGAGAGGATGGGAGGTGATGGGTGGATGAGGGAGTGTGGATAGTGAGAGAGGATGAAGGTGATGGGTGGATGAGGGAGTGTGGATAGTGACAGAGGATGGAGGTGATGGGTGGATGAGGGAGTGTGGATAGTGACAGAGGATGGAGGTGATGGGTGGATGAGGGAGTGTGGATGATGACAGAGGATGGAGGTGATGGGTGGATGAGGGAGTGTGGATGATGACAGAGGATGGGAGGTGATGGGTGGATGAGGGAGTGTGGATAGTGACAGAGGATGGAGGTGATGGGTGGATGAGGGAGTGTGGATAGTGACAGAGGATGGAGGTGATGGGTGGATGAGGGAGTGTGGATAGTGACAGAGGATGGAGGTGATGGGTGGATGAGGGAGTGTGGATAGTGACAGAGGATGGAGGTGATGGGTGGATGAGGGAGTGTGGATGATGACAGAGGATGGAGGTGATGGGTGGATGAGGGAGTGTGGATGATGACAGAGGATGGGAGGTGATGGGTGGATGAGGGAGTGTGGATAGTGTCAGAGGATGGAGGTGATGGGTGGATGAGGGAGTGTGGATAGTGAGAGAGGAAGGAGGTGATGGGTGGATGAGGGAGTGTGGATGGTGACAGAGGATGGAGGTGATGGGTGGATGAGGGAGTGTGGATAGTGAGAGAGGATGGAGGTGATGGGTGGATGAGGGAGTGTGGATGGTGACAGAGGATGGAGGTGATGGGTGGATGAGGGAGTGTGGATAGTGAGAGAGGATGGAGGTGATGGGTGGATGAGGGAGTGTGGATGGTGACAGAGGATGGAGGTGATGGGTGGATGAGGGAGTGTGGATAGTGAGAGAGGATGGAGGTGATGGGTGGATGAGGGAGTGTGGATGGTGACAGAGGATGGAGGTGATGGGTGGATGAGGGAGTGTGGATAGTGACAGAGGGTGGAGGTGATGGGTGGATGAGGGAGTGTGGATAGTGACAGAGGATGGAGGTGATGGGTGGATGAGGGAGTGTGGATAGTGACAGAGGATGGAGGTGATGGGTGGATGAGGGAGTGTGGATAGTGACAGAGGATGGAGGTGATGGGTGGATGAGGGAGTGTGGATAGTGAGAGAGGATGGAGGTGATGGGTGGATGAGGGAGTGTGGATAGTGAGAGAGGATGGAGGTGATGGGTGGATGAGGGAGTGTGGATAGTGACAGAGGATGGAGGTGCTGGGTGGATGAGGGAGTGTGGATAGTGAGAGAGGATGGAGGTGATGGGTGGATGAGGGAGTGTGGATTGTGAGAGAGGATGGAGGTGATGGGTGTATGAGGGAGTGTGGGTAGTGACAGAGGATGGAGGTGATGGGTGGCTGATAAAGGGCTGCAGACATGGGATGTCTTTGATGACGAGCAGCTGATTTGGGCACAGCAAGATCCCGGTTTGGGGGTGGAGGGGAGAGAATTAACCCCTCTGGGGAGGAGATCTCCACACGTTGAATGAGATGTCCTTTCAGGATGCTTTTACTAGGACTGTGTCTCCGCGCAGCGCAGTATGTGGACTGAAGACCTCCCTCACCCCCAGGATGGGGGAGCTTCTGTGCAAGGTTTCTGTCAGTGGGGAGGGAGGGGCAATGAGGATGGAGGGGCAGAGAAGAGCACTGAGGAGGGAGCGCCACACTGAGGGGGTGTGGACGAGGAAGCGCAGTGGGAGGGGTGGTCACAGATTTAGGGCAATGTCTTTGCAGAGATCTTGGTGGGGGCACTTTCTTTGCCCCCCCCCCAAAACACACGCAGCAAGCAGGCAATGCGTAAACCCTTCAGATATTCTACGCTGGGGATTCAGCAGCAGGGACTTTGCTGGCTCCCCGATACTCTCTTCACCTCCAGTTCCTCCCTCCCCTACACTCCCGAGTTGATCAGGTCCTTCAGGCTGAGCCACATTCCTGCCCCACTCAGGAATGCTGCTGGGTCTGTGTGCACAGGAGCACCCACCCCTTTCCGGCCAGCAGGGGGCCCTGTTGAGGCACAGCAAGATCCAGTTGGGGGATTGCAATTGTCCACGTGCCAGGGGTACATCAGGGGATGAGGGATCGGGGTTCAATTTCTGCCGCTGTCGGTAAGGTGCTGGGGTCTCCCTGACAGGTGCCATAGTGGAGTTCCCTCCTCACTGCCCACCCCCCCCGTGTGTCATTCCCTCACCCCCCAGTGTGACATTACCTCCCCCCCAGTGTGTCATTACCTCCCCCTCACCCCCAGTGTGACATTACCTCCCCCTCACCCCCAGTGTGACATTATCTCACCCCCCAGTGTGTCATTACCTCACCCCCAGTGTGACATTACCTCCCCCTCACCCCCCAGTGTGTCATTCCCTCACCCCCAGTGTGTCATTACCTCCCCCTCACCCCCCCAGTGTGACATTACCTCCCCCTCATCCCCCCAGTGTGTCATTCCCTCACCCCCCCAGTGTGTCATTCCCTCACCCCCAGTGTGACATTACCTCCCCCTCACCCCCCAGTGTATCATTCCCTCACCCCCAGTGTGTCATTCCCTCACCCCCCAGTGTGTCATTACCTCCCCCTCACCCGCCAGTGTCATTCCCTCACCCCCCCAGTGTGACATTACCTCCCCCTCACCCCCCAGTGTCATTCCCTCACCCCCCCAGTGAGTCATTACCTCCCCCTCACCCCCCGTGTGACATTACCTCCCCCTCACCCGCCAGTGTCATTCCCTCACCCCCCAGTGTGACATTACCTCCCCCTCACCCCCCAGTGTATCATTCCCTCACCTCCAGTGTGACATTACCTCCCCCTCACCCCCCCAGTGTGTCATTCCCTCACCACCCAGTGTGTCATTACCTCCCCCTCACCCCCCAGTGTCATTCCCTCACCTCCAGTGTGACATTACCTCCCCCTCACCCCCCCAGTGTGTCATTCCCTCACCACCCAGTGTGTCATTACCTCCCCCTCACCCGCCAGTGTCATTCCCTCACGCCCCCCAGTGTGACATTACCTCCCCCTCACCCGCCAGTGTCATTCCCTCACCCCCCCAGTGTGTCATTCCCTCCCCCTCACCCCCCCAGTGTGACATTACCTCCCCCTCACCCCCCAGTGTGTCATTCCCTCACCCCCCAGTGTGTCATTACCTCCCCCTCAGCCCCCCAGTGTGTCATTCCCTCACCCCCCCAGTGTGACATTACCGCCCCCTCACCCCCCAGTGTATCATTCCCTCACCCCCAGTGTGTCATTCCCTCACCCCCCCAGTGTGTCATTCCCTCCCCCTCACCCCCTGTGTGTCATTACCTCCCCCTCAGCCCCAGTGTGTCATTACCTCCCCTTCACCCCCCCAGTGTGACATTCCCTCACCCTCACCCCCCCAGTGTGTCATTACCTCCCCCTCACCCCCCCAGTGTGTCATTACCTCCCCCTCACCCCCCAGTGTGTCATTACCTCCCCCTCACCCGCCAGTGTCATTCCCTCACCCCCCAGTGTGACATTACCTCCCCCTCACCCGCCAGTGTCATTCCCTCACCCCCCGGTGTGACATTACCTCCCCCTCACCCCCCAGTGTCATTCCCTCACCCCCCAGTGTGACATTACCTCCCCCTCACCCCCCAGTGTGTCATTCCCTCACCACCCAGTGTGTCATTACCTCCCCCTCACCCGCCAGTGTCATTCCCTCACCCCCCAGTGTGACATTACCTCCCCCTCACCCGCCAGTGTCATTCCCTCACCCCCCAGTGTGTCATTCCCTCCCCCTCACCCCCTGTGTGTCATTACCTCCCCCTCAGCCCCAGTGTGTCATTACCTCCCCTTCACCCCCCCAGTGTGTCATTCCCTCCTCCTCACACCCCAGTGTGACATTCCCTCACCCTCACCCCCCCAGTGTGTCATTACCTCCCCCTCACCTGCCAGTGTCATTCCCTCACCCCCCCAGTGTGACATTACCTCCCCCTCACCCCCCCAGTGTGTCATTCCTTCACCCCCCAGTGTGACATTACCTCCCCCTCACCCCCCAGTGTGTCATTACCTCCCCTCACCCCCCAGTGTGTCATTCCCTCACCCCCAGTGTGTCATTCCCTCACCCCCCCAGTGTGACATTACCTCCCCCTCACCCCCCAGTGTGTCATTCCCTCACCCCCCAGTGTGTCATTACCTCCCCCTCACCCCCCAGTGTGTCATTCCCTCACCCCCAGTGTGTCATTCCCTCACCCCCCCCAGTGTGACATTACCTCCCCCTCACCCCCCAGTGTGTCATTCCCTCACCCCCCAGTGTGACATTACCTCCCCCTCACCCCCCAGTGTGACATTACCTCCCCCTCACCCGCCAGTGTCATTCCCTCACCCCCCCCAGTGAGACATTACCTCCCCCTCACCCCCCAGTGTCATTCCCTCACCCCCAGTGTGACATTACCTCCCCCTCACCCCCCAGTGTGTCATTACCTCCCCCTCACCCGCCAGTGTCATTCTCTCACCCCCCCAGTGTGACATTACCTCCCCCTCACCCGCCAGTGTCATTCCCTCACCCCCCAGTGTGACATTACCTCCCCCTCACCCGCCAGTGTCATTCTCTCACCCCCCCCAGTGTGACATTACCTCCCCCTCACCCGCCAGTGTCATTCCCTCACCCCCCAGTGTGTCATTCCCTCACCCCCAGTGTGACATTACCTCCCCCTCACCCCCCAGTGTGTCATTCCCTCACCCCCCAGTGTGTCATTACCTCCCCCCTCACCCGCCAGTGTCATTCCCTCACCCCCCCAGTGTGTCATTACCTCCCCCTCACCCCCCAGTGTGTCATTCCCTCACCCCCCAGTGTGTCATTACCTCCCCCCTCACCCGCCAGTGTCATTCCCTCACCCCCCCAGTGTGACATTACCTCCCCCTCATCCCCCCAGTTTGTCATTCCCTCACCCCCAGTGTGTCATTCCCTCACCCCCCCAGTGTGTCATTCCCTCCCCCTCACCCCCTGTGTGTCATTACCTCCCCTCAGCCCCAGTGTGTCATTACCTCCCCTCAGCCCCAGTGTGTCATTACCTCCCCCTCACCCGCCAGTGTGTCATTCCCTCACCCCCCTGTGTGTCATTACC
Organism: Mobula hypostoma; assembly: GCF_963921235.1. NCBI lineage: Eukaryota > Metazoa > Chordata > Chondrichthyes > Myliobatiformes > Myliobatidae > Mobula > Mobula hypostoma. The sequence continues at coordinate 239,806,483 of NC_086098.1, forward strand.
TCCCCCTCACCCGCCAGTGTCATTCCCTCACCCCCCCAGTGTGACATTACCTCCCCCTCACCCCCAGTGTCATTCCCTCACCCCCCAGTGTGTCATTACCTCCCCCTCACCCCCCGTGTGACATTACCTCCCCCTCACCCCCCAGTGTGTCATTCCCTCACCCCCCAGTGTGTCATTACCTCCCCCTCACCCGCCAGTGTGTCATTCCCTCACCCCCCAGTGTGTCATTACCTCCCCCTCACCCGCCAGTGTGTCATTCCCTCACCCCCCCAGTGTGACATTACCTCCCCCTCACCCCCAGTGTCATTCCCTCACCCCCCCAGTGTGACATTACCTCCCCCTCACCCCCAGTGTCATTCCCTCACCCCCCAGTGTGTCATTACCTCCCCCTCACCCCCCGTGTGACATTACCTCCCCCTCACCTGCCAGTGTCATTCCCTCACCCCCCAGTGTGACATTACCTCCCCCCCAGTGTGTCATTACCTCCCCCTCACCCCCAGTGTGACATTACCTCCCCCTCACCCCCAGTGTGACATTACCTCACCCCCCAGTGTGTCATTACCTCCCCCTCACCCCCCAGTGTAACATTACCTCCCCCTCACCCCCCAGTGTGTCATTCCCTCTCACCCCAGTGTGTCATTACCTCCCCCTCACCCCCCAGTGTGTCATTACCTCCCCCCAGTGTGTCATTACCTCCCCCTCACCCCCCAGTGTATCATTCCCTCACCCCCCAGTGTGATATTACCTCCCCCTCACCCCCCAGTGTAACATTACCTCCCCCCAGTGTGTCATTACCTCCCCCTCACCCCCAGTGTGACATTACCTCCCCCTCACCCCCCCAGTGTGACATTACACCCCCTCAGCCCCCCAGTCAGTCATTCCCTCACCCCCCCACTGTGTCATTACCTCCCCCTCACCCCCCAGTCATTCCCTCACCCCCCCAGTGTGACATTACCTCCCCCTCACCCCCCCAGTGTGTCATTTCTTCACCCCCCAGTGTGACATTACCTCCCCCTCACCCCCCAGTGTGTCATTACCTCCCCTCACCCCCCAGTGTGTCATTCCCTCACCCCCCAGTGTGTCATTCCCTCACCCCCCCCAGTGTGACATTCCCTCACCCCCCCCAGTGTGACATTACCTCCCCCTCACCCCCCAGTGTGTCATTCCCTCACCCCCCAGTGTGTCATTACCTCCCCCTCACCCGCCAGTGTCATTCCCTCACCCCCCAGTGTGACATTACCTCCCCCTCACCCCCCCCAGTGTGACATTACCTCCCCCTCACCCGCCAGTGTCATTCCCTCACCCCCCCAGTGAGACATTACCTCCCCCTCACCCCCCAGTGTCATTCCCTCACCCCCAGTGTGACATTACCTCCCCCTCACCCCCCAGTGTCATTCTCTCACCCCCCCCAGTGTGATATTACCTCCCCCTCACCCGCCAGTGTCATTCCCTCACCCCCCAGTGTGACATTACCTCCCCCTCACCCGCCAGTGTCATTCCCTCACCCCCCCAGTGTGACATTACCTCCCCCTCACCCCCCAGTGTCATTCCCTCACCCCCCCAGTGTGTCATTCCCTCACCCCCAGTGTGACATTACCTCCCCCTCACCCCCCAGTGTGTCATTCCCTCACCCCCAGTGTGACATTACCTCCCCCTCACCCCCAGTGTGTCATTACCTCCCCCTCACCCCCCCCAGTGTGACATTACCTCCCCCTCATCCCCCCAGTGTGTCATTCCCTCACCCCCCAGTGTGTCATTCCCTCACCCCCAGTGTGTCATTCCCTCACCCCCAGTGTGACATTACCTCCCCCCCAGTGTGTCATTCCCTCACCCCCCAGTGTGTCATTACCTCCCCCTCATCCCCCCAGTGTGTCATTCCCTCACCCCCAGTGTGTCATTCCCTCACCCCCCAGTGTGTCATTCCCTCACCCCCAGTGTGTCATTCCCTCACCCCCCAGTGTGTCATTACCTCCCCCTCACCCCCCCCCAGTGTGACATTACCTCCCCCTCATCCCCCCAGTGTGTCATTCCCTCACCCCCTCATCCCCCCAGTGTGTCATTCCCTCACCCCCAGTGTGACATTACCTCCCCCTCACCCCCCAGTGTGTCATTCCCTCACCCCCAGTGTGACATTACCTCCCCCTCACCCCCCAGTGTATCATTCCCTCACCCCCAGTGTGTCATTCCCTCACCCCCCCAGTGTGTCATTACCTCCCCCTCACCCGCCAGTGTCATTCCCTCACCCCCCCAGTGTGAGATTACCTCCCCCTCACCCCCCAGTGTCATTCCCTCACCCCCCCAGTGTGTCATTACCTCCCCCTCACCCCCCGTGTGACATTACCTCCCCCTCACCCGCCAGTGTCATTCCCTCACCCCCCAGTGTGACATTACCTCCCCCTCACCCCCCAGTGTCATTCCCTCACCTCCAGTGTGACATTACCTCCCCCTCACCCCCCCAGTGTGTCATTCCCTCACCCCCCAGTGTGACATTACCTCCCCCTCACCCCCCAGTGTCATTCCCTCACCTCCAGTGTGTCATTACCTCCCCCTCACCCGCCAGTGTGTCATTCCCTCACCACCCAGTGTGTCATTACCTCCCCCTCACCCGCCAGTGTCATTCCCTCACCCCCCCCCCCAGTGTGACATTACCTCCCCCTCACCCGCCAGTGTCATTCCCTCACCCCCCCAGTGTGTCATTCCCTCCCCCTCACCCCCCCAGTGTGACATTACCTCCCCCTCACCCCCCAGTGTGTCATTCCCTCACCCCCCAGTGTGTCATTACCTCCCCCTCAGCCCCCCAGTGTGTCATTCCCTCACCCCCCCAGTGTGACATTACCTCCCCCTCACCCCCAGTGTATCATTCCCTCACCCCCAGTGTGTCATTCCCTCACCCCCCCAGTGTGTCATTCCCTCCTCCTCACCCCCCCAGTGTGTCATTCCCTCCTCCTCACCCCCCCAGTGTGTCATTCCCTCCTCCTCACCCCCCCAGTGTGTCATTCCCTCCTCCTCACCCCCCAGTGTGACATTCCCTCACCCTCACCCCCCCAGTGTGACATTACCTCCCCCTCACCCGCCAGTGTCATTCCCTCACCCCCCAGTGTGTCATTACCTCCCCCTCACCCGCCAGTGTCATTCCCTCACCCCCCAGTGTGACATTACCTCCCCCTCACCCCCCAGTGTGTCATTCCCTCACCACCCAGTGTGTCATTACCTCCCCCTCACCCGCCAGTGTCATTCCCTCACCCCCCAGTGTGACATTACCTCCCCCTCACCCGCCAGTGTCATTCCCTCACCCCCCAGTGTGTCATTCCCTCCCCCTCACCCCCAGTGTGTCATTACCTCCCCCTCACCCCCCCAGTGTGTCATTACCTCCCCCTCACCCGCCAGTGTGACATTCCCTCACCCCCCAGTGTGACATTACCTCCCCCTCACCCGCCAGTGTCATTCCCTCACCCCCAGTGTGACATTACCTCCCCCTCACCCCCCAGTGTGTCATTCCCTCACCACCCAGTGTGTCATTACCTCCCCCTCACCCGCCAGTGTCATTCCCTCACCCCCCAGTGTGACATTACCTCCCCCTCACCCGCCAGTGTCATTCCCTCACCCCCCAGTGTGTCATTCCCTCCCCCTCACCCCCTGTGTGTCATTACCTCCCCCTCAGCCCCAGTGTGTCATTACCTCCCCTTCACCCCCCCAGTGTGTCATTACCTCCCCCTCACACCCCAGTGTGACATTCCCTCACCCTCACCTGCCAGTGTCATTCCCTCACCCCCCCAGTGTGACATTACCTCCCCCTCACCCCCCCAGTGTGTCATTCCTTCACCCCCCCAGTGTGACATTACCTCCCCCTCACCCCCCAGTGTGTCATTACCTCCCCTCACCCCCCAGTGTGTCATTCCCTCACCCCCAGTGTGTCATTCCCTCACCCCCCCAGTGTGACATTACCTCCCCCTCACCCCCCCAGTGTGACATTACCTCCCCCTCACCCGCCAGTGTCATTCCCTCACCCCCCCAGTGAGACATTACCTCTCCCTCACCCCCCAGTGTCATTCCCTCACCCCCAGTGTGACATTACCTCCCCCTCACCCGCCAGTGTCATTCTCTCACCCCCCAGTGTGACATTACCTCCCCCCTCACCCGCCAGTGTCATTCTCTCACCCCCCAGTGTGACATTACCTCCCCCTCACCCGCCAGTGTCATTCCCTCACCCCCCAGTGTGACATTACCTCCCCCTTACCCGCCAGTGTCATTCCCTCACCCCCCCAGTGTGACATTACCTCCCCCTCACCCCCAGTGTCATTCCCTCACCCCCCAGTGTGTCATTCCCTCACCCCCAGTGTGACATTACCTCCCCCTCACCCCCCAGTGTGTCATTCCCTCACCCCCCAGTGTGTCATTACCTCCCCCCTCACCCGCCAGTGTCATTCCCTCACCCCCCCAGTGTGACATTACCTCCCCCTCATCCCCCGTGTGTCATTACCTCCCCCCTCACCCGCCAGTGTCATTCCCTCACCCCCCCAGTGTGACATTACCTCCCCCTCATCCCCCCAGTTTGTCATTCCCTCACCCCCCCAGTGTGTCATTCCCTCACCCCCAGTGTGACATTACCTCCCCCTCACCCCCCAGTGTATCATTCCCTCACCCCCAGTGTGTCATTCCCTCCCCCTCACCCCCTGTGTGTCATTACCTCCCCTCAGCCCCAGTGTGTCATTACCTCCCCTTCACCCCCCAGTGTGTCATTCCCTCCTCCTCACCCCCCCAGTGTGTCATTACCTCCCCCTCACCCCCCAGTGTGTCATTCCCTCACCCCCCAGTGTGTCATTACCTCCCCCTCACCCGCCAGTGTCATTCCCTCACCCCCCCAGTGTGACATTACCTCCCCCTCACCCCCCGTGTGACATTACCTCCCCCTCACCCGCCAGTGTCATTTCCTCACCCCCCCAGTGTGTCATTCCCTCCCCCTCACCCCCAGTGTGTCATTCCCTCACCTCCAGTGTGACATTACCTCCCCCTCACCCCCCCAGTGTATCATTCCCTCACCCCCCCAGTGTGACATTACCTCCCCCTCACCCCCCAGTGTATCATTCCCTCACCCCCAGTGTGTCATTCCCTCCCCCTCAGCCCCCCAGTGTGTCATTCCCTCACCCCCCCAGTGTGACATTACCTCCCCCTCACCCCCCAGTGTATCATTCCCTCACCCCCAGTGTGTCATTCCCTCACCCCCCAGTGTGTCATTCCCTCACCCCCCCAGTGTGACATTACCTCCCCCTCACCCCCCAGTGTGTCATTCCCTCACCCCCCCAGTGTGACATTACCTCCTCCTCACCCCCAGTGTATCATTCCCTCACCCCCAGTGTGTCATTCCCTCACCCCCCCTGTGTGTCATTACCTCCCCTTCACCCCCAGTGTGTCATTCCCTCCTCCTCACCCCCCCAGTGTGTCATTACCTCCCCCCACCCCCCAGTGTGTCATTCCCTCCTCCTCACACCCCCCAGTGTGTCATTCCCTCCTCCTCACACCCCCCAGTGTGTCATTCCCTCACCCCCAGTGTGTCATTACCTCCCCCTCACCCGCCAGTGTCATTCCCTCACCCCCCAGTGTGACATTACCTCCCCCTCACCCCCCAGTGTCATTCCCTCACCCCCCGGTGTGACATTACCTCCCCCTCACCCCCCAGTGTCATTCCCTCACCCCCCAGTGTGTCATTACCTCCCCCTCACCCCCCCGTGTGACATTACCTCCCCCTCACCTGCCAGTGTCATTCCCTCACCCCCCAGTGTGACATTACCTCCCCCTCACCCCCCAGTGTCATTCCCTCACCCCCCAGTGTGACATTACCTCCCCCTCACCCCCCCAGTGTGTCATTCCCTCACCACCCAGTGTGTCATTACCTCCCCCTCACCCGCCAGTGTCATTCCCTCACCCCCCCAGTGTGTCATTCCCTCCCCCTCACGCCCCAGTGTGTCATTCCCTCACCCCCCAGTGTGTCATTACCTCCCCCTCAGCCCCCCAGTGTGTCATTCCCTCACCCCCCCCAGTGTGACATTACCTCCCCCTCACCCCCCAGTGTATCATTCCCTCACCCCCAGTGTGTCATTCCCTCACCCCCCCAGTGTGTCATTCCCTCCCCCTCACCCCCTGTGTGTCATTACCTCCCCCTCAGCCCCAGTGTGTCATTCCCTCCTCCTCACCCCCCTAGTGTGACATTCCCTCACCCTCACCCCCCAGTGTGTCATTACCTCCCCCTCACCCCCCCAGTGTGTCATTACCTCCCCCTCACCCCCCAGTGTGTCATTACCTCCCCCTCACCCGCCAGTGTCATTCCCTCACCCCCAGTGTGACATTACCTCCCCCTCACCCCCCAGTGTCATTCCCTCACCTCCCAGTGTGTCATTACCTCCCCTTCACCCCCCAGTGTGACATTACCTCCCCCTCACCCGCCAGTGTCATTCCCTCACCCCCAGTGTGACATTACCTCCCCCTCACCCCCCAGTGTCATTCCCTCACCCTCCAGTGTGACATTACCTCCCCCTCACCCCCCAGTGTGTCATTCCCTCACCCCCCCAGTGTGACATTACCTCCCCCTCACCCCCCAGTGTGTCATTCCCTCACCCCCCCAGTGTGACATTACCTCCTCCTCACCCCCAGTGTATCATTCCCTCACCCCCAGTGTGTCATTCCCTCACCCCCCCAGTGTGTCATTCCCTCCCCCTCACCCCCTGTGTGTCATTACCTCCCCCTCAGCCCCCCAGTGTGTCATTCCCTCCTCCTCACCCCCCCAGTGTGACATTCCCTCACCCTCACCCCCCCAGTGTGTCATTACCTCCCCCTCACCCCCCAGTGTGTCATTACCTCCCCCTCACCTGCCAGTGTCATTCCCTCACCCCCCCAGTGTGTCATTACCTCACCCCCCCCCCCAGTGTGTCATTACCTCCTCGCCCTCCCCCACACTCTCCTCATCTCCCTGCTGGATTCCAGGCCTCTTTCACAATAGCTGATTAACCTAGCAGCCCGGCCATTGTTGGGATATGGGAGGTTACCCACGGTTGAGGCTGATTTATACTTGTGCGTCAAATGTACGCTGTAGTTACGGCGTAGCGGCGCACCCTATGCTGTACTCTACGCAAACACCTCGCCGTAGCCTAACGCGCACCTCTCCCAAAATGTAACTACGCGTTGCGGCGATGCAGACCGCAACAACTGTGATTGGTCCGCTTGGTAGCATCGCATTTCCTCCTACGCTGCAATAGCTTCCCATTGGGCGACTGAAGGGCAGGGAAGGAACTCTGGCTGCAATGCTTTCCGTAAAGCTTTACAAACCTCTGAAATTATGGAAGACCCTGTGCTTGACGCCAGTTTGTAGCTAGCTGCTACAGCCTGTTGACTTCCACCTGAAGCTAAAACTCAAATGGTGATTGCCAGTCTCTGAGTATACTGTGCGTACACTGATGCGATATTAATGGTTGGAGACGATGAACCAAATCGTCAAATCTACCTGCCGACATCCGAAAATATTTGAAATGTATTTCCTCGTCCATGTCTCTCAGTAGCCGGACACGGACAGAAAATTCACCCTCCGTCAGTTTCAGTTGCCATTGTTTGAAGTTTGAGTTTCTTCGTGTTGAGTTTGCGTAGGCTACGACGTAAGCTAGTACGCACAAGTATAAATCAGCCTTTAGGGTCAAACAGTTCAGAAAATTTGTCTGAAGAAGGGAGAAGAAGGGAAAGAATAAGGAGACAACACCCAGGTGTGTTAAGCAGGAGGGAAGGAACAGATGATATAATTACATTTACATTAGCTGAAATGGTGAGAGCAATAAAGAGATCGAGACCAACCTCCCCAGGGAAAGATCTGATATGCTCTGTGATGCTAAGAAATCTAGGAGAAGGAGCGCTCTTGAATTTGCTGCATTTTTATAACAGAGTGTGGGAGGAGGGAAGATTACCAAGTGCATGGAAAGAAGCAGTAGTAATTCTAATAAGGAAGCCTGGCAAGGATCTGTCAAAACCCACTAGCTACAGACCAATTGCATTAACATCAAGTATATGTAAGATAATGGAAAGGATGATAACAGAAAGGTTATCATATGAGCTTGAGAAAAGGGGAATGCTGGCAAGTTATCAGAGTGGTTTTAGAAAGGGAAGGAATTCCATGGACTCAGTGATTATGTTAGAGACTGAAATAAGGAAGGCCCAGGCAAATAGAGAGTCAGTAGTGGCAGTGTTCTTTGACATTGAAAAAGCCTATGATATGATGTGGAAGGAAGGATTATTAATTAAACTGCACAAGATGGGGGTTGGTGGGAGAGTTTTTAATTGGATTAAAGATTTTTTGTTTGGTAGAAAAATTCAAGTTCGGATTGGATCAGAATTATCAAAACAGTACATAGTGGAAAATGGCACACCTCAAGGTAGTGTGATTAGCCCATTACTTTTCATGATTATGATCAATGATGTCTTCACAAAGGTACCAGTGGATATAGGTAGGTCACTGTTTGCGGATGATGGGGCCTTGTGGAAAAGAGGCAGGAACATGGACCATATAATCAGGAAACTACAAGAAGCAATTGATGAAGTGGTGGAGTGGGGTTATGATTGGGGATGTAGATTTTCAGTAGACAAAACTCAAACTGTATTTTTTACCAGGAAAAGGGTTGAGGTAGGGAAGAAGTTAAGGATGTATGGGGTTGAATTAGAAAGGGTTGCATCATTTAAATTTCTGGGAGTTATATTTGATTCACGATTAACATGGGCAGACCATATCAGGAAAGTTGAGGAGAAATGTAAAAAAGTAATAAATGTGATGAGTTGTTTGACTGGTAGGGAATGGGGAGCAAGTTGTTCAGCTTTGAAGAGAATGTATGTGGCTTTAGTAAGATTATGGAAATATAGTATATGGATCAGCAGCTAGGTCTCTTATAAGGAAACTGGATGTGATTCAGGCTCAGGCCTTGAGAGTGTGCAGTGGGGCTTTTAAAACGTCACCAGTGTCAGCCCTACAGGTAGAAATGGGAATAATGCCTTTGGAACTAAGAAGGATGCAACTGATGGCAAACTACTGGGCTAACTTGCAGGGGCACAATGATTCTCACCCTACTAAAGGAATGTTGCAGGAGTGCTGGGAAAATGGGAGGTTTCAGAGGGATACCTTTAGTCGGGTAGGGAATGATATCGCGAAAGAATGTGGAGTATTTGATCTGAGGATAAGTCCTTCAGTAGTTTATCCGGTTGTAGCTCCATGGAAGCTTGTATGGCCTGACATAGACTGGCATTTGTTAGAGGTAAAAGGGAAAGGAAAATATGAAACAGATTTGGTAAATGCATTTAACTGTCATGTGATGGAAAAGTATAGTGATTATACTCATATTTATACAGATGGTGCGAAGGAACCTGAAACAGGAGTGACAGGGTTTGGGGTGGTAATACCAGCAAAAGGAATTGGAATCAGCAGAAGAACATCTAATAAGTTAGGGGTGTTTACAGTGGAGATGCTGGCAGTGTTGGTTGCGTTGTAATGGGTGCAGAAAGCCAGACCATCCAAAGCATTGATATGTTCAGATTCATCCTCCGTTCTAGCAAGTTTAAGGTCTTTTCACACAAACAGTCGGCAAGATGTACTTTATGAAGTCCTTCAGTTAGTTACAAGAATTGCAAATCAGGGAGGTCAGGTAAAATTTCTATGGGTTCCTGCACATGTAGGGGTGAAGGGGAATGAGAGGGTGGATGAGTTGGCAAAGAGGGCGTTAAAGAAAGAAAATGTGGAAATGCACATTAGTATCAGTAAAGCAGAGGTTAAGTGTGTAATCTGGGAAAAAGTCAACCGAATGTGGCAAGAAAGATGGGACAGGGAGGGGAAAGGGAGGCATTTATATCAAATACAAAAGAGTGTTGCAGTTACTAGGGTAGGTAATGGAAACAGAAGAGAGGAAATTGTGTGGACTAGGTTAAGGCTGGGACACTGTGCGTTAAATAAAACATTAAAAATGATAGGGAAACACCAGAAAGGATTGTATGAGGAATGTCAGGAAGAGGAGTCAGTAGAACATGTAGTTCTGAGTTGCAGGAAGTATGGGATACAGAGAGAGATGATGAGAATTAAACTAAGGGAGTTGGGGATGCAGGAATTCACATTAAAAGGGTTGCTGGGCATGGGTGAGAGAGCACAAGTCCGGGTATTTTTAGCGTTTTTAAGGGGTACAGGGGTTTTTTATAGAATATGACGAATAAACAGGAATAGGATACTAGGATGGTCAAAGATGGTGAAGTGTAGGTTTGTGTGTGTGTGTGTGATTGGGTGAAGGGATTTAGAATGTATGTCTAGTGCACATTCTGGAGCAGAGGGTGGCGGTAATGCACCATTAAGCTGGATGCCAACCACCGTAAAACAAGATACAGACAGACAGAAGGTGCTGAGCCGCGAGGACCCCACGTTGACTGGGATGTGAATGAGACAGGAAGGTGACTCTCTGATTCGAGGTACACACTTGCACTGGGTAAAACCCTCTCTGTTCTCCCTGCAGTCTCCCGGAAGGATGGTGCTCGTAAACGAGATTCTGAGTCAGATCGTTCAGGTGGATCGGGTAAGCTCCCCTCTCCTGGCCTCGCAGTGCTGGTTTCAAACGGTCGGAACGCCGAAGAGTTGGTAAAAGGCTAGACACGTGACTACGGGGATATTTGTGTGTTTCTCTGTTCCGTCTGTCTATCCAGAGGTCAGAGCTGTGAAGTGTGTGAGAGTACGTCACTGAGTCGGAGATGGTGTAGAGGAGAGGGTGCCAACCGTTTTTATGCCAAGTGCCAATACCATTAAACAAGGGTTCTGTGGACTACAGGTTGGGATCCCCTGATGTAGAGGGAGTTTCACTCTGTGTCTGACCCCGGGAGTGTGTGATGGGACAGTGTAGAGGGAGCTTCACTCTGTGTCTGACCCTGGGAGTGTGTGATGGGACGGTGTAGAGGGAGATTCACTCTGTGTCTGATCCCGGGAGTGTGTGACGGGACAGTGTAGAGGGAGCTTCAGTCTGTGTCTGACCCCGGGAGTGTGTGATGAGATGGTGTGGAGGGAGCTTCACTCTGTGTCTGGCCCCAGGAATGTGTGATGGGACGGTGTGGAGGGAGATTCACTCTGTGTCTGACCCCGGGAGTGTGTGACGGGACAGTGTAGAGGGAACTTCACTCTGTGTCTGACCCCGGGAGTGTGTGATGGGACGGTGTAGAGGGAGCTTCGCTCTGTGCCTGGCCCTGGGAGTGTATGATGGGACAGTGTAGAGGGAGCTTCACTCTGTGTGGCCTGGGAGTGTATGATGGGACAGTGTAGAGGGAGCTTCACTCTGTGTGACCCCGGGAGTGTGTGATGGGACGGTGTAGAGGGAGCTTCACTCTGTGTGACCCCGGGAGTGTGTGATGGGACGGCGTAGAGAGAGTTTCACTCTGTGTGACCCCGGGTGTGTGTGATGGGATGACTGTGCTCTGTTTGTTAAGTAATTTCCATGAGAGCCATTTTCACACTGTAAAAGAGAAACACCCTAGTTCTCTCAGCCTTTCCTCAATGGACATGGTCTCCAATCCAGACAGTATCCTGGTAAATCTCCACT